>NW_022196899.1:16261052-16288414 GCF_008632895.1 Mastomys coucha
GGGGAAACTGGGAATGGAGAAATTCGCATGTAAATAAAGAAAATATCTAAAATAAAAAAAAAAGAGTGTTTGGATTGAGGAAAGGAAAAAGAAAATGATGTTATTATAATCTCAAAATTAAAAAAATATTGAAAAATAGTTTAAAGCTGTGGAAAGCCATTCTCTCCATCTATTCTGAGCAGTTCAGAGTAAACAAAGAAATGGCAGATGACACTCTTGGGGAAAGTTTTAGCAGATTTTTCCCTTTCTCTATTGCTGATGATTAGCAGAATTAGGAGTCAAGCCCTGAACACCAAACAGAACTGTAGAAATAGATGGCAAGAGACATGTGATTGGCCTTCGTTCATATAATACTCACGTATTTTCTATGAAATGACTTACAGGGGCTTTAGGGGGTAGCCTCTGAGGGGAAATACAAAGGTTTATCTTTTCAATAACCATCTACAAGGTATATGCAACGGTATCTTGAGCCCTGACCCTGTAAGGTGCTTAATTTCCTGGTAGAGGATGTGGACTATAAATTCTCTTTTCAGTCATTTCAGCTGGAGGTCATATGACACTTGTGAGTTCTATCAAGTTCTTGTGTCAAAGTTAAATTTGGATAAAAGACTGCATCAAGGTGAATAAGAGTGTTTCTTTTCCACAGTAAGATAATATTCTGCACTTTCACTAATCTGCTGTGAAGTGACATGGGCAAGGAAAAGATACCCTCCTCCCTCCCCCTCCCCTCCCCACCTGAAGCATTTGGAAGAGCTGGCCCTAGGGTATTGGGAGCAGAGGACCGGCCCTGTCTCTCACTGGGTGCATTTGATCAGGGGTCTTGCACCTCATCTATGAACACAGCAGAGCTGGCCCTGGAGGTGAGGGCAGAGGTGAGTCAGCCTTGAGTGTCTGAAAGCAGGAGTGCTGGCCCAACCCCTTCCTGGCTGTAGCGTTCAGGAGAGTGGGCCCTGCACCTCAACTGGGCAGCACAGTAGAGCTGGCCCTGGTGGCATGGGAGCAAGTGAGCTGGCTTTGAGCTCATGAGAGTTGGAGAGCTGTGCCTGCTCTTTCTGGCTGAGGCATTAATTCAGCTAGCCAAAGGAGGTATAGGCGCAGAAGATCTGGCGGGCTGATCAACTCCGTTGCCACCCAGGCCCAGATTCAGGGTTTTGTTTTGGCCCAACCCAACCAACATCTGCCTCATCTATGTACCATTGGAGTAAGTGAAAGCTGCAGAATCTCCATGACACAGGGCAACAACAGGGTATACAAGACGAGTTCTGGTAAGAATCCAGTATTGATGGTATAGCAGAAGCCAGAGGCCTCAAACCAGACCAACGACTCATTGCAATGAACATTTGCAGGTAAAGATGTGAGAACAAAAGGGTGGGATACACTGTGATGTACATCTTCCACAATATAGCTGTCTCATAAGAGCTCTGCCAGAGCCTGACAAATACAGAGGCAGATACTTATAGCCAACCACTGGACTGAGTACAGGGTCCTCAATGGAGGAAGACTAATAGAGAAAGGACTAAAGGAGCTGAAGGGGTTTTCAACCCATAGGAAGAACAACAGTATCAACCAAGCAGATCCCCCAGAAATCCCAAAGACTAAACCACCAACCAAAGAGTACACATGAAGGGACTCATGGCTCTAGGCCTTGTTGGACATCAGTATGGGGAGAGGCCTTGGTTGGGTGAAGGCTCAATGCCCAGTGTAGGAGAATGCCAGGGTGGTGAGGTGGGAGTATGTGAGTGGGATAGGGGGATGGAGTATTGGATAGGGGTTTCTGGACGGGAAACCGGAAAAGGGGATAATATTTGAAATGTCACTAAATAAAATATCCAATAAAAGATAAAAAAATTTAAAAAGATTTTTTATGCTTTTATTCTTATTTTTTAAAAATATTATTTTGTTTTCTTTGGGGGGAAACTTGCAAGGGTAGAGGGCAGCAAGACACAAATGAATGGGCCGATGGGGTGCATGATGTAAAACAATGAATCAACAAAAACTTAGAAAGTTAATGTTCTTATAAAGGAAGTAGGAGATTCTGTGCTACATGGTTAAAATGTCTGATCTGAATCGAAGACATAACCAGATAAAACTCAGAAAGAAAAATGTTTTGATGAAGAATGAAAGGTAAATACTGTGATTTAAAGATGTGTGTATAAGAGACAGTGAAGAAGACATGTTTTAACTTGGGTTACAGGATAGGCAGATAGCCCTTCCTAGAAAGAAGAATGTGGATGTCATGAACAAATGATAGTATCCTGATCGCTACCGCATGACCCTTATGTAAAATAGGGTAAGCCTGTAACAATGACATGGAGGGAGAGGTGCCTTGTAATGTTGTTTGTACCACAGAGTCATAAAATACGTGTGGAGTAGTGTACGCAGCTTTGACATGGTAAATTGAACAGCAGGCAGATGAGATGTGACATATAGTTGTCACAAATATATCCAATGCCATCAATCATTGTGGTATTCTGATGACTTATGACAGGTTATGTCTACCAGAGAAGACTTATAGAAAATAATGCCATAGAAGTTCTACAAATTATAGAATTATGTGGTAGACATTTTTCTGTCTGAGGATGGAAGAATAGACAAAGATTGAAATGATCTGCCTTTTTAGCTGATTCCACTTACTTTGGGAGCATAAACTGGGTGATGGTGGTGCAGGTTTTGAGTCCCAGCACTCAGGAAGCAGAGGTAGGTGGATTTCTGAGGTTGAGGGCAGCCTGATGGTCTACAGAGTGAGTTCTGGGACAGCCAGGGCCCAGAGAGAAACCCTGTCTTGAAGAACAAAAATAAAACAACAACAGGAAGAAAAGGACATCTATGTTTCGATTAATATAACGTAATATATAATACAATTAATCAATAAATTACCAGAGTGCATGTATAAATATCTTTTTAGTGGAGCTCTGTTGGATATATATATATATATATATATATATATATATATATATATATATATATTGGTTTTTTCGAGACAGGGTTTTTCTATATAGCCCTAGCTGTCCTGGAACTCACTCTGTAGACCAGGCTGGCCTTGAACTTAGAAATCTGCTTGCCTCTGCCTCCCAAGTGCTGGGATTAAAAGTGTGCACCAGCACTGCCCGGCCTGTTGTATATTCCTATGAAGGAGGATTTATGTTTTATTTAGTTATTTATTTATTTTATGATGTTCATGGTATTTTTCATGTGATGCAAGGAACTCAGAACCTTGTGCATGTTAGATAACTGTTATTCCATTGAAAAGAAAAAGCAATGAGGCATAATGGAAGACAAGGTAGATGGTTATGCCAAAATACAATATTGAGGCATTACTTCAGACCCCAGAACTTGGCAAGGATGAGGACACAGTTCCAGATTATATAAATGAGGTTTGAACTGAATGTGAAGTAGAAGACAACCATGAAAGCTAATATAGTCCACGAGTTTGAAAAATGCAGGCAATAATAGAGTGTAGGAAATCATGGACTTAATAGGGAAAATCAGCAATGTTGCCAAAACCCAAACTCACAGTCTGCAATGGTTTAAGAATATGGGAAATGAATAAACCATAGTGAGATTTGAATACATGGCAAAATGATTATATGATACCATAATGATTGTTAAAACTGAATTGTGATACGCAATTGGAAATGGTAATAGTGTCTCTAAAAAGTAACATACTTTGCACCAAGAGGTTGCAGAAGCAATTATACATCAAAGAGACCAGACCAGTGTAGGCTGTGGCAAAGGAAAATAGAAAAATGAATAAAATAGTCTTCAAGCTTCAAGACAGATGAGAGGAACTTTATGTGTGATGTATACTACTGATTGTCACCTTGAGAGTATCTACAATCTTTTTTTTTTTTTTTTTTTTTTTTTTTTTTTTTTTTTTTTTTTTTTTTTTTTTTGGTTTTTTGAGACAGGGTTTCTCTCTGTAGCCCCGGCTGTCCCGGTACTCACTCTGTAGACCAGGCTGGCCTCGAACTCGGAAATCCGCCTGCCTCTGCCTCCCAAGCGCTAGGATTAAAGGCGTGCGCCACCACCGCCCGGCTAGAGAGTATCTACAATCTTAAAGGAGAATAGCTTCTAGGGTGTATCTATGAGAGAGTTTCTAGGTTAGATTACCAGGCTTGAGAAGAACCACTGTAAAATTAGGCATCATCACCCCATGAAGCAACGCATCAGGATGAGGAAAAAGGGAGAAGGCAATCTGAGTTGCAGTGTTAAGCTCTCGCAGTTTCTAGGCTGCAGACACAACATTGCCTCGCACTCCCAGTACCTTGCTTTCTCCACCATGATGGACTACACCCTTACACTGTGAGCCAAAATAAAACTTTTCTTCTCTATGTTGCTTTTCCCAGGTATTTTTGCCCCAGAGACGAGATGTGAAAGTAATATAGAATATTTTACAGAGATGTTGGTGGTAAATGTCAGCATGCGGTTCTTAGGCTTTTGGAATTGGTTTGTGAGAGAAATGTGGGAGAGTTCGGAAGTTCAGAATAAGAATCTCTTGGACACTACAGGCATAGCTCACTGGGAAATCCTGGTGGAGATTTAGAAGACATGAACATGGAGAGAAAGTGAGACAGTGAGGCTGGGCTCATGGAGTTTCAGAAGGAAACAGGACTCTTTAAGGTACTGGGCTAGGCATCATTCATGTGCTGTCTTGGATGATAATCTGGCTACATTCTCCTATCTCGGGAACGTGAGCAAAGTTGAATTTAAGAGAAATCAGCTAACCTGTGAGGAAAATTTCAAGAAGGAAGGCACTCAGCTGGGTCAGGTTACTGCTTGCTGTTCCCATCCAGGTCCTCAGGAAGAAACAAGACTAGAGTAAGGAGATCAACACAGGTGGAGCTAGGTGAGGAAAATTATGCAAGCGAGATGTAAAGTTTCAGAAAAGCAGAGTGCCTCTGTGATTGTGCTTGACATTGTTGACAATATCAAAGAGGAACATTTTATTCTGCACTCAAGTAACATGACAGGGGCCCTGGAAACTAGTCACCATACACAGGGCCATATTTTTGTGAAAATGCCAATTCACTTTAGAGTGTAAACTAAGAATGTACCCGAAGGGGTTCTTTGCTCAAAATCAAATATCTAGGAAAGTGTTTCCTTGGGGTCAGCACCCAAAGGAGAATGCCGCTGAAGTTCAGCCATGCTGAGCTGGCAGCAGGACATTGTCATGGTTTTGTAGGCGTGTAAGATACTACGATTCCGGAGAGCTGCTGAGGTCCACCAGTGAGAGGCCTGCATGAAGCTCTGAAGGCTGAAGCCTTAGCCACAGTGGTGACCTGAAGGTGTTGGAGACTCCAGGACTGGCATCTTCTCCTCAGCAGAAGCACAGAGAAGAGCTAGAGGTATAGAGTGAAGCCAGCCCTGGAGACAGACTTATAGATAGGAACCACCTTACCCAGTCTTCATAGGTGCCGGGGATCCTATTTAAGGTGATCCTATTACATTTATAAAGCAGGCTCTTCCCCCACTGAGCCATCTCTCCAAACCCTCATGACGTTCCACCATAAAGTAAACAAGCCAACAAAGCTACTTATGCTTGTATGACAAAAGGAAAACTGTACCATAGAGGCGTCATCAGAGAATACATGTCTTGAGGGACTTACCACGTGTAACAGACAAAGTAGATTAACAGAAAAAGCATGGGTGGTGGTGCAGTCATGCACAGAGGGAGGGTACCACTGACAATTAGCTGAAGTTCTCCATCATATCAGATCAAGAGTGGAGGCAGAATGGTAACCCTGGAGAAGGTCCAGTACTGTAAATTACTTATCAGATCTCTGTGAGTCATTTTTATTTTTTAAAATCATACTTGGGCTTTGTTTTAAAAGAGTTGGGGATGTTAGAAACTGGATGTCAACACAATGCAGTTAAGGATGTGTGAACACCAGCAGTTCAGAGTCCAAACCCTGTAAAGGATTTTACATTACTCAGACATTTTAAGCAAATGAATTGAGTTGCTGTTTGTTATTGCAGAGACTCTACAGAGACTGACAAGTGTGTGTGATACAGAAGTTAGACAATTATCTTAAAATTTTGTAGAAAAATTAAATGGTTTCTTTAAATATAATGTTGATTCCCTTTGATACTTAATTATATTTAATTTAGCTATTGTTAGTATAAACTCCACCCCCACAGATACCTGGCAGCAGCCAGGTATGCTCCTCCCCATGGTTACCTGGCAACGGCCAAGTAGGCCTGGCTCTATAAAAGGGGCTGCTTGCCCCCTCCTCTCTCTCTTACTCCTGCTTCTCTACCTTGCCTCTTGCCCCTTAGTTCCCCTTCTGTCCCCATTCCATTACCCTCTCTCTCTATATGGTCATGGCTATCCCCCACTTCTCTCTCCTCTCTGCCTTTCTCTGCCTCTGCTACCCTCTTAACTCCCCTCCCCAAGCCCTAAATAAACTCTATTCTATATTATACTGGTCTGTGTCTGGTCCCTCAGGAGGAAGGGATGCCTTGGCATGGGCCCACCGAGGCACCCCATTCCCCCACACCCTGCCAGAACATATTCTTATAGCTCTTTCTCTTTTTATGATCACAACAGCTACAGCAACCTTCCCAAACTTTTTTGTGGTAATTTTAATATATGGTATAATACATAATTTCAACTTTGTTTCAGTATTCACTTAAAAATGAAAAGAACACTGTTATGAAAGACCACAGTACTAGAATAATTGGCTTATTAAGTAAAGCTTCATGTTTTATTCAAAGTGGAAATGGTAATGGGTCATAGCAAGATCCATACCGAGTCACACTAAGACCAGAACCCTTCCTTAGGATGAATTTCCTTACTTATTAAGGAGATAGCAAAGATGATACTTTGTGTCTCAGTCATTTCAAGGGCTTTGACAAGCTCTCCTAATTTGTTGACATGGTGTGGGGCACAGGTTGGATATAAAGGTATTATTAAACAATTGTAGAATTATAGAATTGGAAAGAAGTGTATGTGAGTGTGTGCACACACATGTTCATGTCACCTACTTATGTATGTAGGCCAGAGGACAACTTTGAGAATCATTCCTTGTGTGTTGTCCACGTTAGGTTTTTTTTTTATTAGATGTTTTCTTATTTACAATATCTCCATTCCCAGGTTCCCCTCCAAAATAAAATAAGAAAAAGAAAAAAACCAAAAATGAAAACAATCCCCTGTTCCTTCCCCCTTCCCACTGCTTACCATCCCACCCCCTCCTGCTTACTGGCCCTGGCATTCCCTTACACTGGGGCATAGAACCTTCACAGGGCCAAGGTCCTCTCCTCCCATTGATGACTGGCTTGGCCATCCTCTGCTATACACATGCTACTTTGCTGAAGTTGTTTATCAGGTTTAGGAGCTCTCTGGTGGACTTCTTGTTGTCACTTAAGTATACTATCATATCATCAGCAAATAGTGATAATTTGACTTCTTCCTTTCCAATTCGTATCCCTTTGATCTCCTTTTGCTGTCTAATTGCTCTGGCTAGGACTTCAAGTACAATATTGAATAGGTAGAGAGAGAGAGTGGGCAGCCTTGTCTAGTCCCTGATTTTAGTGGGATTGCTTCAAGTTTCTCTCCATTTAGTTTGATGTTGGCTACTGGTTTGTTGTATATTGCTTTTACTATGTTTAAGTATTGGCCTTGAATTCCTGATCGTTCCAAGACTTTTATCATGAAGACAAGTTGGATTTTGTCAAATGCTTTCTCAGCATCTAATGAGATGATCATATGTTATTTTTCCTTTGAGTTTGTTTATATAGTGAATTACATTGATGGATTTCCAAATATTGAACCATCCCTGCATCCCTGGGATGAAGCCTACTTGATCATGATGGATGATCATTTTGATGTGTTGTTGGAGTCAGTTTGCAAGAATTTTAGTGAGCATTTTTGCATCGATGTTCATAAGGGAAATTGGTCTGAAGTTTTCTTTCTTTGTTAGGTCTTTGTATGGTTTAGGATAAGAGTAATTGTGGCTTCGTAGAATGAATTGGGTAGAGTACCTTCCATTTCTATTTTTTGGAATAGTTTGAGGAGTATTGGTATTTGGTCTTCTTTGAAGGTCTGATAGACTCTGCACTAAACCCATTTGATCCTGTTTTTTTTTTTTTGTTTGTTTGTTTGTTTTTTTTTTTTGATTGGGAAACTATTAATGACTGTTTCTATTTCCTTAGCAGATATGGGACTGTTTAAATCATTGATCTGATCTTGATTTAACTTTGGTACCTGGTATCTGTCAAGAAAATAATCCATTTCATCCAGGTTTTCCAGTTTTGTTGAGTATAGGCTTTTGTAGTAGGCTCTCATGATTTTTTGGATTTCCTCAGTGTCTGTTATGTTTCTCTTTTAATTTTTGACCTTGTTAATTAGAATAATGTCTCTTTGCCCTCTATTTAGCCTGGCTAAGGGTTTATCTATTTTGTTGATTTTCTCAAAGAACCAGCTCCTTGTTTCGTTGATTCTTTGTATAGTTCTTTATGTTTCTATTTGGTTTATTTCAGCCCTGAATTTGATTATTTCCTGCCTTCAACTCCTCTTGGGCGAATTTGCTTCTTTTTGTTCTAGAGCTTTCAGATGTGCTGTCAAATTGCTGTATATGCTCTCTCCAGTTTCTTTTTGTAAAAAAAGCTATGAGTTTTCCTCTTAGGACTGCTTTCATTGTGTCCCATAAGTTTGGATATGTTGTGGCTTCATTTTCATTAAACTCTAGGATGTCTTTAATTTCTTTCTTTATTTCTTCCTTGACCAAGTTATCATTGAGTAGAATGTTACACTTCCATGTGTATGTGGGCTTTCTATTGTTTATGTTGTTATTGAGGAGCAGTCTTATTCCATGATGATCTGATAGGATACAAGGAATTATTTCAATCTTCTTGTATCTGTTGAGGCATGCCCTGTGACCAATTATATGGTCAATTTTGGAGAGCATACTGTGAGGTGCTGAGAAGAAGGTATATCCTTTTGTTTTAGGATAAAAAGTTGTATAGATATCTGTTAAATCCATCTGTTTCATAACTTCCGTTAGTCTCACCATGTCTCTGTTTAGTTTCTGTTTACATGATCTGTCCATTGTAGAGAGTGGGGTGTTGAAATCTCCCACTATTATTGTGTGTGGTGCAATGTGTGCTTTGAGCTTAAGTAAAGTTTCTGGTATGAATGTAGATAGATGTCCTTCCATTTGGAGCATAGAGCTTCAGAATAGAAAGTTCCTCTTGGTCACTTTAGTTTTGTTAACAAAGTCTTTTTTTGAAATGGAGTTTGCATCCTGAATGAGGTGAGCCAATCACAAAAGAATACACATGGTATGTACTCGCCGATAAGTGGATTTTAGTCCAGAAGCTCAGAATACCGAAGATACAATCCACAAACCACATGAAACTCCAAGAAGGAAGACTAAAGTGTGGATACTTTGGTCCTTCTTAGAATGGGGAACAAAATACCCATGGAAGGAGTTGCAGAGACAAAGTATGGAGCAGAGACTGAAGGAAGAACAATCCACAGACTGCTCCATCTGGGGATCCATCCCATATACAATCATCAAACCCAGACACTATTGTGGATGCCAACAAGTACTTGCTGACAGGAGCCTGGTATAGCTGTCTCCTGAGAGGCTCTGACAGTGCCTGACAAATGCAGAAGTGAATGTTCACACCCATCCATTGGACTGAGCATAGGGTCCCCATTGAAGGACCTCAGGAGATGAGGAGGTTTGCATCCCCATAGGAGGACCAACAATATGAACTAACAAGTATCCCCACAGCTTCCAGAGACTAAACCACCAACCAAAGAGTTGTAACAGAGGATAGCCTAGTCAGTTATCAATGGGAGGAGAGGCCCTTGGTCCTGTGAAGGCTCTAGGCTACAATGTAGGGTAATGCCAGGACCAGAAAGAGGGAGAGAATGGGTTGGTGGGCAGGGGGATGGGGGAGTGTATTGGGTTTTTTTTTTTGGAGGGGAAATCAGGAAAGGGGAGAACATTTGAAATGTAAATAAAGAACATATGTAATTATAAAAAAAAGAAATAGAGTTTGCAATAGGCTAGGCTGGGCTGGCTCTCAAACCTCAGGGATCTATTTGTCTCTGGAATCTCAGCAGTGGGATTACAAGCACTCATACTTTCAAGCAAGCATTTTACTGACTGAACCATTTTTCAACCCCCAATTTCTACATTTAATCACCCTGTCTTTTGGAAATTGAACTTGTGTCAATAGCCTTGAATGACCAGTGCCTTTACCCACTAAGTCCTTTCTATGGCCCCATCCTTTATTGTTCATCCAAAAAGCTCTCTTCTAGGAGAAAAGATACTGTACTCAGGTAAGCTCACAGCAGACCATGAGTATAGTGAAGGTTTCAAAGCAAAGGGGCTGCAACTCAATGTTATACGAATGTGTACGAGTGTCCAGAAAGGCAGTGCTTAGTTAAGGTGCCTTCTCTCCTCTTCATCAGTGGATTGCTTTAAAGAGTCTAGGTGCATCCAAATGCCAAGGAATGAGAAAGGGAGAAGCTATACCATGTAAAGAGTCTGTGTAGGAATTGGAAAGAGTCTTTACTAGCTACTGTATCAGTGCTTCGAGAAAATCGGTGACAAAATCAGATTGATCCAGGAAGGAAGGGTTTGTTTTTGACTTCAGTTTAAGGGATGCAGGGTCAAGGCATGGCTGTAGGGTGTCCGGAGCTGGTCACACTGCATCTGCAGTCAGGAAGTAGAGAGAAGTGGATGCTGATGCTTAGCTCATTTTCTACTTCATCCACTCTAGATGCAAGCCCACAGGACGGTACTCATCTGTTAAACCTCTCTAGAAAGGTTCTCACCACACCCCGAGGTGTTCCTTCTGGATGCTCCTTGTCAAGTTGATAATGAAGATTAACCAACACATTCTCAAAATGGGAAAGCTCAGGTGCTGCGATAACCCTTTTCTGAAATTTGTCCATGGAAATAGATAAGTAGACCATCCGTTAAGCCTTGAAAAATAGCATTTCAACCAGGATTAGCACTTTGAGCAATAAAACTTTGGCCAAAGGTATGCATGAGTTTAGTATTTTTCTTGTATTTAGAGCACATTTTCTTTGTGTTTATAAAATTACCTATAAAAGGGCTGGTGATAGGGCTCCATGGAAAAAGTGCTTGCTGGTAAGCATGATGACCTGAGTTCAATCTGTGGGACTCACATAGTAAAAGGAGAAAACAGATCCCGTTAAGATTTCTTCAGAACCCCATTCATGCATCATGGCATCTGTGTCACTCACTAAGAAAAAAAAGTAAAAACCTAAAAAGTCATTAAAAATTTCATATAAATACATACTATAGGTTCTCACCTATTCTTTTGCCCTCCCCTCTTGTTAATCTCATTTATTCCTTTAGACAGGCTCATGCACACTCTCATGTTGTCTATACGTATATGATTTTATCTATTTACATAAAATCTAGGAAGCACAACTGAGAGAAAACACATGGTATTTATATATTAGTGGTTGCCTGGTTTCCAGAGTCATGTGAATGGGTGCACATGTAATAGGTATTTTAGGTAATCAGGTGGTGTTTCTGATCTGAGGCATCATTTCTTGAGAAGTGAGTGCAGGCACCTGAGTTTGGATGACTAGGTAACATATACATTTTTTTTTCAGTGTCTAATTTTTTAGCATTCTGTGAAGTTGTTTTCAGCTTCCCTGACTTCAATGAGACCAATTTTCCAGTCGTTCAATCCAAGGATAATGATGCTTTAGCCCCAAAGCACTGCTACAGCCTAATAGAAAGTTTGCCGAGCATCTTCCCTCCCTGGATGTTGTTCTGAATTGCATCCAGGTGTTTCCTGACTGCCTTCAAGTCTTCCTGAAATTGTCCTTCCTCTTTCAAACTCAAGACCCTTATTGAATATGTCTCCAGATCGTCCACAGTTCTTGAGGTTTGTGTTCTGGCATGACATCTGAGCATTTCCTTGGCAGAAATTTGGTTCTCAGGTTAACCCACTTTCAGAGAATTCCAGTGAATATTTCAGTTCCTTATAGTTTGAACACCTAGTAATCATTTGTACTTTCTACAAATGCGCCCAACCTTTACAAATGACAATTTTATAGTATAGTCATTATTTAACTCAGGATATCATAACATCTAACAAATACTTTAAAACCCTTCTTTTATAAGTGAATCAATTTTGAATCCCCTTTGGCTTGAGGGCAGGATAATACCAGTAGGAGTAGACATAAGCAGAGAAATGTAGGATGAGATGACAAAGATTTGGAGAAGTGTTTGTGATTAATGGGTAGTTTAAACATACATCCAGGTGTGGGGTTGGGAATTCCACTTCGAGAAAGGCATGATTTTCTGATGTCACTACCAAGAGATTTATTATTCAGCATGTGGACCAAACATTCCTGAGAAGAAGCATACACAGGGAGGGGCTGAAGATGGCTCAGTGGTTAAAGCGTTTACCCCGTCAGTGTGAGAACTAAGGTTTGGATCCCCAGCACCCACATGAATGCCTGGTGGATGTGGTCGTCTGCATAGAGTCCCAGCCTGTGAAGGTGGAGAGAGCAGAGCAAGCTGACTTGCAAAGCTAGTCACTTAGGGGAGCTCTGTATTTGATGGGGAGTCCCTGCTCAATCAGTAAGGGGAAGCGTGATGGAGGGTGATTTTCAACACCAGTCTCCTACTTTCACAGGCATGTAAACATATGTGCCCGAACACATGTAAAACATGCACCTATCTATGCAAAATGCATACACACATGTACATGGAAAATGGAAAAAAAAGAAAAAAAGGCATACAGGCATGCAGGAAAATGGTGCTTGTATTTTGTGTGCTATAACTGTATGGGGTATCTTCTTTTTATTGTCCCAATCAATCTTAGTAGCAACCTTAGGGAGAGTCCGGGTAAGATGCAGGTAAGGAAACTTTCGCTAAGGAGGTTGAATATCTGTCATGGTTAAACTGCTGCTGCTGATCTGTACCGCAGTAATTCATACTGACAGATATTTGTCTTTTCTACTGCATCCCAGTACAAACTGTGGAGTGGATAGTAATGGCGACATCTGAAGACAGCGGTCTGAAGGCAGCGGTGTGACAAGGAAGCTATAAACATTTTTGCCTGAGTTTTGCAACCAATGGTTATTTGCTTTTAATGGAAATTTCTTAAGATTAAAATATCGGATTCCTGGAACCCTTGTGAGTTCAAAGCCGACACTTCGTTTTAAGAAGTCATGGACACTTACAAATCTTGTCAGCTATCAAGGAAGATGGAGCGGGTTGCTTAAAGCATTTTCTTAACATCTGGAAAAGCAAAGGTTGTTTTCTATAGCTCTGTGGCTGCCCCTGAGCTCCAGGGTGGTAAATTTTCCTGATCTTAAGAGTTTCAGGTGACAAGATTTCATCACTGTGGGAAGAGGTTTCTTAACCTCTAAGTGCTTTGGGTTCAGTGGATCTTTGGGGGGATACTCACACCTGCAGGGTCAGGCCATGGGAAGTTAGTGGCTGGCTGGTGGAGGGCTGCGACAGCTTTTTACATCCATTCCCTTATCTCCTGATTACACCGCTTTTTAGAAGCCGTCCCTAGGGTAAATCTCTTCAATTGATTTTGCTGTCAGGGGTTAGTTCAAGTTCACCTGCGAACGGAGATCCGTACCTCACCGGCTAAGTGCTTTAGCAATTTGCCCTATGTGGTAAATTATGGGCTTTATCAGCTTGGAGCTGGTTAATTTCCTGAACAGGGTGAAAATTATACCATTTGTGCCAATCGTTGATCTTCACATTTCAGTCATTGAAAGTGAGTTTAGGAAATGTAGTAAAAAATGTCCAAGTCCCCGAACTGAATTTTTAATGTTATTGGCGATTTCTGTCACTCTGGTTACATTCTTCAGTCTGTTACTGTGAGTTGCTTTACAGCCTGACTCTACTATTGCCTCCGATTTCTTTAAGGAAGTATAAGGGTTTGATAAAAATAGTTACACTCTAATTAGCGTTAGCCTTGGTTCTTAATATGTGTGATTATATTATGTGTCTTGAAAATAAAACAATGTTGTGATAACCGAGAGAAAAAGGCTGTGTCTCCATCCACCACAGTTGGGTTCCCATCCCACAGCCGAGAGAAAGCACTTTCCCCAAGATGCTAGTGTGACTACTAGAAAGAGGCAGTCACTCCCCATCACCCCAGTCTTTCTTGAACGCAAACAAGCCTCACTGAACTTATAAAAGCACTAACTATACCTTAAAATTATTTCACCCTACCAGTAATCTCCAAACAATGTCAGTCATATGACTAACTGGTTTCCTCTTTTCTAAATCAATTTATTTTACAAGGTATGGAGAGTTTTTCTAGCAAATTTTCTTGTTGAGCATAGAAGAGACCTTCTGGCAGCCTGCTCCCCTCACCCATGGCAGTATTCTTACCTATGGAGACTCTTCAAAATCCAGAGGACTATGTTCTCACAATGCCCCCTTAACGTTTCTCTGAATGATAGAGAAGCAGAATTCTCCCAGATTTATTTCAAACTGCCCTGGCTTCTGGACATTTGCCTTTCTCCTCTTTGTCTTGCTCCATCTTGCCCACAGATTCTGGACTAATGACATTTGGAAGGTAGATATGGCATGCTGACAGTTTGGAAACAACTGATTCACATCTAGACATCCATATATTTTGGGGATAGGCTTAACTCATTGGCAAAGATTCAGAAATTTTTCCTGAAAGAAGTGTTTTGATTTGAACCCAGGTAGAGATCAAGGGTAGGAACAGAGGCCTGACAGAATGAGATTGAAGAGATTTGTTGGCTGAACCCCAGAGAGCAGTGCAGCTCTGGCCATGGTAGAGGAGGCGAAAGAGGAAGGTTGGAGGAGGTGGGCGACATGATGTGGGGCTCTTTCCAATTTTAGTCTATGTTGCCGAAGTGTTAGTTTTCTTTATTTCTAAAGAAGCTAGGGTGTCATTTAGTAGTCTTTGCATTTCCATCTTAAAGCACTGGCTCTTTGCTAAGCAAGTAGTCTTTTCTGGGAACAAATTGCAAGGCTGAGGCTCATTCTTCACACTGCCTCTCATGGGGTGAGGCTGACTGAACCCTTAGTACATTTAGCCTTGGATCTTTATCCAGTGATCAAGTCACCTTTGAAAGTGCTTCTTATATTTGAAGACTTTCCTTCCTTTACCTACAAGTCAATGGATTGAATCATGGCAAAGATCTGACCAGTGGTACTTCCCTACGTAAGAGTGCTTACCAACCTTTGCTTACTGTGATCTTTGAGCTCCCAGGCTCTCCCTTAGCTTGCTTCCCTCAGGCTCAATGCCAGGCCTTACTGA
Source organism: Mastomys coucha (assembly GCF_008632895.1). Classification (NCBI taxonomy): domain Eukaryota; kingdom Metazoa; phylum Chordata; class Mammalia; order Rodentia; family Muridae; genus Mastomys; species Mastomys coucha. The sequence goes on from NW_022196899.1 coordinate 16,276,314, forward strand.
TTTGACCCTTGGCATTATTTACCCAGAAATGCCTGTTTCCCTAGGCATTTCCTTCTATCCAGATGACTTTCCCTCACTAGATCAGAGCTTCCTCAGCCTGTCCTCAGGCATTCATTTCCAGCTTCCTATGCAGAGCAGCGTGTCTCAACTTCTCTGCATTGTTTGATTATATCCTTGGTCATATTCTATGAAGCTAGTAAAATAGAGGGGGTGTGTTTTGCTGTAGATAGAGCCATATGTGACTAGAACTCTCTATTTCTTCCTTTGATGCATGTCTCTGGAACTTGTCTGGTACGACAGAACAGTTAGCCATGACTCTGTTGAACATCTTTATTGTTGGTTCACTCTCTTCTCATATTCTCTTTAGTCTCAAGTGCTCAGGCTCCTCCAGTGTCTTCCTTACCAGGGGCTCCCTAGGATCTCATATATATATTTTTTAAATCTGTTGCTTCCTTTAAAAAACTTCCATGATTTTATTTATTTATTTGTTTAATTTATTCACTTTACATCCTGATTGAAGTGCCCCCATCTCATCCCAGCCCCTCATTGTCCCCTCCCCTTCTCTGATAAGGAGGAGGACTCTGTGAGTACTAACCCACCTTGGCACATCAAGTCAGTGGAGGTGGAGGTGCATTCTCTCCCGCTGAGGCCTGGAAGGGGGCTCACTTAGGGGAACAGGAGGACCTTGTCCTTTAAAAACCTATATGAGATCAAGCCAGACTAAATCTCATTAAGGAGGTGAAGCATCCCATTTTTATTTTCTTCCTTCACCTCTTAAACTTTTCTTATTCTATTAGCTGTGCCCATTGATGTCTCTATTCTTCTTTCCATGGGAACCACCATGTCTCAGGTCTGTGTTCTGTTTTTCTTTCCTTCTTTTTTTTTAATACTTTATTTTATTGATATAAGTTTTATTGCATTATGTATGATGAGAAAAGATACATAATTTCAATTTATCTGAAGTTGTTAACATTTAAAAACATGTTTTAAGTAAATAGAATTATATCACATTCTTCTTTCTATTTTGTACCCCAACTCTTCCCAGAGACCCCCCTTCAATACCTGCCATAACTTTCATTTTTCCTTTTATTATGTCATATTCTTTAAAATTTATAAAATATTCTAACAATAAGAATGAGTATTATAAAAGTTGTTTGATATAAAGCAACAATCAATTGAACAGTCTTATGTAGATGCGTGTCTACAGCAATACTGAAAATACATGTTTTTCTCAATATAAATAACTCCAGACATATTAACTGTATGATATTTTAAAATAATACATCATTACTAGTTTTTTTAATGAACATAAATAGTCATTTTGTTTGTTTGTTTTTAGTAGAGCTTAAAATCTTGGCTCTTACTGTGGTACAAGCCCAAAATAAGAACTATTTTAAGACATAGGAGTTCATTGTAATAGGCTGTACTTCAATGACCCTCACATCACCAAAGGATTTTACCTCCATCGTAGCTAAGCTGAGAGTTGACAGCTCTGCTGCATCAAGGAATGAATTGTAGGCACGATTTTTGGATGGATATTTCCTGCTATGGTCAAAGCTATTTGACTTGAGTGAGTGACTTCATTCTCAGCCCACAGAGAACAGGTTACATTCATTTAAGAAATGGTGTAGGTATTAAGATGGTCTATCCATAAAGCCATTCACCAACTGTTTCAATGAACAATGGTTCTGCTTGGAGGGTGGCACAGACATTAGATGAGGATAAGAATCTGGTTCATTGGCTGTGATGAGTTTGAAAAGCATTCATTTCAGAGGAAGAGTAACTTATAAAGTCCTCTTCTTCAAACTTGATACAATAGTTTCAAACATCAAGCAAAGCATTCAGTCTCACTCTTTCTTGTTCTCTTACAAGCCCCCTCCCAATTTAATTGTCTATATTTCTTTTGGCTGTATAAATAATTTTGAAATATGTAATCTGTTCTGGAAACCATAGTATAGTATAAATGCATCAAATATACAATCATACTAATAGAGAGGCTGAGATAGGAGAAGCATGATTTCAAGACCATTATGTGGTACCCAGCAAGACACTTGTCAGGTACAAACAAGCAGAAAGTATATATGGTTTCTGCTGCTTATCTTCTTATACTTGACTCCCACTATCTGGTTATCTCTAGTGCAGCCTGCCTTGGTTAAATCTGACTAGAGCCTGTCCTTCCTGTGATCCTGGTTGTGTTAAAACTCCTCAGAGTCAAGCTGTCTCTGTGATCCTGTGATTCTAGGATCCTGTGATGCTGGGCCTGTTAGAGCACCTGGGAGTAGAGCTTCCTCTGGGAATTATGGGACTCGCTGCAGAATTTGCCCCCAAGGTCAACTCAGGGCACCAGCTCAGACAGACTGGAAGGAATCTGTGCCACTGGACTGGTAGAGTTCCTGCGTGCCTGAGTCCTGCTGATCCCAGTTACTCCAGGTGTTGGGACAGATGTTTTGTCCTCTCACCTCTGATCCTATGATCCTGTTTGTGTTAGGACGCCTGGGAGTGGAGCTTCCTCTGGGCGTTGTGGGACTGGCTTTGGAGTTTGCACCCAAGGATGTCCTATCTTTCTAACATCCACTTCTCCCTTGGGAGTCAAGTATATTTTTCTATGAAAGGAATTGACTTGCAGCAAAGTGGTTAAAGCCCTTGCTGTATAAGTATGTGGACTGTAGCTCAGAATCACAGAATACATGTAAATGGCCAGTAGTAGGGACGTTTGCCGGTGATTCCAGCCTTGGAAGGTTCAGACGTGGATCCCCAGAGCAAGCTGTCTAGTAAAGCTAGCTATATTGGGAAACTCTGGGTTAATTGAGAGACCCTGTGCCAGGCACCAATATGGAAGAGTGACATTTTCCTGACATCAACTTTCGTCCTGCAAAAGTTTTTGCAAAGATATGTACATGTACCCTGAACATGGATGCTCACATATATGCCAAATATATGCATATTTACATGCATATCACACAAACAAGGAAAATGTAAAAAGAAAATAAAAGAAATATTGAGTTCAACACTTGTTCGATCATAAACTTTGTTCCATCTCTCTCCCCAAGATATCCAGGAGGAACTCCTGACATTTTCTTCTTTTCCTTCTTTTTAATTTCTCCACTTCCTCTTTTGCATTCCTCTGATCCTGTGCTGTGGGCAAGCTCTCCTTAGATATATCTAGAATCTTTCTTCCTTACTTCTGTTTCCAGCAAGAGGTATCTTTCCTGTCTACATGATAGAAACTTTATCTCCAACTTAAGTTATCCACAGACCATTCACAATAGTATTTACAGTCAGCCTTCCAGAAAGCATAGAAATTTGATTAAGTGACACCCATTGGTCAAACGTTGTTCTTTGTGTATTTTGTGTAGATGGTCATTCAAGATACATGGTCTTGAAATTCAACATGTGCATTGGCTTTTCTTTCATCTACCCATTATTCTATCTGTTTGCGGTGGGCATGCATCCTCCCTTTAGTTGATGGCTCCTGCCTTTTGCTTGTATGGACTCTGCTTCTGTCAGTTCCACTTTCTTCCTTCCTTGTTTGGGTGTTTTCTTCAGTGTTCAAGTACTGCCTTCCTTGTGAAACTTTCCTGGAATGTCACTCAAAAGAATTATTAGTATCTGCTCTCTTTGGTGCTGCCCTTTGTAGGATTTATAAAAACTAAACTTACCAAAAAATAAAAAATAAAAATATATGCACATTTTAAATAAATACTTTATTTTTAAATTTATGAATAAAATTAAATTCTAGCTAGAAATGTGTTGAAAATGAAAGCTGTATCACAAAATTGTTTTTTTAATAGTGCTTTTTTTTTTAGTGAGTGTGTGTGTGTGTGTGTGTGTGTGTGTTTGTGTATGCCAGAGCATATGTGTAGAGATTAGAGGTCAACCTACAGGAGTCTGTTCTTTCTATATACCATGTGTGTCCTGAGGATTAAACTCAGGCATTAAGGCTTGGCAACAAGTCCCTTTACTTACTAACCCATCACACAGTTCCAGCTCTGTCATTCATCTTCCTCATTGTTGTTGAGAACTAGCTGACATGGTAAAAGGAAAGAGGACAACATTTGAAATGTATCTTGACTTCCTTTATTAATATGCACAACTTTAAAATTTTTATTTTTACTTTTTATTGGTCCATTGTGAATTTTTTATTTAATATTCACAACTTCTAAATTTTTATTTTTACTTTTTATTGCTTCATTGTGAATTTCACATCATGCACCTCAATCGCACTCGTCTCCCCCTCTATTCATACTCTGCCTCCACCCTGGCCCTCTTTCCCAACAGGTAAAAAATTCTCATTGTGAAAGCTATAACGTGTCACAGTGTGTCCCACAGTATACCCTTTTGTCCACACTATTTTTTTATTAGATATTTCCTTTATTTACATTTCAAATGTTATCCTCTTTCCTTGTTTTCCCCACTTAAAATTCCCAATCTCCTCATCCCTCCTCCAGCTCACCAATCTACCAACTCCCACCTCCTGGTCCTGGCATGTCCCTACACTGGGGCATTCAGCCCAGGAGCAAGGGCCCCTCCTTCCATTGATGACCAACAAGGCCATCCTCTGCTACATAGTACATATATGTCTGGAGCAATGGGTCTATGCATGTGTACTCTTTGGTTGGTGGTTTAGTGCCTAGGAGCTCTAGGGGTACTGGTTGATTCATATTGGTGTTTCTCCTATGAGGATGCAAACCCCTTCAGCTCCTTGGGTCCTTTCTCTAGCTCCGCCATTGGGGACGTTACACTCAGTCCAATGGCTGGCTGAGAGAATCCACTTCTATATTTATCATGCACTGGCATAGCCTCTCAGGAAACAGCTTTATCAGGCTCCAAGGGTTTGGTAACTGTATATGGGATGGATTTCCAGGTGGGGCAGTCTCTGGATGGCCCTTCCTTCAGTCTCTGTTTCACAATTTGTCTCTTTATCTCCTTCCATGGGTATTTTGTTCCCCCTTCTAAGAAGGACCAAAGTATCCACATTTGATGTTCCTTCTTCTTGAGCTTCATGTGGTTTGTGAATTGTATCTTGGGTGTTCCCAGTTTCTGGGCTAATATTCACTTATCAATGAGTGCATACCATAGTGTTCTTTTGTGATTGGGTTACCTCACTTAGGATGATATTTTCTAGTTCCATCCATTTGCCAAAGAATTCCATAAATTTACTACATTGTGTAAATATACCACATTTTCTGTATCCATTCCTCTGTCAAGGAACATCTGGGTTCTTTTCAGCTTCTGGATATCATAAATATGACTGCTATGAACAAAGTGGAGCATGTGTCCCTGTTATACATTGGAGCATCTCCTGAGTATATGCCAAGGAGTGGTATTGCTGGGTCCTCAGATAGTACTATGTCCAATTTTTCTGAGGAACCGCTAAACTGATTTCCAGAGTGGTTGTACCAGCTTGCAATCCCATCAGCAACGGAAGAGTGTTCCTCTTTCTCCACAACCTCTCCAGCATCTGCTGTCCCCTGAGTTTTTGATCTTAGCCATTCTGACTGGTGTGAGGTGGGATCTCAGGGTTGTTTTGATTTGCATTTTCCTGATGACTAAGAATGTTGAACACTTCTTTAGGTGCTTCTCAGCCATTAGGTATTCCTCAGTTGAGAATTCTTTGTTTAGCTCTGTACGCTATTTTTTAATAGGGTTATTTGGTTCTTTGGAGTCTAACTTCTTGAGTTCTTTGTATATATTGGATATTAGCCCTCTATTGGATGTAGGATTGGTAAAAAATCTTTTTCCAATATGTTGGGTGCCATTTTGACCTATTGACAGTGTCCTTTGTCTTATAGAAACGTTATAATTTTATGAGTTCCCATTTGTCAATTCTTGATTTCAGAATATAAGCTATTGGTATTTGGTTGAGGAAAATTTCCCTTGTGCTCATGGATAAGAGAAGACTCTTTCTTTGCTATTAGTTTCAGAGTATCTGGTTTTATGTGGAGATCTATCATCCACTTGGACTTGAGCTTTGTACAAGGAAATAAGAATGGGTCGATTTGCATTCTTGTACATGCTGACCTCCAGTTGAACCAGCACCATTTGTGTCATGGAGATCGTATAGTTTTAGATCTGTAGAATTGGCCTGTTCATGCATTCCAGCAGTTCATAGACAGGGCTAGATGTTGGGGTGGGCTTTCAAAGCCCTAGATTTGTGCCTGAGTAGTACCTGAGCTGGCTAGACAACTGGCTCTCCAGTTCTCACTCCTTTACGCTGTCTTACTAGCAATCTGAAACCAGGTCCAGCTCCATCCTGTTGAGCAGGCAAGGTGCCGTGCCAGATCCCCCAAGTGCTGCAGCAGCTAAGGAGCAGGGCTAGCTTTCCTGTTTTCATGACCCCAGGGCCAACTCTCTAACCAGCCATGGGTGGCCAGGAGTGAGACCTGGGGATCGCATTTTTTCTCGTGCCCACAATGCCACACAGGATACAAAGCACAAGGCAGCTCTACCATAATTAGACACTCAGGACAGGCTCACCTACATTCAGAATATCAGAGTCAGTTCTACTGTGATGCTCAGGTGAGTTTAAGGGCCTGATTTCCTGAGTGCTGCAGCAGGTGAAGGACAGGGACAAGTCTCCTGCTCTCATGACCAGGTTGGGACTAGTTCTCCAACATGCCTCTGGCGGCAGGAACAAAAGGGAGGGGGAAGGGAATCTCTCCCTTGTAGACATCTCCTACCAGACAAGAGACAAGGCCAACTCTCCCAAACGCACACCCTTGTTGCTGGCTCATGGGCAACCTCTACATGTAGGGCTAGCTCTAATATGGTGCCCAGGTAAGGGACAAGGGAAGCTCTCCCGCTCTGATGACCTTAAGGCCAGATATCCCACCTGCCACAAGTGGTGGTGGGAGACTAGGTATCTCTCTCTTGGCCACTCCATCACTTGGGAGGCAAGTAGTAAGAATAGGTCTCCTATGCTGCTATTTTTGAAGCTAGCTCACCCAGAACTCATGCAACGTGTGTGCCCACTCTCCTAATCAGCAGTCTAGGTGCACAGTCAACTCTCTTGCTGTCAAGTCTCTAATACCAGCTCTCCTATAGTGTCTAAGTGAGGAGTGGGGCCAGTTTTGTATAGACTTCAGTCACTGACATGACCCTGGGCAGCAACTCAGACTGGATATATCTGCCTGGGCTTTGGTGGTAACAGACTCCTGCTGCTGCAGGGCCATGGGCTCAGATGTGGCTCCCAGTGACAGCATCAGCTAGGACCCCAGCATGGTCCCTGATGGGATCACTGGTTATTCACATTAAGTTGTTCCTCACTACTCTATAGTTTCCAGTTCTGCTTCTCTTCATGGTGCCCACATTCCTCTATTTCTCTTCAATTTCTCTACCACTTACACAACCCTTCATTGTTCCTGGGATCTCTGAGTGTCTTGGCTTTTCACAGGAGTGCTATGCTCAATATTGGCATTATGGCACCAAAAAGGGGCATTATGGCACTCCTCAGGTCTCAGGCATGGTCTCCTCCTCACCAACCCCAGGCTTCTGCAGTACTTGACTGGTCATAATCTCTGTCTAGCTCCCTATATGGGGGCCTATGACACAGTTCTAGTGGTCATTGATTGGAGCTCTCAAGCTAAGTCCTTTGGTAAGTTATTGGGTGTGGCGTTTGGGGTGTTCCAGGTGGGGTTAGTCTCTTGATTATTCTCCATCCTGGGAGTCCATCTGGGTCTGCAAGCTGCTGGACTGGTCATCTTCTTAGTCTAACTTGATGTCTAGGGCCCCCTGGTGCCAGACTGGTGGTTGTCTAAGGCTTGATTTTTTTTTTTTTTTCAGGGAATCATAGGCTACTAATCATTCAGATGTACATAGGTAGAACATAGTCCCTCTCCCCTCTGCCACCTGCTGACACACATGTGAAACAGCAGCCACATCTGCTACACCATCAGAAGCAGGAACAATTTGATATTCTTTTGGTAAAATTTATCCTAACAAATGGCCCTTTCCATTGGATGACTATTCTGTTGTTAGACTATGAACAGAAATTACTGGGAAAAGTAGATATAAATAATTTTTGATGTATATAGTTTTTAGATATCAAAGTTGAGTGAACAGGCTGCTAAATATTTAAAGGTTAAAATGCAATTGACATGTATTTAGCTGGATGCAAACAACAGATACTAACAATCCCTATTTAACGAGAAAGCAATAGAGCTTAAGGTAGAAATCAAGCTTTCTGTTTTGCTTCCCTGTCAGATTTCCCTCAGAAAGAAGAAAAGGGATAGAAGAGATGAATGTGGGGCCTCTTGGTTGAAGCAGGGGAAGGTACTGTGGTTTAAACAAATTCATAGAAAAATGTACTGGTTGATGATGGGATACATTGATTCACAAGAGCACAGTGATGTCATAACCCAGGAGCTGAGCAGCTCTGTCTGGAGTCTCTGTAAAGGTCACTCTACAGCTGGAGCAGAATGCATTTCCTTACTTTTCAATTCATGGAATTTTTCAATTGAATAATGAAATTAGTATTCAGTGATAAATGTCTTCAGGGGATAGACTAGGTGTGTGCTCAGTTCATTGGCAGTGTGATGAGAAATTTTACTGCACTCCACGTCAGGGGTTAGGCAATAAAAGCATTTCATTTTGAGGTTAAAATCTATTTCAGTCAAGTGGATTGCCAATAATTACATTGTAGGACCAACTCACAATTTTCTAGTTTTAAAGAAGGCAGAATTGTAAATGAAATTTAGATTATAGTAGCAATTTAAAATATTGATAGACATGGAATGTTACAATTGAAAAAGAATTTACATACATCTAATTTACTCAGAGAACTGGCTTGGTACAGTCATTCAGGCTATGTGACTAAATCACAGCAAGACCTGAGGACTGATAGCCGCTCAATGCTCTCCTTGTCACCAGAGTCCTGACTGCTTCCCACCTCACCTCAGACAGAAAGTATACTTTTAAATTTTCTTATCTCAGGCTAGTGACTTTGATATTTCCAACTGCTTTGAAAGTTTTTTTTAATAGCTTTGATCAATTTATCTTTCTCAGATTTAGAAGGATTTCTTTAAATAGTGACATTTCTTTTTAATATTTCATGCTCTTCTACAAAATCAGAAGTCAACTTGGACCAGTTGTTGTTGGTTATGGAGAGATATACACTTAAGAAGCTAAAGCAACCAGACATCCTGCATTTCTCCAGGATGTATTTATACCCAGGTCAGAAGGTATTGCCTACTCTGAGAGCAGGCCTTTCCCACTCAGTTAATTATTTCTGGAAACATTTTAAAAACATGCCCATTCTTATGAGAACATGCTTCATCAGTTTAACAGCCATTTTATGACAATTAGCTTTGTGACTTTCAAGAAAGTAACTAACATGAGATGATCCTTACTATCTGCAGAGCAAAGTGAAGTCTAAATAATTTAATTTAGTATATGCTCTTATTTTGTTCTTAACACATTCCATCTTTTAGAATCTTCTTCAGTGAAGTGCTCCACTGGATGCTACCATGTGTTATACCTTGAGTGAAAGGAAATAGAAAGAAAGGAAAGGAAAAAATAAATATAGGAGATGTGGGTGCTTGGACATTGATTCTCAAAAATCTTCACTTTTCTTTAATTAATATGTTCTGTTGAATTAATTAAAAATAATTCCCATACTTAAATTATTTTATTTTTATAATAACATAAGAGTTATAGTGGACACACACACACACACACATACACACACACACACAGAAAGAGACACACACAGAGACACCCACACCAATTTATTAGTTGGCTTATATGGTAGAGGCTCTACAGTCCAAAAATGGCTGCTTGCATGCTGGAGATGCAGAAAAAGAGGACTTGATAGCTGCTTGGCCCACAAATCTGGAGGCCTCAGTAGTCACTCTGAAGACCTGGAATATTTCTGGGGAGTTGTTGGTTTCAATGCATATAGCCAAAGAAGCTAGCATCTAACATTAGCAGAAGATGATGGTGTTGGCAGCAGCAACAGTGATGGGTTGTTGGTGGTGATGGAGAGACATACACATAAGAAGATAAAGCCAGCAGACATCCTGAATTTCTCCAGGATGTATCTGTACCCAGGTCAGAAGGTATTGGCTACTCTCAGAGCAGGCCTTACCCACTTAGTTAATTCTTTCTGGAAACATCTTAAAAACATGCCCAGAAGTCTTCCAGTTGATTCTAGATCCTGTCAACTTGACAATCAAATTGAACCATCACAACTTGTGTATATAACATACAGAAAATGAATGCTCAGAGGGGTCACATGATTTGCCCCATGAGACATACCTAGAATATTTCAGAGCTGGCATCAGACCAAAATCAGAAGATTTTAATACCTCAGAATTCTCTCTTCTCACCCTAGTTACATATCTTTCGGTATGGAGACCTCTAGGAGCAATAGTATTTCAACCTCTTATGGTTCACTGCCACCTTTCACCCGACATGTGGTGTTGGCATCAAAGCTAACTCATTTGGTCTTTTCAGTGGTCTTTTGTGTAGCTCTGTTTTCTAGGACTCCGATAATCTTCCAGCAGGAGAGTTGTAGGTGTTTGATGAGATAAAAATGACAACTTTAACAGAAGAAATGTGTCCAGGAATTTTTGAAGCTTCTTTACAGTAGGGCTAGACTGACGTCTTTAGTCCACTCATTCTAATTCACTTGACACATCAAGTATGGGATGTCACACAAAGGGCTCTTTGGGTAAAGTATCCTGTGATAAAAATTACCAAATTTTTATTCACTTATGTGACTTTGTGACTCTCAGTCTACACAATAGCAATAATCATTTATGATATTGCATCAATTACTTTTCCTGTTGCTGTGATAAACATACTCTGATAGAAGTAGCCTAAGGGAGAGAGAGTTTGTTTTTGGACCACAGTTCACGAATACTGTTCATCATGATAGGAAGTCCTGGTTAAGGCAAGAGGTTAGGGCCACTGGTATCTGCAGTAAGCAATTATCAATAAATGCTGGTGGTCAGCATATTTTTTCCCTTTATGATATATCTACAGTGGGTGAATCTTTCCATCTTAATTAATGTAATCAAGATAATCCACCATAGGCATGCCAAAAGGACTGTAGTCCCAGGTGGTTCTAGATCTCAACAAGTTGACTATTGAGTAACTATCACCTATACTATATTGTTATTGTATTTCAGAATCTTGGTTATAATCATATACACGAGTGCTGTAGATACTACCCCCTCCTAAACTCCCATAGTTCTCTACACTGTCTTAACTGTATGAATGACTGAGTTACAAATATTCTGTACACACAATCATGTGTGAATGATGTTTATGTAATATAAATTATACACACCTTGACAGCATTCATAAGTGAGTCACCTGGGTAACCAAAATCTCACTCAGCATCCAGTTCATAATGTGTGAGTGAAGCATAAATATGACTGTGGTTTTTAAACTTTTAGTAAAAATACATGAATTGGAAAAACATTAGAGCTCCATGAAAAGCAGTTGAAAGGCCCACAGAATAACTCCTCATTACTTAGCATAATGCCATACGCTCCTTGGTTTCTTGATCTTCTGATATCTCATTCTAGAAACTATGAGACCATGTGAATGTCCATGCTTCTCTCTTCATCTATGGAAAACTCAGGCTTATGTTACTCTTACAAATCAACAACCTTCTCATTGATAAATCTTTCCATATATATATATGGATATATATATATACACACATATATTCAAAATATTATAGGTTACTGCTGGGGATTTATTCTAATGCTTTGATTCAGTCAGAAACCTGCATGTAGGAATACCACAGTAGCATGGAGTGTGACCTCATGGAGACTGACATCTTGGAGTCGTTGGAAGATCTAGGTTACAAGGGCCCATTGTTGGACGATGGTGCACTGTTGCAGGCAGTCTCTGCTGGAGCCGCTTCCCCTGAGTTTACCAAACTCTGTGCTTGGCTGGTGTCTGAATTAAGAGTCCTCTGTAAGCTAGAAGAAAATGTGCAGGCAACTAACAGTCCAAGTGAAGCTGAAGAATTCCAGCTTGAGGTGAGTGGGCTACTTGGGGAGATGAACTGCCTGTATCCTTTCTGACATCTGGGGATGTAACCAAGCGCCTTCTTGTTCAGAAGAACTGCCTCCTTTTGCTCACATACC
>NW_022196899.1:16289089-16289412 GCF_008632895.1 Mastomys coucha
CAAGGAGGCTGGACAGATGGAGGGAGTGGAAGTGGAGGTGGCTACCAGGATGGTGGCTATCGAGAGTCCGGCTTCCAGCCTGATGGCTACCACAGTGGCCACAGCAGTGGCTACCAAGGCGGTGGCTATAGTGGTTTCCAGACATCCTCATATACAGGAAGTGGCTACCAGGGCGGTGGATACCAGCAGGACAATAGATACCAAGATGGTGGGTACCATAGCGAATGAGGCAGTGGGCGTGGGGGAAGAGGTGGTGGGGAGGTCGGGGAGGACGTGGAAGCCAGGGAGGAGGCTGGGGAGGAAGAGGGAGCCAGACTTACCAC
>NW_022196899.1:16290656-16292450 GCF_008632895.1 Mastomys coucha
AAAAAAAAAAAAAAAAAAAGAAAGAAATCTGCATGTAAAAATGCTAAAAGTCCTTGTTCCCAATTGGTTTTTGATCAATAAATGAAGATGCCAATAGTCAATGGTTGGGTACAGAGCAGTACCCTTAGAGTTGTGCAGGCTAGGACACAGAGAGGAATGGAACAGAATTGCCATGACTCTGGGTAGAAGGATGGGATGCAGGAGCAGCAGGAAATAAAGCCAACCAGCCATGTAAGACTTCAGGTAAGTGGCCATTGGTCACTTGCATGATTGGGCCTAGGGTAGCAGGGGAAGATTTAGGAGTGCCCAGCTTTTGAGGGAGCCATGGCATTTTAAAAATAAGCTAATGTGTAACCCAAACTCACTGCTACAGGTTATAGTCAGTATAATATTTGATTTCTAAATATTTCTGGGTGGCATATATTTTCCTAAAAAGGAATATTTTCAGTGCCTAAAAATTCAAAATAAACTTAGCAATACTGCATATTATAGTCTTCATTCTCAGGTTCACCATATCTTGCCTTAAATGGCCTTAATACTTAAGTTCATTGTATCATATTGACATATTATCATCAGTGTTGTTTCAACTTTAGAATCCAAAAATCATGAATTTGCTATCTGTACATAGACTCTCTGGTATCTTTTAAATCATAAATTTCTTATGATATTAACTAATTAATTAATGGTGATGAGTCCTCTTAAAGAGTACAATGACATTTTTATGCCAAACATCTCTTGTTTTGCATTGGTGTGTGCAGTGTGGAATGCTGGCTGTGCTGTGTTGAGCGCTTCACACTTTTGGTGATGCTGAGCTCAATCACTTATTTAAATTAGCAAGCACCAGAACATTGCGTTTTAGGTAAATGTTGCCCCTTTAAACGATCTATGGATGCTACTTGGAGACTCTGTGAATATTTCCATTGTTTTCTTTCCCATCTGTGGAAAAATTCTGTTCTATGATCTGTCTTCTGTTCAGATGCCTATGTAGCAGTCTTTTACTTAGTCCATCCTGTGAAATAGTTCTCAAGCGTTGTGTGATGGGTGTCTCTGTAACCAGTCTTAGTTTTGATAATTCACCAGCACGTTTCTTTGCCGAGCCATCTCACTGACCTTTAACAGTTAGCTCAGACAAGACAGTTTTTCTTACTTGCTTAGCTCTGCTCTTTTGTGCCTGTAAATCCTTCACATGTCACTTATTTGGAACTAAAAACTGATGCTCACATTCATGGTACATGCATTTCTTAGAAAAGAATTGCCATTATTTTAAAAACATTTTTTTTTTTTTGTTTTACATTGAATTTGTTTACTGTGTATGTGTGTGCGTTTGTGTCTATGCATGTGTGGAGGTCAGCAGACAACTTGAGAGAGTCAGTTCTCCTCATCCACCATGTGGATCCAGGAGATTGAACTCAGGTTATTAGGCTTGACAGTGACAAACACTGTTGCCTCATGAAGCATTTTTCAGCCCTGTTTTTTTTTTCCACATAAAATAAGACATAAAATGGATCTATATGGGAAATGCAAATCAAAACAACTTTGAGATTCCACCTCACATCAGTCAGATTGGCTAGGACAAAGACTCAGGGGACAGCAGATGCTGGAGAGGTTGTGGAGAAAGAGGAACATTACTTCATTGCTGGTGGGATTGCAAACGGGTACAACCACTCTGGAAATCAGTTTGGTGGTTCCTCCGGAAATTGGACATAGTTCTATTGGAGGACCAAGCTATACCACTCCTGGGCATATACCCAAAAGATGCTCCAACATGAAATAAGGACACATGCTCCACCATGT
>NW_022196899.1:16292896-16293746 GCF_008632895.1 Mastomys coucha
CCTCAATGAAGGAGTTAGAGAAAGGACCCAAGGAGCTGAAGGGTTTGCAGCCCCTTAGGACGAACAACCATATGAACTAACTAGTACTCTAAGAGCCCTCAGGGTCTCAACCACCAACCAAGGACTGCACATGGTAGGTCTGATTGTTCTGGCAGCACGTGTGTAGTAGAGGATTGCAAATTTGATCATCAATAGGAGGAGAAGAGTTGGCTCTGTGAAGGTTCTGTGCCCCAGTGTAGAGGAAGGCCAGGGTGGGGTGGCAGGCATGGGGAGGGGGGAGGCAACAGGGGTTTGTTTTTGTTGTTTCTGTTTGTTTGTTTGTTTGTTTTGGAGGGGAAACTGGGAAAGGAGAAATTTACATGTAAATAAAGAAAATATCTAATAAAAAATGGATCTGTACTATACTTTCTAATATTTTGTTGAGATTTTTGTTTTATGTAATTAAACTATTTTTTTCTCTTCAAAACCCAACATTCACAGCAAATTAAATTTTTTGCACTTGATTTGTTTCTGCTTTGTATAATCAAAGTTTCTTACTGTGGCTCTTTTTTCCAGGTTAATTTTATGATATTTATGCTTCAGTGAAACTCACGTTTGAGGTCAGTTAAAAATGTAGCTATCACTTAGAATGCTGATGTCCTCCAAAATTGCAGTCAAGGTCAATAGCACTAGAGTGCTCATTAGCTTTAGGAACGGAATTTGCTTGAAACTTGAAAAGTCTTGTGCTTTTTTGTTTTCTCAAACAAAGTCCTCTTTTGTCTGGCTTACAATTTTTTTTTTATCATTTTTTTTTTATTAGATATTTTCTTTATTTACATGTAAATTTCTCCATTCCCAGTTTCCCCTCCAA
>NW_022196899.1:16294555-16297290 GCF_008632895.1 Mastomys coucha
TTTTAAGAATTTTCAATTTTGGTCAAAATGGTAAAAAAATTAATTTTTCCTATACATTCTCTCTCTTAAATTTATCTTAAAGTGGGCAAGTGTTTGAATTCTGGACTAAGCTTAGAAAAGATGCTTTCAGGGTGTCCATGTTCATTAGTGGGTTGGCTGTGGGTTTGTTATATACAGTCCTTATTTTTATGTTGAAGTACATTCCTAACTTGTTCAGAGTCTTTATCATGAAGTTCTGTTGAATTCTGTCAAATACTACTTCTGCATATACTGAGATGATTCTACCTTTTTTGGCTAGAAGTTGAGATAATTGTCTTTACTTGGTTTGCACATGTTGAATCATCCTTGCAGCCTTAGGCTAACAGGATCATGGATCATTTGATGATATCTTTCTTACTTTTTTCCTCTTGTATATATGTATGTACTGGTATAAATTTCTGTCAGTTCTGTGTTTGTATTATAGATATTAACATGCTATTTTTTCACTTTTGTCTGTTTTGAACTACGTAACATCTCTTCAGTTTCTTTGTTTAAAGGTGTGCTTTGTGTTCTGTACATATTTGTGTATTTTTCTAAAGTGTCTTGGCTCAGAGAGGAGCTCAGTGCTAGACTACTTAACTAGTAACACACACAGTGCCGTAAGTTCAGTTAAAAAGGTGAAAAGAAGATGTCTTCTGATACTAACTTCTTTTTTTTTGATATTTTCTTTATTTGCATGTAAATTTCTCCATTCCCAGATTCCCCTCCAAAAAACAAAGAAACAAACAAAAACAACAAGAACAAACCCCTGTTGCCTCCCCCCTCCCCATGCCTGCCACCCTGCCCTCTCCCACTTTCTGGCCCTGGCATTCCCCTACACTGGGGCACAGAACCTTCACAGGGCTGAAGATTTTTTTTAAATATATATATATATATATATATATACATATACATACATATATATGTTTTTTAATATATATATATATACATATATATATTTATGCATGCCCTGCATTAAAATCAAGGTTTAAATTTTCATCTGTATAATACTCAAAGTGCCAATTCTGTATTCAATGATAGTTTTCTGGTTTTTTTTCTGTTTAACTCTACTTTGTGAAGTGTGTTGGAATTTCTTATATTTATGCAGCAGAGTTGTCTATGGTTTCTTTGACTAGAAACATGGAGAAGGGAGGGAGGGAGGGAGAGAGGAAGAGGGACAATGTGTGTGTGTGTGTGTGTGTGTGTGTGTGTGTGTGTTTGCATGCATGCGTGCAGAATAGTATGTGAAATAGCCTGGAACTTGTGTTACCTGTAGTTGTGAGCTGCTCAATATGGATGTGGGAAAATGAACTCTGGTCTTCTGTAAGAGAAACAAGTGCATTTAACCACTGTATCATCTTCCAGCTGCCTTGGTATGCTGTATCTTGACTCACTTTTTCTTCAATCAATTTTTTTGAGTGGAATGCAAATATATGCGTTTCACTGTGAAGTTTTCATGTGTTGCTAACATTACATTTTACTCTTCTTTGTATTTCACTCCCTAGTCCTTCCTCTCTCTTCTCTCTCTTGCTGATCCCATCTGCTTCTTCTGTTTTCAGGACACACATATTTTATTACCTGGCCTTGTTCCTTTTTTAATGTCACTTTAAGACTTCTTCCTCTTTCACTGTCATTGTTCCACATCCACCCATACCTGCACCCACATCTACGCAGAGAGATTTAACTCTAGATTCTTCATGTAAGCAAAATCATGTAACACTTGTCTTTCCGAGCCCGACTCTCTTTACTTAACATAAAGAGCCCCGGTTCCATCCATTTTCCTACTAAAGTTCAGTTTTTACAGCTGAATAACATTGTACTATGTATATGGCTCATGTTTACTTTAGTCATTCATTTATCAAAGGTCATCTAGGCTGCTTCATTTCCTAGATGTCATGAATATTTCAGCTATAAATATTTTTGTGGTATGCAGATCTAAGTTCCTGCCGGTATATATCCAGCAGTGATATAGCCGAATCATATGTATTTTTAGCTTCTGGAAGAATGTTCATTCTGATGTTTTTATAGTCACTGCAGTAGTTTACACTTCCACCAGCATACGGAGAACTCATTCCCCATCCTCACCTGTAGTCCCTGTTTCTTGCTGGTCTGTTTCATTCTGACTGTGAGGATCTAGAATCTCAAAGCAGTTTTAAGTTTTACCTGCTTGGTGGCTCAGAGCGTTCAATGCTTCTCAAACATATTGGTCATTTGTATTTCTTCACTTGGCTGGAATAAAGTTCACCAGTCTATTAATCTGGTCAGTTTTTATCTTGACCTGGGAAAGGGGACATAGCAACCCAAAAGTTGCCTTCATTAGTGTTGATTATCAACATTTCTTTCTTTCTTTCTTTCTTTCTTTCTTTCTTTCTTTCTTTCTTTCTTTCTTTCTTTCTCTCTCTCTCTCTCTCTCTCTCTCTCTCTCTCTCTCTCTCTCTCTCTCTCTCTCTCTCTCTCTCTCTTTCTTTCTTTCTTTCTTTTTTCTTACATATAGAACAGCAAACACCTTTATTCCACTATGAATGAGGCTTGTTTGCCTTTCCCGGCTTTGATCTTCCTCAGATAGAACGCCAGCTCCTTGTCTTCGAGCACATAGCTGTCTGCTCTGCCACACTGGCCTGGTCTTGAGGCAGTACAGGCTAGAAGCTTCCCTGCTGGAACTGCTCCTCCAGAACACTGCTGATTTAGGCATTCTTTTTCCTTTCGTCGTATTTCTT
>NW_022196899.1:16297300-16301849 GCF_008632895.1 Mastomys coucha
GCGGCCCAGGGGCAGTGCATAGTGGGACTCTTACCACTGTTGGTACGGTGTGCTGTCAATGAGCACAATACAATTCTCCACCAGGGTCTTGGTGCGGACAAGCTCGTTATTGGATGCATTGTAGACAACATCAATGATCCTCGTTTTTCAAGTACAACCCTCAGAGCTCCAGGAAACGTTGCCCACATCCAATCTCAGGGCACGGTACTTCTTATTGCCTCCTTGAACTCGGACTGTGTGTATGTGGTGACGGCCACTCTTAGTGTTTACAGCAGGCCGTCCCAGCTCCGACTTCTGCTTCCTGTGGTAGGGATTTCTCTTATCCCTGGTCTTGCGGGGCTTGTGCCGGTTGTCCCCAGAGATGCCCATCGCTCGGCGGGGGCTGGAAAGAGCGATTATCAATATTTTTTTTTCTCTTCTTTTTTTAAAACTTACAATTTATTTAATTTAAATTTTTATTGGATATTTTTGTTATTTATGTTTCAAATGTTATCCCCTTTCCGGTTCCTCTCCCTCCCAGAAACACCTTATCACATCCCACTGCTTCTGTGAGTGTGTTCCTCCACCCACCCACCCACTCCCACCTTCCCGCCCTCCATTCACCAATACTGGGACATCTATCGAGTGTTCATAGGACCAAGGACCTCTCCTTCCATTGGTGCATGACAAGGCCATCCTCTGCTACATATGCAGCTGGAGCCATGTGTACTCCTTTGTTGATGGCTTAGTCCCTAGGAATTCTGGGGGATCTGGCTGGTTGATATTGTTGTTCTTCCTATGGGGTTGCAAACCCCTTCAACTCATTAAGTCTTCTCTCTTACTCCTCTATTAGGGACCCCCAGCTCAGTTCAATGGTTGGCTGCTAACATCCACCTCTGTATTTGTAAGGTTCTGGCAGAACCTCTCAGGAGACAGTCATATCAGGCTCCTTTCAGCATGCACTTCTTGGCATCCACAATAGAGTCTGGGTGTGGTAACTGTATATGGGATGGATCCCCAGATGGGACAGTCTCTGGGTGGCGTTTCCTTTAGTCTCTGCTCTATGCTTTATCTCCATATTTACTCCTGTGAGTATTTTGTTCTCCTTCTAAGAAGGACTGAAGGACCTACCCTTTGGTCTTCCTTCTTATTGAGTTTCATGTGTCTGTGAATTGTATCCTGGTTATCTGGAGCTTTTGGGCTAGTATCTACTTATCAGAGAATACAGACCATGTGTTTTCTTTTGCAATTGGTTGACCTCACTCAGGATGATATTTTCTAGTTCTATCCTTTTGCCTAAGAATTTCATGAATTCATTATTTTTAATAGTTGAGTAATACCCCATTGTGTAGATGTACCGCATTTGCGGTATCCATTCCTCCGTTGAAGGACATCTGGGTTCTTTCCAGCTTCTGGCTATTATAAATAAGGCTGCTATGAACATAGTGGGGCATGTGTCCTTATTGCATGTTGGAGCATCTTCTGGGTATATGCCCAGGAGTGGTATAGCTAGGTCCACAAGTAATACAAGGTCCAATTTTCTAAGAAACTGCCAAACTGACTTCCAGAGGGGTTGCACCAGCTTGCATTCCAACCAGCAGTGGAGAAGTGTTCCTCTATCTGAATATCCTCGCCAACATCTGTTGTCATCTGAGATTTTGATCTTAGCCATTCTGACTGGTGTGAGGTGGAATGTCAGGGTTGTTTCAGTTTGCATTTCATTGATAACTAAGGATGTAGGACATTTCTTTAGGTGTTTCTCAGCCCTTCGAGTTTCCTCTGTTGAGAATTCTGTTTAGCTCTGTACCTCATTTTTTAATAGAGTTATTTGGTTCTTTGGAGTCTAACTTCTTGAGTTCTTTGTATACATTGGATATTAGCCCTCTATCAGATGTGAAATTGGTAAAGATCTTTTCCCAATCTCTTGGTTGCCATTTTGTCCTATTGACAGTGTCCTTTGCCTTACGGAAGCTTTGCAATTTTATGAGGTCCCATTTGTTGATTCTTGATCTTATAGCACAAGCCATTGGTGTTCTGATTAGCCTTGTCTAGTCCCTGATTTTAGTGGGATTGCTTCAAGTTTCTCTCTATTCATTTTGAGGTTGGCTACTGGTTTGCTGTGTGTTGCTTTTACTATGTTTAGGTACGGGGCTTGACTTCCTGATCTTTCCACCACTTAAAATGAAAAGATGCTGAATTTTGTCAAAAGCTTTTTCAGTATCTATTGAAAGGATCATGTGTTTTTTTAATTTTAGTTTGTTTATGTAGTAGATTACATTGATGGATTTCTGTATATTGCACCATCCCTGCATCCCTGGGATGAAGCCTACTTGATCGTGGTGAATGATCGTTCTGATGTGTTTTTGGATTCGGTTGGGAAGAATTTTATTGAGTATTTTTGTATCAATGTTCATAAGGGAGATTTGCCTGAAGTTCTCTCTCTTTAGTCTTTGTGTGGTTTAGGTATAAGTGTAATTGTGATTTCATAGAATAAATTGGGTAGTGTACCCTTTGTTTCTATTTTGTGGGATAGTTTGAAGAGTATTGGTATTAAGTCTTTTTTAAAGGTCTGATAGAATTCTCTACTGAACCCATCTGGTCCTGGGCTTTTTTTGGATGGGAGACTATTAATGACTGCTTCTATTTCTTTCAGAATTATGGGACAGTTTAGATGGTTTACCTGATCCTGTTTTAGCTTTGGCTTCTTGTATGTGTCTAGAATATTGTCCTTTTCATCCAGGTTTTCCAATTTAGTTGAGTATAAACTTTTGTAGTAGGATGACTTTTTTCTTAAATTTTCATGGTTTCTGTTGTTATGTCTCCCTTTTCATTTATTAATTTATTAATTTGGATACTCTCTCTGTGTCCTCTGGTTAGTCTGGCTAAGCATTTACCTATCTTGTTGATTTTCTTAAAGAACCAACTTCTGGTTTGGTTGATTCTTTGTATAGTTCTTTGTGTCTCGATTTGGTTGACTTCAGCCCTCAGTTTGATTATTTCTTACGGTCTACTCCTCTTGGGTGTATTGGCTTATTTTTGTTCTAGAGCTTTCAGGTGTGCTGTCAAGCTAGTATAAGCTCTCTCCAGTTTCTTTTTGGAGGCACTTAGAGCTATGAGTTTTTATCTTATTACTTCTTTTACTGTGTCCCATAAGTTTTGATATGATGTGTTTTCATTTTCATTAAATTCTAAAAAGTGTTTAATTTCCTGCTTTATTTCCTCCTTGACCAAGTTATCATTGAGTAGAGCATTGTTCAGTTTTCATGTGTATGTGGGTTTTCCATTGTTTTTGTTGGAATTTAAGATCAGATGTGGTGATTTGATAGGGTGCATGGGATTTTTTTCAATCTTCATGTATCTGTTGAGGCTTGTTTTGTGGCCAATTATGTGGTCAATTTTGGAGAAGGTACAGTGAGGTGCTGAGAAGAAAGTATATTCTTTCTCTTTAGGATGAAATGTTCTATAAATACCTGTTAAAACCATTTGATTCATAACTTCTGTGACTTTCACTGTGTCTCAGTTTAGTTTCTGTTTCCATGATCTGTCCATTGCTGAGAGTGGGGTGTTGAAGTCTACCACTATTATTGTGTGAGGTACAATGTGTGCTTTGAGCTTTAGTAAAGTTTCTTTTATGAATGTAGGTGCCCTTGCATTTGGAGCATAGATGTTCAGAATTGAGAGTTCATCTGTTAGATTTTTCCTTTGAGCAGTATGAAGTGTTCTTCCTTATCCTTTTTGATAACTTGGTTGAAAGTTGATTTTATTAGCTATTAGAATGTCTATTCTAGCTTTTTTCTTTGGACCATTTGCTTGGAAAATTGTATTCTAACCTTTTACTCTGAGGTAGTGTCTATTTTTGTCAGTGAGGTGGGTTTCTTGTATGCAGCAAAATGCTGGGTCCTGTTTATGCTTCCAGTATGTTAGTATATACCTTTTTATTGGGTAATTGAGTCCACTGATGTTAAGAGATATTAAGGAAAAGTGATTGTTACTCCCTGTTATTTTTGTTTTTAGAGGTGGCATTATTTTTGTGTGCCTATTTTCTTTTGAATTTGTTGAAAGATTACTTTCTTGCTTTTTCTAGGGTGTAGTTTTCCTCCTTGTATTTGTGTTTTTCATCTTTTATCCTGTGAAGGGTTGGATTTGTGGAAAGACATTGTGTAAATTTGGTTTTGTCATGAAATACTTTGGTTTCTCCATCTATGGTAATTGTGTTGGGTATAGTAGCCTGGGCTGGCATTTGTGTTCTCATAGGGTCTGTATGACTTCTTCCCAGGATCTTCTGGCTTTCATAGTCTCTGGTGAGAAGTCTGGTATAATTCTGATTGGCCTGCCTTTGTATGTTATTTGATCTTTTTCCCTTACTGTTTTAAATATTCTTTTTTTTATTGATTTAAGTTTTATTGCATTATGATGAGAAAAGATACATAATTTCAATGTATCTGAATTTGTTAACATTTACAAACGTATTTTAAAGCTGGGTAGTGTGGTGCACGCCTTTAATCCCAACACTTGGGAGGCAGAGGCAGGCTGATATCTTAGTTCAAGGCCAGCCTGGTCTACAGAGTGA
>NW_022196899.1:16301859-16309970 GCF_008632895.1 Mastomys coucha
AAACAAAAAAAACAAAAAACAAAAAACCAACAAAAAACCCCCCAAAAACAAAAACTATATTTTTAAATAGAATTGCATCACATTCTTCTTTCCCTTTTGTACCCCAACTCCTCCCAGAGACCCCCTTCAATACCTGCCATAGTTTCATTTTTTATAATATTCTTTAAAATTTATAAAATATTGTAACAGTAAAAATGAGTACTATAAAACTTGTTTGATATAAAACAACAATCAATTGAACAGTCGTATGTAGGTGCTTGTCTATAGCAATACTGAAAATAAATACCTTTTTCTCAAAGATACATAATACATAACCAGTTTATATAAATTTTAAATAACTCCGAACATATTAACTGTATGACATTTTATATAACACACCACTAGTTGTTTTTTTAATTGAGCATAAGTAGAGAAAGTCTTTTTGTTTGTTTGTTTTGTTTTTATTATCGCTTAAAATTTTGGCTCTTACTGTGATACAAACCCAACATGAGACAAAATTTTAGACATTGGAGTTCTTTGTAATAAGGCTGTACTTCAATGACCCTCACATCACCAAAGGATTTTACCTCCATAGTAGCTAGGCTAAGACTTGATAGTTCTGCTGTGCCAAGAAATGAACTGTAGGGACAAGTTTTTTGATACATATTTCCTGCTATGGTTAAAGCTCTTTGACTTGAGTGATTGTTTTCATTCTCAGCCCACAGGGAACAGGTTACATTCATTTAAGAAATGGTGTGTGCATTAAGATGGTCTATCCATGAAGTCATTCACCAACTATGGGACTGGTCAGGGTGCTCATGCCCAAGGTAGACTGGTGCAGACAGAAAGGAACCCAAGCCACTGGTCTGGTGGAGGTCCTTAGTCCCAGTTACTCTCAGTGGTTGTTGGAAGAGATGCTGTGTTCTACTCACTGCTGAATCTAAGATCCTGGGCATGCTAGAGCCTCCTCTGGCGGCCATGGGGCTTGTAGCTGAATCAGATAGACAAGCTCAGGCCTATCAACATTTCTGTGGAGAATTGTGTTGACAGATGACTGATCTTTCAGTGTGGGCAGCACCATTTCTGGGCATTTGGCATAGGCTATGAAAGAAATGTAGCTGAGAAAACAAGAGAGAGCAAGCCAGGAAGCTGTACTCCTCCCTTTTAAAACTTATCTATTTATTTATTTATTGATTGATTATTTATTTATTTATTTCAGGTTTACCTTCAAGCTTCTGCTTCAAATTTCTATCCTGCTCTCCTGTAGGGGTTGTGACCTGGTACATACAATAAATCCCTTCCCCCCTAGTTTATTTTGATCACAGTATTTTTTTTTTTGTCATAGCAAAAGAAAGCAAAGTAGATGGGTATCTATTGATTTGATATCCTTTTTTGATTAATTTAATATCAGTTTTTGGAGTACTTTATAG
Organism: Mastomys coucha; assembly: GCF_008632895.1. Lineage (NCBI taxonomy): Eukaryota > Metazoa > Chordata > Mammalia > Rodentia > Muridae > Mastomys > Mastomys coucha. The sequence goes on from NW_022196899.1 coordinate 16,303,269, forward strand.
ATTCTAGATATTAACTCCATGTTAAATATATAGTTGCCAAGATATTCTATTATCCTGTAAACTTTTTGTTACACTTTCCTGTGTAGAGTCCATTTAATTTATTTGAATCCTATTTGCTAATTCTTGGGATTATGTACCTAATACCAAGTTCCCCTTTTCTCACTCATCTGTTAAGATTTGAATGATTTTATAAAACGGAAACAGTTCTCCCTTCAATTTAACGGTACTAGAGGTTTCTGAGATCATCTTTGATCTGGTTGATTCATGAATGGGAACTAAGAGGCATACAACTTGGAGATGTTGAAAGAAAAAAAATACTCTGGTGTTCTTGGGGTTCAATTTTCTGGAATGTAGCAGGAGAGAGCAGAATGCTTGTCCGGCACCATAGATGTTTCCAGCTCAGGGAAATGAATTAGTCTCACTACAATTGTCATACTTTTCTTTATGCCCTAAGTAGAAATGAATAGATGATTTCGGTTTAATGTGCCTTTTTATGTTGATGCTCCACTTAATTATTATTGTATGTGTGGTGTATATATGGTGTGTGTGGGTGTGAGCATGACAAGAACAGCATCAGTTATTGGTTATCTCCTGCTTTTCTTTTGAGAGGAGGTCCTTGTGTTGTTTGTCACTGTGTAGACCAAGCTAACTGTGCTGAATGCTTTAGGTGATTCTGCCATCTCACTTCATCTCCCCACAGGAGTACTGGAAATGCCTAGAGAGTCAAATTCAGGTCTTCAATCTTTGCATAGAAAATGCCTTATCTACTGAGCCCATTTTCTAGTCTTCAATCTAACTCTTAAAAGCTCACGAGCTCCTGAATGATACCCTCACCTAAGTGTGCAAAAGCTAGAAAGAACTTTCCTTTATTTTCAAGCGTGATTGAAGCTTAATCCCTAGAGAAAAGACCTTTCTGCTTTCTGTGCCTTAGTTTTTGCCCTTAATATTGAAGAATTTCAGCAGCTTATTCTGGTTCCCTAGTTGTCCATTTTTACTCCTTAGCAGCCAAAATGTTGTGTACTTAAGTTGGTCACTGGGGGAATCATTTAGAGAAATGAGTGTAATTTCTGTACTGCCAAGAGACCACTAGTAAATAAACTATTAAGAATTATGATGTATTCAGTAAAATGTTCAGGAAATTGGGGGACTAAAGTAACATGCTTTCCTTGGATTCCAGTTCTGGATCTGAAAATGTTTCATAACTAAAGATATAAATCTCTGTGTTGATTTTGGTAGATTAATCTCAGCCATTGTTTATATATATAAAAAAAAACATGTCTTCAACTGAGTTTCCCAAACACAGATGAAGTAATTCCGTTTAGAGCAAAACATTCCATTTACTGGAGAGCTTAGCCATGAGAGGAAGATGCTGTCTTTTCCGAGGGTTCTCCTGCTGACATTTATGTACTTGTAGCTATTAGCCCAGTAATGCTTTTGCAGCCCAGCTGCAGACATTTAAACTTGACTTTTCAGAGGAGCTTGATTATTCAAAGAAAAACATCCCTTCATTTATTATTCTTTTCATTGTGTGATCTTTAGAACAGATGTGGCACATGAATGAAAGGAACACATATTAATGCACTAACCTAGCACAGAAGCACATGCATAGAATCCCAGCACTCAGGAGGCAGAGACAAGAGGATTACTAGTTAGAGGCTAAGCTGAGATACATTGTGACAACCAACTCCCAAATGATATTTCTATCAAAGGCTCAAAACTGTTTGGCATGAATATTAGGATGAAGCAGAGCTTTATTTGTTGTTTTTTTTTTCAATAAAACATCTATTTTTATGTAACTAAAATGACTGCCTTGGCTACATTTCTGTTGTTGTAAAGAGATAATGTGACCAAGGAGACTTATAGAGGTATTTACTGGGGACATACAGTTTGAGAGGGTAAGTCCTCTATCATAGTGGGGAGCATGACAGCAGGCAGTATTGTAGCAGTAATTGAGAGCTTGCAGGATGAGACAACAAACGTGTGTGTGTGTGTGTGTGTGTGTGAGAGAGAGAGAGAGAGAGAGAGAGAGAGAGAGAGAGAGAGAGACAGAGACAGAGACAGAGACAGAGACAGAGAGAGACAGAGAGATACCAGGAGTGATATGGATTTCTGCAATCTAAAAGCCTACTGCCAATAAGACACATCCTCCAATAATGCCATACCTCCTAATTCTTCTCAAGCATTTCTGTCAGCTGGAGACCAAGTATTCAAACACATGAGCCTAAGGTGGGGCATTCTCATTCAAACTACCATAATGGCCAAAAAGAATTTACCCATATGTGTATATTTAGCAACTTGGTTTGTTGGTGTCCCTGGGGAATTTTGTTTTTAAAAAATGAGTTTTTTAATATGTTATTTAAAAATATTCTTTCAAAAAAATTTTAAAAATATTGTTTTACCACCTGCTGAACTCATTATCATTAAAAGAAAAAATTCTAAAGTTCCTAGTTCCTAAGAGGGGTAGATTCCCATTTGGCTTAGGTATTAGTGGGACAGTCTCTCAAAGGGTGGAGCAGTATTATTTATTTGGATCTTGCTTTTCTCTAGTAGGTAAGTAGTATAGTTATTTAACAGTATAGGCTGAGGATATAATCTACTAAAATCAATTCCAGATATTCATGAATGATTGTGTGCTTAAACTAAGCCATTTATTTCACGTCCTACAACCATCAACATTATTTAAACGAGGAGAGGTTGAAAGAGATAATGTATTCATTGGCAATTGAGCATTATGTATGTACTCCTACACCCCTGGTCAGGGTGTCTTCCCTTCTTCCCTACCATAATGGATTATATCTCTTTTTTTCATTTAGTTTTGAGATTATAGTATAATTACAACATTCCTCTCTTTTTTCCTATCTCCAACGCAACTTGGGGAGTAAAGGGTTTATTTCATCTTATAGTTTGGATTCTATCATCCAGCTAGCTCCACATGGTAACTTGTGGTAGGAACTTGGAGGCAAGAACTGATCCAGAAGTCATGGAGGAACGCTCTTTTTGGCTTGTTGCTCATAGTTTACTCAGTGTGCTTTCTTATACAACTCAAGACTGAGTGGTACCACACACACTGGCTTGGCCCATCCCACAACAAGAGGATACCTTTCACATTTAAATTCATGACCTCTTTTTAAAAAATTGTTACATGCATATATACTCAGACACATATATCCATAAACATTATCTGCTCAGTCTGAATAATGTTACTTATTCAGTATATGCTATTCAACTGTAAGCCCCAAATAAGCTTCCTCTCCTTGAAGTTGCTCCTCATCAGGTTTTCTAAGAGCAATTAAAGCAGTAACTAGTGTACTTTCTGTGGTACAAATATATCTACATTCTTCTAGAGAGTGGTGTTTGTTCATTGGTAACTCCAAAAGTACTTGCTTATGAATGATAGATGGCCCCTGGGCTCTGATAACTGAATTATGTTGAGAGTAAGTGATATGACTAAGAAAAGTGTCCTCGTTTCCCAATACTTAGGTCACTGAAGAGAAATACCTGGGCCTCACATGGCATCCAGTGAAAGTGACGTCAGCTTGAATTAATGGAACAATGAGGCCTGAACATTGTGGTTCATTGAGTCAAGATGGTATCTCTATTACTGCTTATTCATCCCTCAGTGGTGTGTGGAATATTTTGTTAACAGATCTTTCAATATGTTATTGACTTCTTGTATCGGTAAGAGTTAAAATGTGGTCAGAATTACACCAGACTTCTTGTCAGAGACTATGAAAGACTGAAGATCCTGGGTTGATCTCATACAGACCCTAAGAGAACACATATGCCAGCCCAGGCTACTATACCCAGCAAAACTCTCAATTACCATAGATGGAGAAAGCAAAGTATTCCATGACAAAACCAAATTTACACAATATAGTTCCATGAATTCAGCCCTTCAAAGGGTAATAAATGGAAAACTTCAACATGAGGAGGGAAATTACATTCTAGAAAAAGCAAAAAAGTAATTTTCCAACAAATTAAAAGAAGATAGCCACATGAATAGATTTCCAACTCTAACAACAAAAATAACAGGAAGCATCAATTACCTTTCCTTAATACCTATTAATATCAAGGGACTCAATTCCGCAATAAAAAGACATAGACTATCAGACTGGGTACGTAAACAGGACCCAACATTTTGTTGCATACAGAAAACCCACCTGAGTGACAAAGACAGACACTACCTCAGAATAAAAGGATGGAAAACAATTTTCCAAGCCAATGGTCCCAAGAAAAAAGCTGGAGTAGCCATTCTAATATCCAATAAAATTGACTTTCACCCTAAAGTCATCAAAAAAGATAAGGAGGGACACTTCATATTCATCAAAGGTATGATCTACCAAGAGGAACTTTCAATTCTGAATCTCTATGCTACAAATGCAAGGACATCTACATTCATACAAGAAACTTTATTAAAGCTCAAAGCACACATTGCACTGCACACAAAAAGTAGTGGGAGATTTCAACACCCCACTCTCTGCAATGGACAAATCATGGAAACAGAAACTAAACAGAGACACCATGAGACTAACAGAAGTTATGAAACAGATGAATTTAACAGATATCGATAGAGCTTTTTAGCCTAAAACAAAATGATATACTTTCTTCTCTGCAACTCATGGTACCTTCTCCAAAATTGACCATATAATTGGTCACAGATCAGGCCTCAACAGATACAAGAAGATTGAAATAATTCCTTGCATCCTATCAGATCACCATGGACTAAGGCTGCTCCTCAATAACAACATAAACAATAGAATGCCCACATACACGTGGAAGCTTAATAACACTCTACTCAATGATAGCTTGGTCAAGGAAGAAATAAAGAAATTAAAGACTTTCTAAAGTTTAATGAAAATGATGCCACAATATACTCAAACTTATGGGACACAATGAAAGCAGTCCTAAGAGGAAAACACATAGCTTTAAGTGCCTACAAAAAGAAACTGGAGAAAGCATATACCGGCAATTTGACAGCACATCTGAAAGTCCTAGAACAAAAAGAAGAAAATTCACCCAAGAGGAGTCAAAGGCAGGAAATAATCAAACTCAGGGCTGAAATCAACCAAATAGAAACAAAAAGAACTATACAAAGAATCAACCAAACCAGGAGCTGGTTCTTTGAGAAAATCAACAAAAATAGATAAAGCCTTATCCTGACTAACTAAAGGGCACAGAGACATTATCTTAATTAACAAGATCAGAAGTGAAAAGGGAAACATAACAATGGACATTGAGGAAATCCAAAAAATCATGAGAGCCTACTATAAAAGCCTATACTCAACAAAACTGGAAAACCTGTATGAAATGGATAATTTTTTAGACAGATTCCAGGTACCAAAGTTAAATCAAGATCAGATCAATGATCTAAACAGTCCCATATCTGCAAATGACATAGAAACAGTCATTAATAGTCTCCCAACCAAAAAAAGTCAAGGACCAGATGGGTTTAGTGCAGAGCTTTATCAGACCTTCAGAGAAGACCTAATACCAATACTCCTCAAACTATTCCAAAAAATAGAAACAGAAGATACTCTACCCAATTTTTTCTATGAAGCCACAATTACTCCTATATCTAAACCACACAAAGACCTAACAAAGAAAGAAAACTTCAGACCAATTTCCCTTATGGATATCAAAGCAAAAATAACCAATAAAATTCTTACAAACTGAATCCAAGAACATATCAAAATGATCATCCACCATGATAAAGTAGGCTTCATCCCAGGGATGCAGGGATGGTTAAATATTTGGAAATCCATCAACATAATTCACTATATAAACAAACTCAAAGGAAAAAAACCATATGATCATTTCATTAGATGCTGAGAAAACATTTGACAAAATCCAACATCCCTTCATGAAAAAAGTCTTGGAAAGATCAGGAATTCAAGGCCCATAATTAAACATAGTAAAAGCAATATAAAGCAAACCAGTAGCCAACATCGAATTAATGGAGAGAAACTTGAAGTAATCCTACTAAAATCAGGGACTAGACAAGGCTGCCCACTCTCTCCCTACCTATTCAATATTTTATTTGAAGTCCTAGCCAGAGCAATTAGACAACAAAAGGAGATCAAAGGGATACAAATTGGAAAGTAAGAAGTCAAATTATCACTATTTGCTGATGATATAATAGTATACTTAAGTGAAAACAAAGAGTCCACCAGAGAGCTCCTAAACCTAAAAACAACTTCAGCAAAGTAGCTGGATGTAAAATTAACTCAAGCAAATCAGTGGCCTTCCTCTCACAAAGAATAAACAGACTGAGAAAGAAATTAGGGAAATAACACCCTTCACAATAGTCACAAATAAAAATACCTTAGTGTGACTCTAACTAAGCAAGTAAAAGATGTGTTTGACAAGAACTTCAAGTCTCTGATGAAGGAAATTGAAGAAGATCTCAGAATATGGAAAGATCTCCCATGCTCATGGATTGGCAGGATTATTATAGTAAAAATGGCCATCTTGCCGAAAGCAATCTACACATTCAATGCAATTCCCATCCAAATTCCAACTCAAGAATTTCTTCACAGACTTAGAAAGAGCAATTTGCAAATTCATCTGAAATAACATAAAACCCAGGATAGCCAAAACTATTCTCAACAATAAAAGAACCTCAACAATAAGAACCGTGTGGTAGCCCTGCTGTCTTCACAGAAGAATTCCAACTGACACCAGATACTGCATCTCGACTCGACT
>NW_022196899.1:16315024-16315229 GCF_008632895.1 Mastomys coucha
CATCTTTCTGAAATCAACCTTCAGCGACGAGCCCTGACTCCGGGCTACACCCTGCCCTGTTGAATCCTACACCTGATTGAAACAGTTACGGCAGACATCTTCAGAGATTACGATAGACCTTGGACCTTGGGTTTGCAGACGAGTCTTGGCATTTTGCATGGAAGTGCGTGCATCTGACCCTTCCTGGCTGGGAAACCAACGTAGG
>NW_022196899.1:16315496-16331226 GCF_008632895.1 Mastomys coucha
TGTCTCTTTGTCTCTCCTATCACCCATTTACTTGCAGGACCTCAAGTTCCCGTTCGTAGATCACCCACAGAATGAAGTGAAACTCCAAGACGGTTTCCTTCAGAACCGGAATCACCATCCCGGACCTTAGTTGTACTACAGAGCAATTGTGATACAAACTGCATGGTATTGGTACAGTGACAGGAAGATAGATCAATGGAATAGAATTGAAGACCCAAAAATGAACCCACACATCTATGGTCACTTGATCTTTGACAAAGGAGCTAAAACCATCCAGTGGAGAAAAGACAGTGTTTTCAACAAATGGTGCTGGTTCAACTGGTGGTTAGCATGTAGAAGAAGGCAAATTGATCCATTCTCATCTCCTTGTACAAAGCTCAAGTCCAAGTGGATCAAGGACTTCCACATAAAATCAGATACACTCAAACTAATAAAAAAGAAAGTGGGGAAGAGCCTTGAGCACATAGGCACAGGGGATATTTTCCTGAACAGAACACCAATAAGCTTATGCGCTAAGATCAAGAATCGACAAATGGGATTTCATAAAATTGCAAAAGACACTGTCAATAGGACAAAATGGCAACCAACAAATTTGGAAAAGATCTTTACCAATCCTGTATCTGATAGAAAGCTAATATCCAACATATACAAAGAACTCATGAAGTTAGACTCCAGAAAACCAAATAACCCTATTAAAAATGGGGTACAGAGATAAACCAAGAATTCTCAACTGATGAACATCAAATGGTTGAGAAACACCTAAAGAAATGTTCAATATCCTTAGTCATCAGGGAAATGCAAATCAAAACAACCCTGAGATTCCACCTTACACCATTCAGAATGGCTACGATAAAAAACTCAGGTAACAGCAGATGCTGGAGAGGTTGTTGGTAAAGAGGAATACTCCTTCATTGCTGGTGGGATTGCAAGCTGGTACAACCACTATGGAAATCAGTTTGGCGTTTCCTCTGGAAATTGGGCATAGTACTACCAGAGTACCCAGCTATACCACTCCTGGGCATATACCCAGAAGATGCTCCAATGTGTAATAAGGATGCATGCTCCACTATGTTCATAGCAGTCTTATTTATAATAGCTAGAAACTGGAAACAACCCAGATGTCCCTCAACAGAGGAGTGGATACAGAAATGTGGTACATCTATCCAATGGAGTACTACTCATCTATTAAAAACAAGGAATTTATGAAATTCTTAGGTAAATGGATGGATCTGGAGAATTTCATCCTGAGTGAGGTAACCCAATCACAAAAGAACACACATGGCATTTCCTCTCTGATAAGTGGATATTAGCCTAGAAGATCAGAATACACAAAGTACAAACCGCAAACTATAAGAAACTTAAGAAGGAAGATCAAAGTGTGGATACTTTGTTTCTTCTTAAAAGGGGGTGCAAATTACCCATGGAAGGAGTTGTAGAGACTAAGTATGGAGCAGAGACTAAAGAAAGGACAATTCAGAGAGTGCTCCACCTGGGAATCCTTCCCATATTCAGTCATCAAATCCAGACACTACTATGGATGCCAGCAAGTGCTGGATGAGAGGAACATGATATAGTTGTCTCCTGTGAGGCTCTGACAGTACCCAACTAATACAGAAGTAGAGGTTCACAGCCATACATTGGACTGAGTACAGGGTCCCCAATGAAGAAGCTAGAGAAAGGACCCAAGGAGCTGAAGGGTTTGCAGCCCCTTAGGAAAACAACAATATGAACTAACTAGTACCCTCTGAGCTCCCAGGTACTAAAAGTCCAACCAGAGAGTACACATGGTGGGATTCATAGCTCCTACACGTGTATAGCAGAGGATGGCTAAGTCAGTCATCAATGGGAGAATAGGACCTTGGCCCTGTGAATATTCTATGTCCCAGTGTAGGGCAACGCCATGTCCAGTAAGCAGGAAGGGGTGGGTTGTGAGCAGGGGGAGGGGGAGGAAACAGAGGTTTGTTTTAGTTTTTGTTTTTTAAAATTTTATTTAATTATTTTTTCTTTTTTTTTGGAGAGGATCCTGGGAAAGGAGGTATTGTAAATAAAGAAAACAGCTAATAAAAAAATAAATAAAAATAAAAAAATGTGGTCATATCTTGTGGGGAGCATATGTCTAAAAGTTAGCAAGCTCATGACACTTGACTTTCAAAATTTGCCTTGTGACTTTCTAAGAACTCATTTGATTACAAGTCTCTCAACTTTCTCTTGCTACATTCCTGAAATTATATGTAAGCATTTATCAGAAAGATAGGCAAGTGCCACCTCTTCTACAAATTGGTAGAAGTAAACTGGTATGCTATGCTAGCTGTAAGAGATTACCAGGAATTAAGGCTGATGTGGGATTTTCTCTGGCTCCATAACTGAGAATTCACCTGGGACTCAAAGAGCCCACAATCCCATTTTATCCAAGACTGAAGTAGGCTTTGCTTTCATTCTTAAAGTATCACAAAGTGAGTACTGGGGTGGAAGAGATGACTCAGTTTGTAAAGTACTTGGCTCTGAGACCCCGAGTACAGATCCCCAACACCCGTTTATACATCCGGCATGGTGGCACATGTTTGTTATCCCTGTGTTATGGAGGCAGAGAGAAGAGGATCCTTGGGAATAGCTCGCTGGCCAGATAGTCTAAGTGCTGAGATGATGTATTCTAGCTTTAATAAGAGACATTCTCAGAAAATTAGGAAGAGAGTTATTGAGGAAGGCACCTGACATTGACCTCTGACCTACACACACACACACACACACACACACACACACACACACACACACGCTACACACACCTGGGTCCTGCTCTTACTCTGATGTAGTGTGCCAGGAGGACTTCTCCAAAGCATTTACTAGTTAAAATTCTGCCCACCAAATATTAAGTATCCCAGTGCTTGTGAATATTTATTGCTTCAGCCAAAAGGATGTGTTTTGATCAAAATGAAAGGTATCAATTAGAAACTCCTTGGTGGTGTTTCTTCTTACATATTTTATGCCTGATGTTTTCTGAGTTGAAGTTTAGAAAATACTAATTTCCTCATATCTTCATTGAATGTCAAATTAGCCACATAACCTTCCTCTTATAAAACTTAAAAGGATGCTTTTGAAGGCTATACTGGTCTGTTTACTTTTCATTTTGTCGTTATCATTCGCATACTGAATATTTCATCCACTGAGGAATGGTGAAGTAGGAGGAAGCTTCCTCCCTCGTGAATTGTGCTTGCTTTAGACAATGTTGATTTTCTTCTTAGGTGCTTAATAAGGGACACACTTCTGTTCAGGCTTCGTGTGTACTCTGCTCACCCCCATGTGTGTGATAGGAGACGGAAGAGACATAACATAACATAAACAGATTACTAGTTAGTTGTGGACGTCAGTCAGTTGTGACAAAGCACATTGCTTTTTACCAGTCTGTACTGTCCTCTCCTCTCCCCTCTCCTCCCCTCCTCCCCTCCTCCTTCTTTCTTTTCTTCTGTCCTCTAGTCTTGCCATTATTCGGCTTCTGTGGCCTTTACAAATGCAGGACGAACATGTCAATCTGGCCTGTGAGATCTCCTGAATACTACAGGACTAGATAGTATCTAGTAGATTCCTCATGACAGAGGAAGAGTGATTGCTTTCAGCTTTGATGCTAACTTATATTTTCTTTTTAAAATTAATGTAGCCTCCATTAGTGATGTGAACCAATAAGTGGCATGATGACACGCTTATCCATAGATATTTCTTTTGGTCACAGGCATCGACATTGTCTCCTATCTCTAGCTTATCTCACGCAGCTCCTTTCCTGTTTTGTTTTGTTTTGTTTGTTTGTTTGAATATCACTCCCCTTCTGTTGCATTGCTCCTCTCCCATTTTTGTGAGAAAGTCTACTCTAGGTTTGCTTGGAATCCAGTGTGCACTGTTCAGTTAAGGCTGGCTTCAAACTCACGACCATCCTCCTGTCTGATCACTGAGATGATAGATGTATGTCACCATGAGTGACTCTCAAGTATGTGTAAGGATCCACTAGTAGATTTTTTTTTGTACTGTATATTAAAGACTAGAAATATAAAACACATAGCTTAAATCACTTAAATGAGCTTATTTGCCTTTTATACTTTCTGCTTCCAAAGAGAATAGGAAACAAAAGAGAAATAAAACATCAATAGCCGTAAAGTATGGTCCATATCAGTGGAGGAGTACCACTCTGAGGGTGACAAGATACAAATGAAATACCTGCTCTGGGACTTGGTGATAGCAGCAACTGTCTTCCGAGCTGGGCTAGGAGAATTGGCCAGCAGAGGCGTGTGGCATCTTCTGGTCTCACCGAAGTCATTTTTTTTCTCTCCATCCAGAAGTGAATTCACTTCTGAACTGAGGATCCTTTATTTTTGCTGACAATGTCATTCCACCTGCCAGTCCCACAATGGCTTAGGAGCACTCCGAAAAAGACTTCCTTCCATACACTGTTCACAGTGATAAAAGTGTTCACGGTCTGTGAAGCAGGGGGCCCTGAAGTGGGAATGCCATTCTACAAAGAAAGGTGGCACTCTTCCTTGAACTCGACCTTTGCCTTGAAGCTCAAACACTATCTCCCTTCTTCAAAACCCCTTCCCGTTCTTTATCTTTGAAGCTACCTCTCCAGCCTTCCTTAGCAAGAAGGGTAATGGTAGATGGGCCTCTCAGACTTCTCCACTTTCTCCCTTCTTTCCCCTTGTTTGTTTCCATTCCCACTCTGCCTTAGACTTCATGTTAGACTCTGTCGTGTCCAATAATTATTTTGATTACTAACCTCTCCTAACCAACCAAGGTGCCCAGAACCCAACAACCCCCCTCTTTCATGACCTTTTTCATGGGTCAGGTAGATGGAAAGGACAGAAATTGTGTGGGGAAGGTAAGAGGCACATAACAAAATAGGAAACTTCCAAGGTGAAAATCAAAACCTTGAAAATGTCTAAAGAGAAACTTCAGGGGAAACTCTATGACCATGGTACAAGTTATTTCACAAACAGAATGTAGATAGCAGAAACAATATTGTCAAATTGAAATTCATCAGAATGGGGCAGTTCTATAAGCTGTGGATAGTGAATTTTATTTTTATATTGTGAGCTTTCCAGTCTTTGTTCTACCTATCCATCCTCATCATTATAGTAATAGAAGCCATGGAAAACTATTTAATGAATGAATATGGTACCAGTTATAGGCTCCCTGACCTCTACAAGACCTCATGAGCCCCAATCAGTTGATTCTGTGGCTCATGTTCTTATGTTGTCAAGATGTTCCTGACCCCTCTAGTTCCTCCAATCCTTTTTCCATCTCTTCCACAGAACTCCTGGAGTACCATCTAATAGTTGGCTGTGGGACTTTTCATCAGCTCCCACCAGTACCTCAGTGGAGTCTCTCTGCTCCTTTTGATGACGATTCTGCTAGGCTCTGGTCCTCAAACACTTTGCAGGCAGGACAAACTGTAGGTTGAAGGTTTTGTGGCTGGGTTGATATCTCTGTTCCTCCACTTGAGGTCTTGTCTGGTTACTGACAATGGTTTGTTCAGGCTCTCTGTTCCCCATTACTCGGAGTCTTTGCTAGGCTTACTATCCTAGATCCCATGGAGTTTCCATAGCACTATATTTCTTCTCACCTTTGGAATACCCTCCCATTCCAGTCATTTATCCGAGTATTTTCTCCCTCCCAGTAAATATTTATTTACAAAAGCAAGTAGGATGTAAAGTTTGGCCCATAGGCATTGTGAACTAGCTGGGTAGAATTTCTAGCAGGAGATTCATCAGAAGTAATGATTTTCCCCAAAATTGTAATGTCACATCACTGCAGAAGCAGGACCAAGTTCCAGGAAGAAACCCAGTTTCTTCTGTTTTATAATGCCACTCCTTACATTATTAAAACTGAAGTAAAGATTGTCTTCTGAGTACATTTCTTTATTTTTTTTATTTATTATTTAATATATATGGATGCTTGGCTTGCGTGTATGTCTGTGAACCTCATGCATCCCTGGCTTACAGAGACCAGGAGCAAGTGCTGATTTCTAGGACTGGAGGTACCTTTGTGAGCCACTGTGTGTGAGATAATTGGACTTGGGTCCTTTGTAAGAGCAGCAGGCACTCTCAGCTCTTGAGCCATCTCTCAAGCCCTGTTTTCTTTTTCCTTTTTTTTAATGGGCCTGGGGGCACCAAACTCAAGTCATTAGGGGTGGCAACAAGCCCCTTTAGCATTCAGTCATTTTGCCAGCCAATATTTTGTCTTAAGTTTCTTTTTTCTTATTAGATATTTTCTTTATTTACATGTAAATTTCTCCATTCCCAGTTCCCCTCCAAAAAACAAAGAAACAAACAAAAACAACAAAAACAAACCCCTGTTGCCTCCCCCCTCCCCATGCCTGCCACCCCACCCTCTCCCACTTATTGGCCCTGGCATTCCCCTACACTGGGGCACAGAACTTTCACAGTCAAGCCCTGTTTTCTAAGAACATAATTATGTAGATTTGTAACTATCTTCCAAAAATTGCATCCTATTTTTATAAAAGTACTTTGCTTAGTGTGTTTTTTTTTTCCTACTGAAGGAAGGAATTAAAGTGAATGATTCCACATTCATTTTCCGCACAGTTATTTGAAACCACATCCTCCTTGCTGTATAATTCACAAGAGGATATGAAAAGTGACTTTGTGCTCATGTGACATTTTATTTAAGTCTCTCAACAAACAGAAGCATGACAGCTATTCATTTATATTTTGACATGATTATTGAGAAAATCACCAGTCTAAGTTATTACACAAAATGGAGCATGGCAGGTATGTGATTGAGGAGCTCCCACCTTAAAAGGAAGATGGCAAAGAGAAAAACAAGAAAAGAAAGTTAACCAGTCTTCACTTGATGTTGCCATTCTTATTTAATTTTTGACAGTGGGAAATGAACCCAGTGCCTTCTGTATGCTAAGCACATTCTCTACACTGAGCTACAGCCCCAGATATGTGACATTTTAAAAAGCCTTGTAGGTTCAAATGAAGTAGAAATGGAAAAAAACTATGACTTTATCAGGATTTTAGGAAAAAACTGACTTCCTGAGATTAGACTATACCACATGCATTGTGAAGCTTTCTTATATTACCTTAGTTTGTCTTCATAGCATCGTCCACAGATATATCTAATGTGTTTATTATATGGATAATGAAGCTGGTTTTCCTGAAGTTTCTAAGTTGGTTGTGTGAATCTTTCTGAGTTATGAGTAAAGTGGACTCACCCCAGATAAGGTGCCAATGATAGAAACAAATGATACTTCCCATGTGCAGCTTGTAGAACCAGTGAGTGTTCCTGGATGCCACAGACACAGGGGTGAGAGGTCTCTTATGGGATCAAGGGCATCTTCTGGAAGGCTATACGCCTTTTCCAAAGGACCCAGGTTGAAATTCCCAGCACCACATGGTGCCTCATAGTGGTTTGTAACTCCAGTTCCTTGGGACCAGATGGCTTCTTACAGCCTCCACAGATACTATAAGCACATGATATACAAGTAAACATGGAGGCAAAACACTTGTACATGTAAATGAAAAAACTAAAAACAGTAGAAGAACAGTTTGTGTTTTGAAAGTTGTGCATCTGGAAAAGAAATATAACACTGGGAGATTCTTAGCAAGGCCAATTAATGAATAGCACATAAACACATCTGAACTTACATTTTATACCCAGAACACATAGCAAATTTGTCTATGTATTAGAGAGAATTGTAAAGAAATATCATAGATAAGAAAGCAGCTTAGACGGGTGTGACCTGTCGGTCTTTCTTTGGATAAGGTAGATAAGCACTATGGTTGGAAAATAACTTGAAATCATTTATCTCACATTTGTAGTGTTTTGAATGAATTCTAGGTGGCCTTGAAGCCCTGCTAACAATGAAAATTTCCTACTGTGGTCACCTGGATTTCCAGGAGATTTCAGAGGACTTTATTAACTTGGAAAAGCTCGCGAGAATTCTGCTGGATACTGGGAGAATGGAATTTTTTATTATTAGTATTAAGTTGAGCCTGACTTAAAGTTCTCATTTATATTATATAAAGTTTGTGAATATGTGAGTTCTCTTTTTCTCACTTCAACATTTTTCTGGGACAAAGTTTAAAGTTGTATAACTCAAATGAAAAAAGGGTAAAGAGGGTCCAGGAATGACATTTCAATTATGTTTCTATAGGAAGCTTCATAGTTAGGCTGTGAGCTGGGGAGTTTCAGACACGGAGATGATGATATCGGTAATGTGTTGCGTTGGGCAGTGGGTTTCCCCTGACATAATAATGACTAACCATGAAATGACTGCCAGTACCCAAGGTCTGCACAAATAACTCTTACTGATGCTTGTCAGGCAGAGAAATGCAGAGGACATGTGCTCTGGGAATCCCCACATCTCCATTCTCATTTCATTTCTTTTCAAAACACATTGGCAGCTGAAGGTGAAAAGGCTGACCTGTGATGCTACTTTGGAGGTTCACAGGTGCTGTGTGCAGTAGGGGTTGGAGCAAGATCCTTGTAAACAGCACTTCAAGGTGGACTCTCTTGGGCACGTGGTGACACATCTCATCCATCATCATAGCCGGGTTGCTGCTTCTGCTTTCCATATGCACAGAGGCAGGTTGTATAAAGATTGCCTGATGCCTGCATTCTAATGTTTCCTTCCTTTTTGTCTCTCTGCTTTCCATTCCTCTTCCTCTTCTTCCTACAAATCAACTCCTTTCTCTTACTTTCTCTTCATTCTTCTTTCTTGATAGTATCTCTAGCCAAGGCTGTTCTTGAATTCTTTGTGTGGCCAAGAATGATCTTCAACTTCCAGTATTTTCACTTCCATTGAGGGCTGGGATTATAGGTTTATGCCACCATGCAATTTTTAAAATTGAAAACAGATTATTTCTTCATATAATATATTTTTGTTATAGATTCTCATTCTACTATTCCTCTCAGTTCTTCCACTCCAGATCCATTCTTACCTCTGGATAAACCCACTTTCTGTTTCTCATTAGAAAAGAACAGGCTTATAAAAGAGAACAACCAATTATGAAAAACTAAAATATAAGAAGATAAAACAAAAAACAACCCATTGACGGTAGACAAGTGAACTCGACAGAAGAAAAAGACCACCAAGAGCAGGCCCAAGAATCAGAAACCAACTGGATCATATAATTAGGAATCCCATAAAAACATTAACCTGAAAGCCATAGTATGTACACAGAAGATCTGGTGTAGATATGATTCTGGTGTAGCCCTGTTTTTCCTCCCTCATTTTCTATGAGTTCATAGGAACCTTGCTTAGTTAATTCAAAGGGCCTTGTTCTGGTGTCCTCAATCACCCCTGACTCTTATATTCTTTCTGCGTCCTCTTCTGCAGGTTTCCTTGAGCACTAAGGGGAAGGATTTAATGGAGATATCCCATCCCATTTAGAACTGTGTATTTCCAAGGACTCTTTCTCTGCAGCATGTCCAGCTGTGGGTCTTTGCATCTGTTCTGATCTGTTGCAGGAGGAAGTTTCTCTGATAATGGGTGAATAAGGCACTTATCTATGAATGTAGCAGTATATCCTTAGAAGTAATTTTATTGTTATTTATTTTTAGGGACTCTTTAGTCACCTAAGTAGTGTCAGGTATGAGTTTCATCTCAAGGAGTGGACCTTAAGTCAAGTCAGACACTGGTTGGTTACTCCCACAAGTTTTGTGCCACTATTGCTTTCACATATTTTGTAAGAAGGACAGGTCATAGATCAAAAAGTTTGAGGCTGAGTAGGTGTTTACATTTCTTGTTTAGAAGCCTGCAGAGTAACTTTCTGTACCAAAAATAATAGAGTGTAGGATTAAATGCTCCTTGTAGGCACCAGTTTGACTTCTCCATGTTCACTGAGTTGTGTGGATGTTGCATTTGGTAACTGGGTCCTGCTGTCAGTTTGTGGAGAGAGCCATTTGTCTTAGCAACAGCCTGGGTTGTTTGGGGATTTCCACTTGCCTACTTGGCCAACAACTCAAATGAGTGTCACCCATTCCCAGTATGGAAGCTTTGTTTGGTGACACTAAATGATTTAGGACACTGCTTCATCCATTATTAGGCGATTTCATTAGTATCTCTTTGTATATTTTACACATTTCACATATTTTAGGAAGTTTCCCCTGCACTACGCTTAAATATCAACCTTCAAATGCCCCTAGTTCTGGCTATCTCTCCCCACATTCCCTCCCTCAATACTTGCTTCTCTCATCCTCCCCACCTGAACCTCCTGTTCCCATTTCTACCCACTCACATTCCATATGTAAAGTCTATTCTCCCTTCTAGGGGTATCCATGTGTCCCCCTAGTTCTTTCTATACCTATCCTCTCTGGGTCTAAAGATTTTTAGGTAGTTATCATTCATTTAATGGCTAGTATCTACATGTAAGTGAATACATATTTTGTACTTATCTTTCTGGATCTGTGTTACCTCACTTATGATGATTTTTTTTCTAGTTTCATCAACTGTCCATAGATGTATAGATTCATGTCTTTTCTTCGTTTTTTACCATACATGTTTTTCAGTTTTTTGGTTAGAGTTACTCCAAGTTCTTTTATATTATTTGAGGCTATTTTGAAATGTGTTGTTTCCCTGATTTCTTTTTCAACTCTTTTGTCATTTGTATATAGAAAGGCTACTGATTTTTGTTACTCAATTTTGTATTGAGCTACTTTGCTGAATGTGTTTATTGTAGGAGCTTCCTAGTGGAATTCCGTTTTGTGTCATGTATCCATCATGTCATCTGCAGGTAGCGATACTATGATGTTGTTGGGAGTCATCATGAGGTACTGGGGAAATAAAGGGGAGAGGGTAGGTAACCCCGAGTCCTACCAGAGCTCCAGTACTCTAGGCAGAAGGACTCGGGAGAGTGTCTTGTGCTCTCCACACAGCCCATGTGGGCCACTACCCCAGTCTGTGGGAGTAGTGGAAAGGGGATAGTCCCGATAGTCCCTGGGCCTCACAGAGGCCAAGGAGAACCGATTCTAGCTCCTGGGCATCGCAGAATATCACTGAACACCACAGAAGAGCTGAGACCAAGACGGGAGGAGGGGGCCCAGGGCAGCTCAGTAAGCCTGAGGCAGAAGAGAGAAAAGGGGTGGGCCGGAGAAGGGCACCCAGTGGTTCTGGCAAGAGCATGAGCCATGAGTCCTTGGTCCGGTCTCCTGGCTGGAGCTGGGAGACTTGCCTTCGGGAGATTAGACATGGCTCTTTAAGGGAAGGCCTAATCCATTGCCCCAGCACTGTGAGTCTAGATGAAAGGAGGCAGTCCATGTTCTTAAGGCATTTTATTGTAGAAGACAGAGAGGGGGGGGCTGGTCATGGTCATGTGGAGAGAGGGGGAAGAGAGGGAGCTAGAGGTGAGGGTAAAGACAAGAAGGTAAGAGGTTGAGAGAGAGAGGAGGGGTCAAACAGCTCATTTTATAGTGGGCTGGGCTACCTTTCTGTTCCCAGGTAACTGTGGGGTGGGGCATACCTGGCTGTGGTCAGGTGACTAGGGGTGGAGTCCAGCCAGAATACTGGCAGCTGGGGGCATTGTCTTCATGAGCGATAGCACAGGATAATGGAATGAAGGCTCATGGCATCAGTGTCTTATGTCTGGGGGCTCCTTAGTAAGCCTCGCTCAACCAAGAACACAGTCTGCCTTTCATGGTCCAACATGACCTCTTCCTTTCCAATTTTTATCCCCTGATCTCCTTCCGCTGTTTTATTGCTCTAGCTAAGACTTCAAGTACTATATTAAATAGGTGTAGAGACAGTGGTCTTGTGCCTGATTTTAGTGGAATTGCTGTGAGTTTCTTCCCATTTAATTTGATGTTGGCTATAGGCTTGCTAATCTGCCTTTCTTATGTGTAGGTATGACCCTTGTATCCCTACCCTCAGAAGAACTTTTATGAAGCAGTGTTGAATTTTTGCCAAAGGCCTTTTTTTTTTTTTTTTTTTTTTTTTTTTTTTTTTTTTTTTTTTTTTTTTTTTTTTTGCTGCTACTGAGATGATCATGTGGATTTTGTCTTTCAGTTTTTTTTATATGGTAGATTAAATTTATTGATTTATGTATATTGAACCATCACTGCATCCCTGGGATGAAGACTACATGAACATGGTGGATGATCTTTTTGATGTTTTCTTGGATTCTGTTTGCAAGTATTTATTGTGTGTTTTGGCATAAAGGAAATTGTTCTGTACTTTTCTATCTTTCTTAGGTCTTTATGTGGTTTGGGTATCAAAATAACTCTAGTCCTATAAAATGAATTGGACAATGTCTCTTTGTTTCTTTTTTTGTGGAATAAGTTTTGGAATATTGGCTTAATTCTTCTTTGAAGTCTGGTAGACTTCTATGCTAACTCCATTTGGCCTTGACTTTTCTTTGTTTGGGATATTTTAATGATGGTTTCTATATCACTAGAGGGTTGTAGATCTATTTATATTGTTTATTTGATCTTGATTTAACTACTATGTTGAGAAAATTATTCATTTCTTTTGGATTATCAAATTTGTTGAAGTAGAAAGGATTTTAATTTAAAGTATGTCCTTATGCTTTTCTGGATTTTCGGTGTGGTTGTATTCCCATTTTCATTTCTTATTTTGTTAATTTGGATCTTCTGCTTCTGCATTTATACATTTGAGTAAGGGTTTGCTAATTTTGATGGTTTTCTCAAAGAACCAGCTTTTTGTATCATTGGTTCTATGTTTGTTTACTCTGTTTTTATTTTATTGATTTCATTCCTGAGTTTGATTATTTCCTGCCATCTAGTCTTTTTTGAGTGTGAATTCTTTTTGTTTTAGAGATTTTAAGTGTGCTATTAAGTTATTACCATAAGATCTCTCCATTTTTTCTAAATGTAGGCACTGAGTTCTACTCCTGCAACTCCTTCATTCCTTTCTCTAACTCCTCTATTGAGGACCCTGTGCTTAGTCCTCTGCGAGCATCCACCTCTGTATTTATAATAGCCAGAAGCTGGAAAGAACACAGATGTTCCTCAACAGAGTAACAGATACAGAAAATGTGGTACATTTATACAATGGGGTACTACTTAGCTATTAAAGACAATGAATTCATGAAATTCTTAGGCAAGTAGATGGAACTAGAAAATATCCTGAGTGAGGTAACTTAATCATAAAAGAACACACATTATGTACTCACCGATAAGTAGATATTAGCCCAAAAGCTCCAAATACTCAAGAGACAATTCACAGACCACATGAAGCTCAAGAAGAAGGAAGACCAAAATGTGGGTGCTTCAGCCCTTCTTAGAAGGAAAACAAAATACTCACAGGAGCAAATATTGAGATAAAGTGTAGAGCAGAGACTGAAGGAAAGGCCGTTCAGACACTGTCCTACCTGGGGATTCATCCCATATATAGCTACCAAACCCAGACACTACTGTGGATGCCAAGAAGTTTATGCTTACAGGAGCCTGACATAGCTCTTGCGGGGCCCTGCCAGAGCCTTACAAATACAGAGGTGGTTGTTGAATTATCTTACTATCAATGTTTGAAAGCAATATGTGACTTAAGCTGTAATAGTGTTTCTTTTACAAACTTTTGTACTGTTGTGTTTGGGGTATGCATATATGTTAAGATTTGAAATGTCAACCAGCCAGGAGGCACAGGCATCATAAGTGGCAGGGCAGCAGGGACAGGATCCTTTCTACCTCAGACTATATCTAGAAGAAACAGCAGACCCACAGCCACCTCAGCCTTTTCCCCCTCAAGCAGAGAGCTCTTTTCCAGGGAGTGCTCAGACTCAGGGATACAGGAGTAATGGCAGATCCACAGACCTCTCTGTACCTTCCCCTCAAGCTCAGAGCCTGTCTTCAGGATGTGCTCTGACCCCAGGACTCAGGAGGGCCAACTGATTCATAGCCCTCTGTGCACAGGTCTTACCAGAGCCTTGAGCACATGAGCACAGGGGAAAATTTCCTGAACAGACCACCAATAGCTTATGCTCTAAGATCAAGAATTGACAAATGGGACCTCATAAAATTGCAAAGTTTCTGTAAGGCAAAAAACGCTGTCAATAGGACAAAATGGCAACCAACAAATTGGGAAAAAGATCTTTACCAATCCTATATCTGATAGAGGGCTAATATCCAATATATACAAAGAACTCAAGAAGTTAGACTCCAGAGAACCAGATAACCCTATTAAAAATGGGGTACAGAGATAAACAAAGAATTCTCAACTGATGAACACCAAATGGCTGAGAAGCACTTAAAGAAATGTTCAACATCCTTAGTCATCAGGGAAATGTAAATCAAAACAACTCTGAGATTTCACCTCACACTAGTCAGAATAGCTAGGATAAAAAACCTCAGATGACAGCAGATGCTAGAGACGTTGTGGAGAAAGGAACACTCCTTCATTGCTGGTGGGATTGCAAGCTAGTATAACCACTCTGGAAATCAGTTTGGCGGTTCCTCTGGAAATTGGACATAGTACTACCAGAGTACCCAGCTATACCACTCCTGGGCATATACCCAGAAGATGCTCCAACATGTAATAAGCATACATTTTCCACCATGTTCATAGCAACCTTATTTCAATAGTCAGAAACTAGAAACAATCCAGATGTTCCTCAACAGTGGAATGGATACAGAAAACATGGTACATCTACATCTACACAATGGAGTACTACTCAGCTGTTAAAAATAATGAATTTATGAAATTTTTGGGGAAATGGATGGACCAGAAGAATATTATCCTCTGTGAGATAACACACTCACAAAAGGACACACATGGTATGCAGTAACTGATATGTGGATATTAGGCCAGAAGACTGGAATACACAAAGTACAATCCACAAACCACAAGAAACTCAAGAAGAAGGAAGACCAAAGTGTGATACTTCATTCCTTCTTAAAAGGAATACTCATGGAAGGAGTTGTAGAGACTAATTATGGAACAGAGACAGAAGGAAGGACAATCCAGGGACTGCTCCACCTGGGAATCCTTTCCATATTCAATCATCAAATCCAGATGCTATTTTGGATGCCAACAAGTTTTGGCTGACAGGAGCATGATATAGCTGTTTCCTGAGAGGCTCTGACTGTACCCGACTAATACAGAAGTAGAGGCTCACAGGCAACTATTGGAGTGAGTACAGGGTCCCCAATAAAGGAGCTAGAGAAAGGACCCAAGGAGCTGAAGGGTTTGCAGCCCCTTAGGACGAACAACAATATGAACTAACTAGAACCCTCAGAGCTCCCAGGGACTAAACCACCAAGCAAAGAGTACACATGTTGGGACTCATGGCTCCAGCTGCCTAGGTAGCAGAGGATGGCCTTGTCAGTCATCAATGGGAGGAGAGGTCCTTGGTCCTGTGAAGGTTCTATGCCCCAGTGTAGGGGAATGCCAGGGCCAGTAAACAGGAGGTGATGTGATGGTGAGCAGGGGGACAGGGAGGAAATAGAGGTTTGTTTTTATAGTTTTTTCTTTCTTTTTTGGGGAGGGGAAACTGGGAAATCAGATATCATATGACAAGTAAATAAAGAAAATAATAAAATAAAAGATTTGAAATGACATCTTGGTGAATTTTTTCCTTTGGTGAAAATGTAGTGTCCTTCCAAATCTCCTCATTTTACTCTTTCTAATTAGCTTTGATATCTATTTTGCTAAAAAATCAAATGCCTATGCCAGCTTGCTTCTTAGGCTAACTTGCTTGGAATATTTTTTCTAATTTTTTACCCCAAGGTAATGTCTGTCCTTCATATAGAGGTGTGTTTCTTGGATCCAACA
>NW_022196899.1:16331236-16338051 GCF_008632895.1 Mastomys coucha
CTGAGACATGGATGTTGAGAGATATCCATGACCAATGATTGCTGATTCCCATTATTTCCTTGTTGTTGTTGGTAGTGTGTGTGTGTGTGTGTGTGTGTGTGTGTGTGTGTGTGTATTTCCCTACCTTTGGCTTTGCTTGTCTGAGAGTATTTATTCTCCTCGTTTTCATGGTCATAATTAACCCCTTCTGTTGAAGGTTTTCCTCTAGCACCTTCTGTAGGGCTGGATTTATAGCTAGATATTGCTTCAGTTTGTTTTTTTCATATATCTTATCTCTTACATCTATGGTGATTGCAAGTTTTGTTGGGCATTTTAGTCTGCGATGCCTTAAGTATCCTCAGCATATCTGTCCCGTTTTTTTCCTGGTTTTCAGAGTCTCCATTGAGCAGTGAGACATACTAATCAGTATGCCTTAATATGCCACTTAGGTTTTTTTTTTTTAAATTTCCCTTGCAGCTTTTAATATTCTTTTCTATTCTCTACTTTTAGTCTTTTGGTTGTTATGTATCCAGAGAACTTTCCTTTCTAGTCCACTTTCTCCAGTGTGCTGTATTCTTCTTGTGCCTTGATAGGCTTCTCTTTCTTTAGGGATTCTTATTCTTGCTTCCTCTATTCCTATTTTAAATTTGGTCTTTTTATAGTATCCGAGATTTCCTTCATGTTTTGTGTCAGATTTTTAGATTTAACATTTTCTTTGATCAATGTATCTATTTCTTTTTATCGTATCTTCAATGTGTGATATTCTCTTTTCCATCTCATATTCTGTCACTGAAGCTTGCCTCATTAGTTCCTGTTCAAATTCCTAATTTTTTCTTTTCCATAATTCCATTATTTTGAGTTTTCTTTATTGCTTCTATTTCCATTTTCAGCTCTTGACCAGTTTTATTCATTTAGTTCCTCTATTTGTTATTGTTTTCAAGGATTTCATTAAGATATTTATTAATTTCCTTTTTAGTGACTTTATAAAGCATTCATAAAGGCCCCTCTGCCCTGGATAGTAATCTTTCCACAGGGATGGAAAGGGAGACACATTGCTCAACTTTTCAACTTCAAAATCAGTTCTTATCTGCAATATTCCTAACTGTTATGAGGATTAAAGCTGATATATTTAAAATGCTTTTAGTCTTCAGCATAGATCAAGTGCCAATAAAGGCCAAAATCATTTAACCAAGTACAAATTTCTGTCATACCTCTTATTTTTGAGAATTTAGTCTTCATATCTACTGGCAGGTGCTTGGCAGTGCTAACACAGTGCTGGGAACTGATGATACAAGGATGTGTAAAGCCTGTTACAGATCTTAGCAGCCTCGGAGTGGCAGATAGAAGTATGCAGGTAAAGTCATGTGAGTAGTTGATTGAAGGGTATCTTCCATGTTAAAGAGACAGAAGCTGGAGTGTGAACACTGGAAGCTTTCTGCTGGGATGAAACCACAGAACAATGTTTCTCCTCTATTCTTATCTAAACACCCTTCACGTTTTGACTCCTACCAGTTAATTCCCATACTTAATAAGTCCTGGTCACAGCCTCCTAAATCCCAACTTCTGACTAGTAGCAACTCATTCTGAGATGGCTTATTCTTTATTTTTTCTTTTCCTTCTCTCTCTTCCTTCCTCATTCCATCCCTTATCTTAGTGTGTGTATGTGTACGTGTGTGCATGTGTGTTCATGCACATTTGTCTGTGTGAGTGTTTGTATATACCTGAAGAGGCCAGAAAAGGACATCAGATCCCTTGGAGTTAGAGTCACAGGCATTTATGATTTGTCTTATGTGGGTACTGGGATCCTAAGTCTAGTCCTCAGGATTGGGCAGCAGGAGCTCGTAGCTACTGAACCATCTCTCTGATCTCCACAGGTTCTTCTTTCATCGTGCCTATTCAATGCCTCTGTGCAAGTATGTCATGAATCCACAGTTAACAAATTCATGAACATCTACTTATAAAACTGCTTTTGAACAAAAATACTATTTTATTTTTTAAGTGTGTGTGTGTGTGTCTGTGTGTGCGCGTGCATGTGTAGGTGACAGCAAAGGCCAGAATAGGCATTATTAAGTCCCTTGAAGCTGAACCTATAGGTGGCTGTGAAATGCTTCACATGGGTACTAGGAATAGAGCTTGGTCCTCTGTAAAAGCAGCAAGAGTTCTTCTTCACTAAGATACCTCTCAGCGCCAAGAATCATTACCCTTAACAAAGATTTTCATTTGTGAGGGTGAATTCCATATCCCAACCAGCTAGAAGTATGTCTGACTTTGTATATGCTGAGGTAAATAAAACCCAGGCTTCGCCAATAGTCTGTTGACTTAAGGAAAAAAACAAGGCATATCACTCTGATTTACTTTTTGACAGTGAAACTACACATTAACTTTTCTTTATTTTTTGTATATATGCCGTGTTCAGAGTCTGAGTGCCACAGCCTGCCTGTGAGGTAGAAGATAGCCTCATGTATAGAGATCCCTACCTCTTACCTTGAGACTGTGACTCCCTTGTTCTGTGGTAAGACCAGGCTAGCTCACTTATATGCTTTCAGGGATTCTCTTCTGGCTCTTCCCAACCTGCCACAGGAACCCTGGGATCTAAGATGCACAGTGCTTTTATGTGTTCTGAGGATTTGAGCTTAGCTCCTTCCATGTATATACAGCAAGTGCTTTAACCAATGAATTATCACCCCAGGCTGAGATAATTTCCAAATTTAAATTAATGCTGGTGCTATTATGATATCCCTATTTACAAGTAAGTATCTATTTCAGTGATATAGACATCTGAGGATGGAGAACCTTAGACATCAAATAGTAAGAGCCTGGTGTAGGGTGCCAGTGTTAGCCACTGCCAATGAAAAAGGAATTTCATGAATATGGACTCTCTGTAGTTTTTGTGTCAGGTTGAGTTCAATCTTGACATTTATTTTAGAGCTAGGCAACTACAGTAAGTGCATGAATACACTCATGAATGTGGTGGAAGAGTGTTGGTCTGGCATCTTCCTCTGTGTCAGAGCATTTCCATACAGAAGAGGCTGGTCTGACTCTGGGACAGGGCATTTCGGTGTGGAAGAAGCTGAAGGGTGTGCGCTGAAGGGCAGCTGCAGCTGAGTCACTCTGAAGTTGCTTTTCCACAGCCAGCACATTTGCTCTGACCCGTGGTGTAGTGTATGTAGGGAGAATGTTGGTGAGATAGTGTGACTGAGTTCCTCGTGACACTTATCTGGCTCTGGCACTGTTCTGTTGAGGGGGATGTGCATAGTGTGTTAGTAGCTTCCTCTTCAGAGTGATCATAATACCTGACATAATAGCTCACATTGAGCAACTGCTTATTTTGCTCATGGTTTCAAGGTGTCAGTCCATCATGATGTAGAGGGTGTGGTGAAGAATGAGCAAGCAGTGAATGGAGATAGAGTGTGGCATGGAGAAAGATACCATCCCAGGACATGACTCGAGCAATCGTTTTCTCCAAGTAGTCACTACCCACTTTCTCCAAGCAGTCTCAGCATCCTTCAGTAATACCATCATATTATGAACCAGTCACAGGACTGAGGCACTTATTATGTCAGCGTCTTCAAGACTAAGTCAATTTTCCAAAGTCTACTAGCATGCGAGTAAGCACAATACATAAGCTTGTGAGAGACATTTCCTATTCTAGCCACAACACTAGGGCTGGTTTAGATGCCTAAGGGGATAAAGACTGCTTGCTGTTAAATCATAAGGAGCAGAGTTCAGATCCAATGTCCTGATAATTCCCACCAAAAATGATGCTTGTGTAGACTGCAGAGGTCAAGGAAGATTTTTTATGCATGTCTTTCATGTGTGCACAGGTGCACATGCATGTGTCAGTGTGTGTTGACATGTGTACACAAGCATATGGAGACTAGAGATCAACCTTAGTTGTTGCTCCTCATGAAGCTCCACCCACCTTCCTTCCTTCCTTCCTTCCTTCCTCCCTCCTTTCCTTCCTTCCTTCCTTCCTTCCTTCCTTCCTTCCTTCCTTCCTTCCTTCCTTCCTTCCTCCCTTCCTTCTTTCCCTTCCTTGTCTTTCTTTTCTTTTGTATAATTTCCATTTTGTTTTTCTCAGGTGTTTTTCACTCTGTTTGAATGGACCCAGCTTACTACATGGTCTTCAGTGGATGGCTCAGGCAAGTGTACATCATAGTGAAAATGTTCAGCCTTCTCAGCTGCACTGGATTTATTAACTATGCCTGACTACCTTGCTATAGCTAGCACAGTTTGTTCAGCTTTACATAGTCTTTGGGCAGCACATAAGCACTGAAGACACCTCTTTTGGAATACTTCTTGACAGCAGTGGCCTCCACAGTGTTTTGAAGAACAACCTTCATGACCTTGACTTTGGGCGTGCACCCTGTACAGTTCATGCAAAGAATGCCATAGCCATTTCTGGAGTGATCATTGTTTCATCCTTTGGTTATTTTGAAGCCAAGACTTAAAAAACCAAAACTAACAAAACCAACAATGAACCAACCAAACAACAACAACAAAAACAACAACTACAAATCTCCCTTGTGTTTTTTACACAGTCTCTTCACTGGCCCAAGTCCATCAACTTGCCATGACCATATATCTGTTCAGCAAGCCCTGGGGATGCATTTCTCTGCACTTCCCCAGTGTGCACCATTGTTCCTGGCTTTTTAAACAGAATGTGAGTTTGAGGGGACTGAACTCAGGTCCTTACAATGGCATGGCAAACATTTTGCTGACTGAGCCATCTGTCCAGACTTCAGGTTTTCTGATGAGGTCAGTTTTTCAGAGAGACTCTTCATGCCGGTGGCACAGAAGAACAGAACGAGGAGAGTGGAGATGCTGGGGTCAGGAGACAGCTGCAGAACAGGCAAGTGACACTAATTTGGGAAAAGACTCAGAGAGCAGCCATTGCGGAGGTGGGCTGCACCAATGGTGGGCTCAGATCGTGGAGCTTCCTGGGAGCTGGATAGAGAAGAGTGATTATGATTTTTCTAAAGCAGTGGCATAATAAGAGTCTTTGAATGTATTGGCTAAGTCGTCATGGGCTCATCTGATCAATCAAGAGTCCCCGAAGCAGAAGACGCTGGATCAGACACACTGAAGCACATTACGATGGATCTGGAATTTAAAGAGCTATTTAGAACATCAACTCTGATATTTTCTTTTTAATTTAACCTTCATTTTGAGCCACAAATCCAGCACTAATAAAGAGAATTGAATACCTTTGCTCTCTCAGGGTGTCCTATAGAATCACAGCAAGTGGAATTTAATTTCTGCCTAACTTGCCATCTAATGCCTTTTGAGACTCCCAAGTCATATTTCCACTCCTCTGCACTTGATCTGACACAGCGACAACAGTATTTTTCGAAAGCTGCTTTAGCTGCTCAGGGAAAGGCAGAATTGACCTGGCACTCCAGCGTTCTTGAGTTTGAAGGATCAGGGAAGACAAAGGTCACCACACTGTCTATCTAGTAAGTGTGAAAAGAGTCCAGGCCATTTAAATGTTCTTTCCTCTGTCAAGGTAGAGAACACCATGATTATCAAAGCTGACTTGGATCATATATTCAGAGTCTTTCCTTGAACTTTATAGACCCACAGGCTATGTCAGCGCTTAACTGTGACTGTTATTCTTGTTAAAAGTGATGTGGTCCCTGTTCATCTAAGCACAAGAGTGAGTGCAACAAGGAAGTGTGTGACCTCTAGCCCTTGATGTTAGAGAATTGAGTTCACTTATCAGTGTCCACTAAGCCTGGCCAGTGACACTACATTCTATCACTGTCTGTCTGTGTATAATGTCTGTCTACATTGTAGATTTGAACTCTGGTCCCGTTATCTAGTTTCATAATGGGCTGATTGGACAGAGCAGGGATGTAATGATTCCTGCCCCAAAGAGAAGCAGCTGAAGTTCCAAAACATTCTTTGTTTCCTATTTCAATAGAGAAACAGTGATCGCAGAGAGCACACATGTGATTGACACACAAGAGAATATTAAACATGCAGTCTATGTGATAAGTCATGCTCACAGTGCATGATAGGGAGGAAATCTGAATGTAGGATTTGAGATGGATGTTGAGGTTCAGACCTCTTCTTTTATTTCCATTTTCCCTCTTTCCCTCCCTTATTTCCTTCCTTCCTCCATTCCTTCCTTCCTCTATTCCTTCTTTCATCCTTCCTTCCTTCCTTCCTTCCTTCCTTCCTTCCTTTCTCTCTCTCTCTCTCTCTCTTTCTCTCTCTCTCTTTCTTTTTTTCTTTCTTCATATGCAAATGTGTAGATGTTAGTGTGTGTGCAAGTACTCATTATATACACAAATGTATGTGTACATGTGTGCATTGTACTCAGAGGCCAGAAGATAATCTTGGGGGTCACTTCTCAGGTGTTGTTCTCATTTTGGGAGCTAGCAGGTCTGAAGGTCACCAAGGAGGCTAGGATGGCTGGCAAGGCAGCTCCAGGAAGTTGCCTACCTCTGTCTGCCAAGATTATAAGCCACCATATGTGGCATTTTCTATATTAACGTGGATTCTATGGATTGAACTCAGGTCCTTGTTTTTGTGAGGCAACTACTATAGAAATCAAACAATCTCCTTAGCCATTCTTTCATATTATATTTGTTGACTTCCAGTGATGTTGATGTAGTAGTAGTAGTAGTAGTAGTAGTAGTAGTAGTAGTAGTAGTAGTAGTAGTTTGCATTTTTTATTAGATATTTTCTTTATTTACATGTGAATCTCTCCTTTCCCAATTTCCCCTCCAACAAACAAACAAACAAACAAAAACAACAAAAACAAACCCCTGTTGCCTCCACCTCCCCATGCCTGCCACCCCACCCTCTCGCACTTATTGACCCTGGCATTC
>NW_022196899.1:16338763-16359219 GCF_008632895.1 Mastomys coucha
ATTTCCCTAAGAATTTCATAAACTTATTGTTTTTAATAGCTGAGTAGTACTCCATTGTGTAGATGTACAATACTTTGCATTTTTAAATCACATCTTCAGTGTCAACTCTAGATTAATTATTGAAGATGACAGGGAAGCTATGAAAAGAACACAAGAGTCTTGAACCATGCTTAGCTCTATATTGTCTCAATAAGCCTTTTACATCTACTAGGCCATTCAATTTTTTAATTTTATGATCTTAGTATAATATGAGTCTTTTTTTTTTCAGTAAGGAGAGAGTAAGACAATCTAGAAAAGAATAAAGAAGAAACCAGGCCATCCTAATCCCGGTACCCAGACTGCTGCCTAACACCACGCATTGTAAGAGCTCTGTGCTGCTCCTCTGCTACTGGTTCATCTGCTTTTCTCAAAGCATAGTTTTAATGACTACAAAGTGTTTTGCTGAAATATTGTGAAGTTATAGAAATATGGCTAGCACTGAATAAAACAGATATTTAAATTCTGCATATCAAATGGTTGTGAAGCTGTGAGTGCCTACTGTGCAAACTATAAGCAAATTCAAGTATGCCAGGAATGTAAAACAGAAATATGTTTAGAGTGGCCACATTCTTCTGCTCAGGATATATTTATAGATTGGACATACTGTTTATGCTCTCTGGAGACACAAGCTATTTTATATTTGCTTCTTTTTTTTCCCCTTACAGTTATCCGTAATAGCATTTTTATCAAGGAGAAAGTTGGCAATCATGCAGTTTTAGAACTGTATGGTTACAAGGTTAGATTTTGAACTCAGCTCTGGGCATCTTCAGAGCTCATGTTCATCTCATAAGCTTTCGCCATCTCATGCTTGTCTATGTGATATTAGGATATAACATGTGCTGGGGGGGAAATGGTTCCATTGGTAATGTTCTTGTCGCACAAGTATGAGAACCTGAGTTAGGCCTCTTGAGTCTGCATAGAAGAAATCCATATATGGTGGTCTGCTAACAACCACAGCCTGAGGAGGCAGAGGTAGGCAGATGACTGGCCTGGCCTACTTGGCCTGTTCCTGGCCAGTGTGAGGTTATGAGTACAGAAAAAGGTAGACAGGAACTATGTTTACCTTTGGCCTGTACATGAATGTGCACATGTGTATGCATGAACCTGCATA
This sequence comes from Mastomys coucha, assembly GCF_008632895.1. Taxonomy (NCBI): domain Eukaryota; kingdom Metazoa; phylum Chordata; class Mammalia; order Rodentia; family Muridae; genus Mastomys; species Mastomys coucha. The sequence continues at coordinate 16,339,914 of NW_022196899.1, forward strand.
CACACAGATAAGCATGCACATATTATACATACTGTATAAAGCCTTCACATATGCACTGAAATATAGCCAGCACAAGAAGCCATGTTCAGAGTTGAGGTAGGAAATGGGGAAAACATATGTTCTAGAGATATGGAGGGCCGGTAGGCTCAGCTCCTGCACTCAAAGGCATCTTTGAATACATCATGGGTCTTACATTGGCCTTTAAGGCAAGTAGCTTTAAACATGAGAAAAAAGAGGGAGAGAGTATTCTTAAGCAGTGGAGATGGGGGGAGAGAGTGACTCCTAGGAATTCTGTCAGTTTCATGCTTGATTATTTCTTAGTTTAGCTGGGTAGGGCCCTTGGCAACTTCTTCAGATTTTCCAAGCTAACTACTGACTAAATTTATCAGATAATCTGTCCATCTAGCTAGGGAGATGAAGGCAGGTTGATGAAACCCACACAGACCTGTGGTTCTTATCTGAAAAATTAATTTGGCTCATTACAGTGAGCTCAATTTATATTTTACTTATATTTTATGTAAATTGAAGAGATAAGAGTATTTAAGTACTTGCAATAACTTTGGAGGGATGTGAGGGCTAACATCACCTGTTTTCATTCCATGCTTTCTCTCCTAGAACTATGAAAAGACAGCACTTAGTTAAGGCCTCAGTCAGGCCAAATACAGAGTTATTGACAATGATAGAAGAAAATACATGAGGGCTTATGGTGGATCTCAGCTGGTGTGTGTGTGGCACAGAGTTCTCTCTGCTGTTTATAGGGTGGACTCTTGCGTAGAGAATTCAAGGTGAAACCTAGCAGAGGTGTTACACTTTGAACATGTTCCTTTCCTCCCTTGGGATCCAGGAGGCTTTCAGAGAATATTTTTATAAAATCTCCAATGTGTTAATGAGCAATGACCCAAATTTTAAGTCCCTGGTAATTGGCACATGCGGGATTCATTTTGTGAAGCAATCCATTGAAGCTCTGCATAAAGTAATGGGAATCAAACATTAAACTGTTGGTGTCAAACTCATAGCATAAGGAATATTCAGCATTTGGGTTCTGGACTGTACAAAGCCTGCCCTGTAGAAGTGTTTTACAGATCCTGGAGTCTCCTTAAACATAGATCTAAAGAATATGATTGTTTGTGCCACTCATTTGCCAAACAATTCCTGATGACCTTGTGCTTTTGTTTTTTTTTTTTTGTTCTGCTTTTTCATGTTGTATTAAGGGAATACTCAGTCGAGGTTAATTGGAATTTACTTGGAATCTTAATTATGCTTTTTTTTTAAATTCAGTTTTCTTGTGTTGTATTGAGGTAGTATATAAAGGCAATGTATGCTACCCTAATTCTAACTTCTTTATTATTTATCTAACCTCTCTGTACATCCTTTTCCTTATTTATAAATATATTTACTCACAGTACCTTCACTGTAGAGTTCTTTTGTCAACTAGCTATCTCAATGCATGTATGATTTATATAATAATGTTTGGTACCAAGGGACTAGCTGGTACATATGTATTTAGTATTATTATTCTAATTAATAGTTTCTATAGAAAAGGATCTTAATTGTCTCATCTCTTTAAATTGTGAGTTTCTTGAGCAAAGGAATGGTGTCTCTTTTTTTCTGCATGTTATTTGTAGTTTCTGGCATAATAATTATAAATATATTTATATAATATGCTTGTATAATATATGTATATTTATAGATAACCTATACATATATTTATAGATAACATATGGACATATATAACATAATTTAAAAACTTCCTTGGTCATTTAAATATACCTATGTAAACTTTGTTTATGCAAGGAAATTTATCATTGAATATGAGGTGCTGTTTGAAGAGAACATACTAGGTTCACTCCAAACTGATCTGGTGGGACTTTGTGTTATTTGTGCCCAAGCCTGAGGGAAAAATGAGGTTTTTGTTCTTGATCTTTTGGAGAAAAGAATGTTATTGTAGTTGGTAAATGGCTCAGTAATACTGCTACGGGGGTCCTAAACATTCAAGAGTTTAAATAAAGACAAATTTTATTGACTTTTCTGATCTCTTGGGTCTTTTCTTGTAGAGAAGAAGTATAAATGGCATGAGACCTATAAGTTACAAACGGAAACACTTTTGTTCTTAGAATCAAACAGAGCTAGGCTGGAGGGCTCAGATGAAGCAAAGCAAAATGAATTGATGCAGGCTAGATAAAAAACAGTCATCACACACATGCTCCAGCAATATGATGTAACATGTCTCTATGTGTTAATTCCAGTCTAACATTTGGGTTTGTCTCAACTGACTCAGTGCTCCTTTCTCAGTGTGAGCAGGTTATGCCAGCCCTGTTTAGGTCTCAGATAGTGGGATCAAGAACTCAACAATGTGTTAAGTAAATGTAGCTCTCTACCAAGCATCGTTGACTCTCCTGTTCTTTTCATTATCAAAAGTTTTCCCACCCTTTTTCCTCCCAGTCCATTCCCAACTCTTTTCACTCATACTAAGATTTTATTGAATTTCCGTAGCACAGGCCTCAAGTTCGTCCAGTTAATTTTTCTTAAATCAACAAGAAAACTAAGAGTCAGAAAGTACATATTAACAATCTTGCTTTGGGTTCTTCAGAATGGTGGCCAAGTTGTTCACAGCACTAATTATGAATGCCCCAGCATCCCATGATTTCCACATGTCCCTCCTGGATGATCCCAATGGCCTTTGCACAATAACCCTGCCTGCTTGCAGGACCCTGTCTATATGCTGAGCAATGCCCTGAATTCAGGGACAGTGAATGACTGTAGAGTTAGCAGGATACTGCAAATGAAAACTGACATGGAAATACTAAGGATTCTATACTTGTACATCCTCTCTTTTCTTGGTGCTGGCCAGTGTGACTCCTCTGCCTTGCTCTGGTATCTAGTGTTTGTGCTTCCTCAACCTGTAGATCATAATCCAGTGTTTTCCACAGAGCACTAGGGCCATCAGTGAGTGACAACACCTGAGAGAAAGCCTAGTTAGTACATGATCTCTCTTGTGTTTATAAATCTGATTTTTATGCACTGAAACTCATTATTATATTCTCCCAGGAACACTTCGAGTGTATGACTTTTGTCTTTAGCCTCTGAAAATCTAACTTCCAATGAAAATTTCCTGAATGGGTCAACTGGATGTCTTCACTTCCTTATCCTTCACGGGGCTCTTGGCCACTCTTCATAAGCATCTCGTGTTGACAGAATTGTATTAGGGCTGACGTTTCTACTTTGAGTAGTGTGTACTAATTGTGCTATTTGTGAGGTATAGTGTGATATTGGTACATATGTTCCTGAACAATGATTGGATTGGGGTGATTTTTATTTCTTGGCAGCAGTTCCTGCTTCTTTGTATTTGAAGGCTTTGGGTTCTTTTGTTTATTACTCAAACAGGCAATGGATCACTGTGAACAGCGATAGATGTGAGCTTGTATAGATGAACACTAGAATGCACTCCTCTGCTTACCTGTGTTTAGTACCAACAGTCCATTCTCTTTGTATCACCGTATCCAGCAATCATCTTTTTTTCTGGTTTCAGATACACATTCTTCACTTCCATATATAAGAAGCAACATGTGGTATTTGTCTATGTCTGATAGTTTTCACTTAACACCATTCTCTAGTTCTAAATATTTAGTCGCAAATAACAGGATTTCATATCACGATGATAGCACATATATATGTATATGTTATATAAATGTAATACATTATACATATGAATGTATACATATAAGTACATATTATATATAAATATGCACATATATATTAAATTATAATGTAATTATAATCTAAAATATAAATGTCTATGAAATTTTCTTTATTAATTTACTCATTATTGGTAATATAATCACTCCTTGATTTTTTGGGGGGATAGCATTGCAGTAAGTATGGGATTATAATTATTTTTGAAATTTTGATTTTATTTTAGCTATATGGTAGAATAATACTGTACTTCTATTTTTAGTTACTTCTTTTTGTATCCTCTGTACTCTTTTCCACCATTGTACCAAGCTCCATCCCTACCAATATTATGTGAGACTCTCCTTTTCTCTGTATCCTCACCAGACATAGTTTCTGGTTATTTTTTGTTAGTCTCAACTCTGATTTGAATGAAGTGCTTCTCATTGTAGGTCTGTTTTGCATTTCCTAACAACGAAGCAAGCATTTTTCATACATTAGTTGCCAATTTTTATTTCTTCTTTTAAAAGGAAACTGTTCAGATCATTTGCTCATTTTTATACTTAAATTATTGGTGGATAAATGCATTAAAATGTAAATGTTATAAAATTATAAAATTATAAAAACCTAAAGTTTCCAGCTGTGTAGAAGGTCACCGAGACATACAAAGTCTGGAAATGGGCAGTTCTTGGTTTGAATTGGCTTTATTAAATTATTCGTGTGGTGTTTTTTATTTGAGAGTTCATTATAATAAAGTAATTTTATTTAATGAATAAAACCTGGCATCTGTTGCTAACTTTGGAGTCTGTTTTCTATGCCAGGTGAGACTCCCTTTCTGATGAATAGTTTGCAGACACTTTAGCTGCTTCCTAACTCTGCTGATTTAGCTCTGCAATACTGTTTGTCAACTTTATCTTTGTTGTCTGTGGCTTTGCAGCTTTCTAAAAAAAAACATTTCTCATCCTGGCATCTTCAAGTATCTCCATCATATTTTCTTCTAGATAGTCTCACAGTTTCAATCTTCCATGCTGGTGCTTGATCCATGTCTGTATAGAATGGGAAACAGGACAGAGTTCACTCTTCCATATCTGGTATTCTGCTTTCCTGATACTGCATGAAAGAGGCAAGAGCTTCTGTGTTTTCATTATGAGACGTAGGGCACATTTTCTAGTTCCAGGTGGAATGCCATTTATGTTTTTATTGAGATTTCACTGAAACAGTAATATGGCCATTCAAACAATATTAATTCTTCTTCTCGATTACCATAAAAGGTATTTTCAATCAGGGTCTTGCAATTTTAAACCTTTGGTTAAATTTGTACCTAGGTAATTTATATTTCAGTAGATATTAGAAATGGGACTGGTTTCTTTCTCAGTTAACTTTGGTTTTAGAGTATGAAAATGCTACTGGTTTTATATGATTTTGTATCATTCAATTTTATTTAATTACTTTATGAGTTTTAGTAGTTTTTTTTTAATGCTTCTGGTTTTTCTAAGAATAGAGTTATATGCTTAGGGGCAGTAGGTCTTTTTCTCTGTATTTTTATGTCTTTAGTTTCTTTCTCCAGCTCAGTTGCTATGGCTACAATTCCCAGAAGTACACTGAAGGAAGGCCCGTGAAGGCAGACATCCCTTTCTCTCTTCAGTCCTCAGAGTTAATTCTTAGGAGTGTCTGCAAACCATTTGTAAGGTGGTTATATTATAAGGGAATCTGCCGCAATAAATAACAATTACTTGATGGCTTCATCATATAATGCGAGTTTTAAAGGTGGTGATTAGTGGGAGCTGAGACAAGACTGGAAGAAAGGGGAACCTGAAGGTGGGCTTTTGAAGGATATATCATACCTGTGATGCTATGGTTTCTGGCCGTCATGAGATGCAGCAGCTTCCACGACAATGTCTGCTATTGTGAGGTTGTTTTTACCCCAGGCCCACAGTAATGAAGCTAGCCTGTCATGGTCAGGAACCTCTGAAACACTGAGGCAAAACCAAATCTTTTCTTCCTTTGAATTCCTTCTTTTGTGGTTGGAGAGATGCCTCCATGGCTGACACTGCAGACTAGTCCTATGGAGAGCTCTTCTTCAGTTCCCAGCGCCCACATTGGGTGGTTTACCATCCCCAAAACTCTGTCTCAGGGGATCCACCACCACATACACTCACACGCACTCTCCCTCACATAATAAAATAATAAATCGCTTCTTTCAGATATTCTATCATAACTAAAAACCATGAATGAACAGAATACGCTAGTAGAAGGAACATTTATTCGGTCATGGTTGAAAGAAGTACTCTGCAATTATCCATTAGGATTCATTGGTTTATGTTGTTTCCTCTAGATAATATTTCCAATGATGTAAGCATAGTGTTGAAATCTTCAACCACCACTGCAATGAGGTCTGTCTTTCAATATAGCAGTGCTTGCCTTAATAAAGTTAGTGCTTGAACTCTAGGTACATTACACATTTACATGTGCTGTATTCGCTAGTCGGTGAATATCTCAAGTCATTTCAGAAGAACCTACTTTGTCAGTTTTATAGGTTTTGACTTAAAGTCTGCCTCATCTGCTCTACGTACAGTTAGGCTTGCTCACTTGGATGTTTCTGTCTGTGAGTCCTTTCGCTGAATTAATGAATTAGATAGACATGATGGCACATGCTTGTAATTCTAGTACTCAAGAAGCCTAGGCAGGAGGAACATCATGAAGTTGAGGCTGACATGGGCTAAAATAGTGAGACTTTTTCAAAAGCCACTAAGCCAACCAACCAAATAAATTATTTACTTTTGAGATAGCACTTTTATTACATAGCCCATGTTTGCTCAGAACTAATTATGTAGTAGAGGTTAGCCTGAAATTTGCAATTTTTTTAAATGAGTTAGCATCTTGAGAACTGGATTATAGATAAACATGTCCAGATGATTGTCTTTTTATATTTTTTATCATTCTTATAATATCGTATTTTATATAATATATTATGATTATATTTACCATGTTCTTCTCCTTAGTATCTTCCACTTCCTGCATGCAGACTCTTCCTTCATAACTAGAACCCCATCCTTCTTTCATGACTCTGTGTAAATATGGGATTTGTGCAGTTGGTCATGGGTGCTATATGATTGTAGTCACGATGTCACATATACAAGACTGAACTTCTGCAAAGTTCTAAGTCTTTGAGTACATGCTATATGTCCTATTTAGGCTTCTTTTTTGCTTTTTCTTTTCTTTTTTTTTCAAACACATGACACTAGTTTAATATTTTTTAAATATTTTGTTTTAATTAGGTGTCTCTTTGTGTCTCTGGGTGGGTATGTACATGTGAATGCAGGGCCTGTGATGGCTAGAAGATACCAGATCCTCAGAAACTAGTGTTACAGGTAGTTGTGAGCTATACTGTGTGGTTCTGGGAACTGAACTCTGGCCTTCTGTAGTAACAGAATATATTCTATGGTCTATACTTCCTAGCAGTTCATCCCTCTAGACTCAGAACCCAAACAAGAATGCAAATTCCTAGTGGCAAACACTTCAGAAGTACATGGAATTGATGGGGACTACTCAGAATCACCCATACACCCTAACCCTAACCCTAACCCATACACCCTAACCCTAACCCTAACCCTAACCCTAACCCATACACCCTGACCCTGACCCTAACCCTAACCCTATCTAGTGTTTAAATTGGTCTAGAGTAGGGCAATGGGGTAGGGAAGGGACCTATTTTATCCCCTTCTTTACAAAGGTACCAGGAGAGTTTATGTTTCAGTTTCTCTGTTTTATTTGCGCTGCACTCCAGTGTTCTCCCAGAATATTCTTGAAAGATAATAGTTGCTTATTTTTGGTATTTTCTTTTGTATTTGATCCTTTGGTAAGGGGTAAACATGTCCTATACCTCTAAGCATCAGCTTTACTGTCATGCTGATAAATTGTTGAAGTTTTGAATCTATCCATACGCATTTGGGAGAGAAAGGCATAAACTCATTGAAGGAAGTGACAACTGGAGTGTATTTTGAAGGGCAAAGAGAACACACACTGGTATTGTATCCCCAAAAGTACCTAGCATTGTGCTTTGTAGCTAGTAGGTACTGATATACAATTAAAACTTAAGGATTTTGTATGTCACTTAAGTATTTCCGAATGCTGTTTTTTTTTTTAAAAAAAAATCTTCCTTTTAGTGAAGTTAATTTCTGTGTTAAGGATCATTTGACTTCACGGTAAGAATTGAATTGTATCCAATTTAGGCTAATTCCAGACACTTATGGATTTATCAGTCAACTTGGTTTCCTCTATTCATTCTCCTCAAAGAGAACAGAGCACTGATAGAGTAGCTTAAGAAGTGCTGCCCTCAAGAGATACGCACCAAACATTCTAAGAAAACAGATGAAATTTCTTGACTTCTCAATTTATAAATGCTTATGGGAACGAAATGAGCAAAAACTAGGAAATAGTTAAGTATGTTGGCAGGTGTTAATCCCATGCGTATGATAAGATTAGATTGCTTCTCAAGGGTTCACATAACAACTGGAATTATTGTTAGACTGTTTTTTCTTTGACTTAGCATGACAGAGAATGGACACCCTGGTGTTTCAGCTGAATTCAGATTGTGTCTTTCTAATGTTCACTTCCCCACATGGTATATTGGTGACTTTTCTTGTTGCCATGACTGAATCCCAACAAGAAGAATTGTGAGTTCCTTGAGTTGTTTGAGGATATAGTCCGTCATGGTGGGAAAGATGTGGGGACAGGAATCTCAGTGACTGGCTAGTCACATATTTCTCAGTGAGGACGGAGAGCCTGGATGGGAAGTCTGATGGGGCTATAATATCTAGAGACCCACCACCTGTGACTCACTTCCTCCATGAGGTTCTATTTCCTTAATAGTTCCATCTTTGAAAAGAGAGCTACTACTAACAGGAGTTCAAGTGTTCAAATGTAAGAATCTGTGGTGGGGAATTTCACATTTAAATCCCATTATCTATGTCTTCCTCCATATGCAAAGCAAGCTCCTTGTTGGTAAACATTGTCTTGGATTATTTTTATTTTCAGAACACTGCATACCAGGTGTTTAGAAGTCTGGTGTGTCTAGAGTGAGCTTTGATGGGTAATAAGCTCATAGGCACAGTATGGACAGAAGGATCAGGATGGGAAAAAACTCCAGAGAGATAGCAAGGAAGTTAAAGTTGTACTGCAAATTTCAAACTTCATGATTTTTTTGTTACAGAATGAAGCCAGAGAAAGGTGACCATGCTCTAAATAGGAGAAACTAAGAAGGCACTAAAAAGCCATTAATTAGTGTGACATACAAGAAGTTTTATCCTTCTCTATGGGGCACACTAGCTTTCTCACCTTACCTATTGCCAATCAGAGTTAGTCACGTTCAATCCATCTGTGAGGTCAGGAGTTTAAAGAAAATTATGTCTTACAGGACATGTTTACATTAAGAAACGGGTGCTGTTGGAGCCCTTGAAAGCAAATTAGTGTCTGTTTTTCTGGGGTTTAGGACAGCTCACGTCTGAGGAGCGGTCTCAGTAGGCTGTGATCAGACTTCTCATTCCTGCCATTGCAATTGTTTTCATTTCATAGGGGATTTTACTTAGAATCAGGAGTGCTGAACTATCATGGCAGGAGGCAGGGATCAATTTCTGCGTTCTTCAGCACTCTGGAGGCCAGTAGAATGGAGATACTGTATAAAGGGAATGGGACATTATTATTATAATGCGTGGGGGGTTTGGAGGGACACAAGTGGTATTACACATCCTTATTGTGAAAAGATAATTAGTGAAACATCTGTAGCCTGGGCCATTCATCTGGTGATGATTACACAGAGTCTGTGTGGAAGACGACACAATGCATTATAGAGGATCCTGGAGGACCACTAAACAGACAGAGGAGGAAGGAAGACAGCCTCGCTATGCAAGAGGAGTACTGAAAGGACTCTATGCAAAGGGAATAACAGAAGCACTTCTGCTCTTCTGTTGAATGAAAGTCTTAGAAATGCAAATTCAAGGGAGTACATATTTGATTGAATGTTAGTTTTGGTTTGAATACATTTGAGACTCTCCACCAGGCACCTGCTCCTTCTAGCTTCACATACTGGAGAAGAGAAAGAAAAGAAAAGAGAGAAAAGAAAGCCTACAAAAAACTTGAATGTGTTGACTGGAGACACTTTCAACAATCAAAACAAACGAAGGTGGAGCTGAGTGAAGTCATGTCTAAGTAGAGATCAGAGACCAATCTATTCACCAACAGCAGAGGGAGCAGAAGAAAGACGGCCAGGGCTTGTTCTAGTGTAGCTGTTACCTGGTAAAATGACTTTGGGGGATGATTCAAGGCTAACCCAGACATTTCTAAAACATAGACTGAAGGACCATGTTGCTTTTGCTCCAAGTATTGAGTACTTTAATCACAGGGCATCCGGTTTAGCCTTAAATATTTCCAAGAAACGAGATTACTAACAGGTTTCCCAAGGATATTTTGGGCGTTATTTCTCTCTCTAGGATCCTGCTGTCTGTCAAAGCTAGCTTCAGCTGTTAACTTGACACAAATCCAGGGCTTCCTGGGAAGAAGAAGGATTCTTAACTGAAGAATTGCCTCCAGACTGGTCTGTGAGGCATTTTTTTTTTAAAATTGCTTATTGATGCTGGATGAGCTCTGTGGGTGGTGTCATCCTAGGTAGGTGACACTGGGCTGTATAAGAAAGCGAATTTTGCAAACCAACTAGTAGTAGGTCTGTAAGAAGCACTCCTCTGCTGCTCTCAGTTTCAAGCTCCTGCCTTTTAATGCCTGCCTTGGCTCCCTTGATGATGATCCGATTCCTCTCAGAGAAATTAAACGCTTTTCTCCACCAGCTTGGTTTCTATCAGGGATTTATTCCATCAGAACCCTACTAGAATACCTGCTCTAGAGTTCTCTGCAGACCACTCTGCACTGTTGAGTACTGATTGTTGTCCCAGTCTGCTCCATCCTGTTTGGATTCCAATAGGGCCAGCATATGTTGAATAATGTTTTTGTGAATGCCAAGGATAACATAAATATGTGTCCTTAAAGGATATATACCATCAATATTTCTATCACTTTCCTTAGGTTCTCTCCTATTTCTTTTGGCCCCTTAAAATCCTTAGCAAGGTTTTCAGCATGCTGTCACATAGTTTTTCATGCTTCTAGCTTTTTTGTTTCTGATTCACACAGGAACAACACTCAATGCACTTGGCCAGCAATAAATTAAAAATGTTTTTCTGCATTAAATAGAATATGTAACAAATCATTATGAATCTACTGTACTTCAAATGAAGCCACTAGTTTCAAAGATTTTCTCAAATTTGAGGTAAGTTTTGATTGCCTAGAACATATTTCCCTGTATTCTAGTGTGCAAAACACTTCCACTCTGAAAATTTCAGTACCAACAACCCCATCTTAGTCAGGGTGTTATTGCTCTGAAGCAACACCATGGCCAAGGCAACTTTTATAAAGTACATGTAATTGGGAGTGGCTTTCAGTTTCAGAGATTCGTCCACCATCATCATGGTGTGAGGCATGGCAGCTTCCAGGAAGACACGTACTGGAGAAGGGGCTGAGAGTTCTACATCTAGATCAAAAGGCAGGCAGAAGGACACTATCTTCCTGCCTGGCAGACCTTATGCAAAAGACCTCAAAGCCCATCCCTACACTGATGCATTTTCACCAAAAAAGGCCACACCTACTCCAAGAAGACCATGCCTCCTAATAGTGCCACTTCCCATGGGCCAAGCTTATTCAAACCAACACATTCCACTCCCTGGCACCCAGAGGCTTGTTCAAATACATAAGTCTATGGAGACCCTACCGTCCTATAGCATGATGCAAAACATACTTAGTGCAACTTCAAAAAGTTCCATAGCCTATAATAGTCTCAACAATATTAAAGGTCCAAAGTTGGTAGTCTCTTCTGAGATTCATAAATCTCTTAACTTTAATTACTATAAAATCAAAATAAAAAAGCAGATCACATTCATCCAATAGATCATGGCACAGGATATACATTACTATGTCCTTCTAAAAGTCCTCTATCATCTTTATGAGATAGGACTTTAGGTAAGAATCTTGCTTTTCAGGTGTGTTAGGGTATTCAGGGCTTGCTGTATTGTTTTGATGTTGTCAACTGTGCTAGCATTGCCTTAGAAGAGTGTACAGGCAGAGCAGTTTGTAGGTCAAAATTTTATGGCTGGGCTTGTATTTACATTTCTATTTTATTAGCTCTCAGAGTACCTTCCCATACCCAAATACTAGAAGTAAGAGTAAAAGTTCTATGTAGAAACCAGCTTGACCTCTTCTTGCTCAATGAGTTTTATAGGTATTACCTTCAACAATGGGGCCTTGCCATCAGTTTGTGAAGAGAAAACTATTGTTTTAGCAATAGTTCCTGGGTTGCTTGAGAATTTCCATGGGACTCCTTTGACCAACAAAGGAGTTGTTGAGTTCAATTGGATGTAACTTAGTCCTGGTTCTGGGAACACTGGAAGCTATATTTGGTGAGAAGAGATGGCCAATTGGGACCTGGTCTCCCCCATTATCTGGATCATGAGGATCACATTCATAGAAAAATTCTAGGAATTTTCAACTGCATTAGGTTTCCATACCACCCCTCAAATATCCCTCAATTCTGTTTGTCTCTGCCTACAGTCTCCTATCAAGCCTGTATCTGCTTCCCTTCTCAATGCCATTCTCCTATTTTAGTACCCCCACCCGAGTCCACTCATGAAATCTATTCTATTTCCCCCTCCTAGGGAGATTCATGTGTTGCCCCCTAGTCCCTTATTCTCTCCCTACCCTCTCTGGTCTTGTAGCTTGGTTATCATTTACTTAATGGCTTAGGTCTTCATACAAACAAATACCATCATTATCTTTCTGGATCTGTTTTACCTCACTCAGGATGTTTTTTTGTTTCAAAAACTTCTATTCACATTTAAAAATGCCTTTTTTGACATCTATTTACTCTATTATTTAAATATTCCACATTTGCTTTATTCATTCTTCTGTTGAGGGATACTCAGGTTGTTACTAATTTCTGGATAATTTCTATTATGGATAGAGCACTAATGAACATGGCTGAGATTGAGCAAATGTCTTTGTATATCCTTCGGGTATATGCCCAGGAGTGGTATGGCTTGATCATGAGTAAGATCGACTTCCAAATTTCTGAGTAATGATCATTATGATTTTCATAGTATCTATACCAGTTAGCATTCTCCCAAACAATGGATGACTGTTGCCTTTAGTTCACATCCTTGCCAGCATTATCTGTCACTTGTATGATTGATCTTAGCCATTTTTACTGGTATAAGATGAATTCTCCACATAGTTATGACTTGTATTTGCCAGATGGTTAAAGAGTTGGTTAAATATTTCTTTAAGTGTTTTTAGCCTCTGAGTTTCTCCTTTTAAGATTCTGTGGTTAGATCTATATCGCATTTTTAATTGGAATATTTTGTTTTCTGATATCTAGTTTCTTGAGTTCTTTCTATAGTTTGGACATTGGCCATTATCCAATACGGAGTTGGTAAAAACCTCTTCTCATCCTGTAGGCTATATCATTGTCCAAATGTCAGTGTTTGCCTTGCAAAAGTTTTTCAGTTTCATTAGGCCCCATTTATTTATCATTGATCTTACTGCCTGTGTTATCACAAGTCTGTTCAGGAAGCTTCTGGTGTCAATGAGTTCAAGGCTATTCCTTATGTTCTCATCTATCACATTCAGGGTATCAGGTTTTCTGTTGAGGTCTTTGATCCATTTGGACTTGAAATTTTTGCATGGTGATAAGTATGGATCGATGTGCATTATTTGATAAGCAGATATCTAGTTTGACTATCATTGTTTGTTGATAAAGTTGTTTTCTTCTAATGTGTTGTCTTGGCTTATTTATTAAAAAATGAAGTGTCCATAGGTGTGTCTATGTCTTCAATTTGACTCAGTTGATACATGTATTTATTTTTGTGCCAATACCATGCTATTTTTATTACCATGGCTTTGTAGTACAGCTTGGAACTGGGAATGATTAGAACTCTCTGGCAGTTCTTTTATTGTTCTGGCTTGTTTTATCTATTCTAGGTTTGTTGTGTTGTGTGTGTGTGTGTGTGTGTGTGTGTGTGTGTGTTGTCTGTGTGTGTGAAAGTGTCTCCACAAGTTGCTGAGAACTGTCCTTTCAAGATCTGTGAAGAATTAAGTTGGAATTTTGATAGGAATTGCATTGAATCTGTAGACTGCATTTGGTAGGATGGGCATTTTTTTTTTTTTTTTTTTTTTTTTTTTTTTTTTTTTTTTTTACATTTATCCTACAGATCTATGACCTGGGAGACAGTTCCATATTTTAGTTCTGTAAGCTAGTTTCTATTTTTTCTTTTTTTTTTTAAATTGGATATTTTCTTTACTTACAGTTCAAATGTTATCCCCTTTCCCAGTTTCCCCCCAGAAGCTCCCTATATCACCCCTCCCTTCTATGAGCTTCAATGAGGGTGTTCCCTGACTTACCCACCCACCATGCCTCCTCACACTTGCATTCCCCTACACTGGCGCATCATGCCTTCAGAGGACCAAGAGCCTCTCCTCCCATTTATGCCCAACAAGGCCATCCTCTGCTACATATGTGGCTGTAGCCATGGGTCCTGCCATGTATACTCTTTGGTTGATGGTTTAGTTCCTGGGAGCTCTGGGGGGTCTGGTTGGTTGATATTGTTGTTCTTCCCATGGGGCTGCAAACAGCTTCAGCTCCTTTGTCCTTTCTCTAACTCCTCCATTTGGGACCCTGTGAACAGTCCAATGGTGGGGCAGTCTCTGGATGGCCTTTCCTTCAGTCTCTGCTCCACACTTTGTCCCCATATTTGTTCCCATGAGTATTTTTTCCCTCTTCTAAGAAGGACCGAAGCACCCACACTTTGGTCTTCTTTCTTCTTGAGCTTCATGTGGTCTGTGAATTGTATCTTGGGTATTCCGAGCTTTGGGGCTAATATCTACTTATCAGTGAGTGTATATCATGTGCGTTTTTTTGTGATTGGTTTACCTCACTCAGGATATTTTTTAATTCTATCCATTTGCCTAAGAATTTCATGAAGTCATTGATTTTAATAGCTGAGTAGTACTTCATTGTGTAGATGTACCAAATTTTCTGTATCCATTCCTCTGTTGAAGAACATCTGGGTTCTTTCCAGCTTCGGGCTATTATAAATAAGGCTGGTATGAACACAGTGGTGCATGTGTCCTTGTTATATGTTGGAGCATCTTCTGGCTATATGGTATAGCTGAGTGGTATAGCTGAGTCCTTAGGTAAAACTATGTCCAATTTTCTGAGGAACTGCCACACTGATTTCCAGAGTGGTTGTACCAGCTTGCAATCCCACCAACAATGTAGGGGTGTTCTTTCTCCACATCCTGGCCAGCATCTCCTGTCATCTGAGTTTTTGATCTTAGCCATTCTGACTGGTCTGAGGTAGAATCTCAGGGTTGTTTTGATGTGCATTTCCCTGATGCCTAAGGATGTTGAACATTTCTTTAGGTACTTCTCAGACATTTGGTATTCTTCAGTTGAGAATTCTGTTTTATCTCTGTACTTAATTTTTAAACAGGGTTATTTGGTTCTCTGGTGTTTAACTTCTTGAGTTCTTTGTTTACATTGGATATTAGCCCTCAACTGGATGTAGGATTGGTAAAGATATTTTCCCAATCTGTTAGTTGCCATTTTGTCCTATTAACAGTGTCCTTTGCCTTACAGAAGTTTTGCAATTTTATGAGGTCCCATTTGTCAATTCTTGATCTTAGAGCATAAGTCATTGGTTCAGGAATTTTCCCCCTGTGCCCATGTGTTCGAGGCTTTCCCCCACTTTATCCTCTATAAGTTTCAGAGTATCTGGTTTTATGTGGAGGTCCTTGATCCACTTGGACTTGAGCTTTGTTCAAAGAGATAAGAATCATTGGTTTGCATTCTTCTACATGTTGACCCCCAGTTGAACCAGTACCATTTGTTGAAAATGCTGTTTTTTTTCCACTGGATGGTTTTAGCTCCTTTGTCCGAGATCAAGTGACCGTAAGTGTGTGGGTTCATCTCTGGGTCTTCAGTTCTATTCCTTTTAACTTCCTATCTGTCTCTGAACCAATACCATACAGTTTTTTTTTTTTAAATCACTATTGCTCTGTAATACATCCTGAGGTCAGGGATGATTATTCCCCCAGAAGTTCTTTAATGTTGAGAATAGTTTAGTAGGGAGTCTTTTTTGTTAACTATTGTCAACCTTCGTTTGTTCCTTATCATATTTAATAACCCATTATTCCTAAGAGACTCATTTTATGAATAGCAGTACTGGAGCCTTAAAGAGTACCCAAGTTCCCATGGCCACTAAGTGGTATTCCAGGAGTAAATCTCAGTGTAATTAACCCCAGAATCCATGCCTTATCTGCTCTACTATGACACAAACATCTCTGATTATTTACAGTGGGTGTGTATAATCACTTCCATATATCAGATATCAGAGTTGGTAGATAACAAACCATATCATGTCATATATGGCTAATGACAGAGGCCTGATCATGTTTTGAACGTAGGGTGCCTGGCTCCAGAGTCAGTAATTTGAATCTCTGTCTTTAAGTACAAAAATCACATAACTATAAATTTTCAAGATCAGGAACTGAAAAGTTTTTGGTTGCTATATTTTCTTCTAGGCAAGATGCAGCATAATGAAAAATAAATGTCTAGGGAGGGCCTGGTGCCATTTCATGCAAACAGATTATGCCCTGTGCCACTAAGACTCCTTTTAGAGTAAGGATTTATTTCACTACTTCTAATAGCTTAAGTGTTGGCATTAGACTGTTTTCATGGTTAGGAGACCTGAACCACAGAGAGGCTGACTCACCTCTCAGCAAATTACCTAATGTATGTGTCTTCTAAGAGGATTTACTGAATAGCCCCAACCTAGACACCTTCAGCATAATTTTAATACATGGCCCTCCTAGATGTTGCCTTGTTGACTTGATTCGGATCTCAGAATGAGCAATGACATATTTCAATCCTATGGGAAAATATGCAAGACAGTCCTTTAAGTTTACTACTATTTCTTATTGTATCTGGCCTGATTCTATTTTGACACGGTGCCTTTGGGTAAATATCAGGCACGGTACACCCTTGGTCGGGCTGGTCACAATGGAGAACTTTTAAAGGAAGCAAATCAAATGATTCAGCTTTTAAAAAAATGTGTTCATTTGAATCAAGCAAAGAAAGTCAGATGGATACATTTTCAATGACAGGCATAGAAATTGTGCTCTCAGAATTCAATTTGCCTCATCTCCCTGTTATTGGAGACAATTGGCCATTTGTGTGAAAAATCAAGTAATTATATGCTCCAATGCTTTCTGAGATGAAGGATACAGAGAGATAAAGAGAAAAACACAATAGTGGTCCACCTGTGGAAAATAACACATGATCATTCAAAGTAAAAGTACTGTTACCATCGCACATCTCATGAGTGACTTGCTGACCTCTGAATCTACTTTGATGTTCTATATTGTGAGCTTATAATTACTCACTTGAAAGAACATAAATGTCTATTTTAATATATTAAGAGAGTCACCACATCCAACCATGGTTTGTCTTCTTTTACATCTAAATTTAATTTACTTTTTGTTTTCTTTGTGTGGGATGGTGTATGCTATGTACATGTGTAGATGGCAGCATGGATGTGTGTGAGTATGTATGTGAGTGTGTGTTATGGTGTGTGTATGTGTGTGTGTGAGTGGGTGTGTGTGCTTGTGTATGAATGTGTGAGTATGTGTGTGTCTGTGTGTATATGTATGTGTGTGAGTGCATGTGTGTGCTTGTGTGTGAATGTGTGTGTATGTGAATGTATGTGTGTGTGTGAGTGTGTGTGTGTGTGTGTGTGTGTGTGTGTGTGTATGTGTAGATCACAAGTTGATGTCAGGGACTTTCCTTTATCATTCCCCATTGCTTCAAATTCCTCATTTTTTTTTTTTAAAGGCAGAGTCTTAAAAACTTTTAGTTCACTGTAAGACTAGCCAGACATAAAGTTTCAGAGTTCCTTCTGTCTCTGCCTCCCTAGAATTAGGATTATAGTTGTATAGCACTATAGGTCCAGGGGATCTGAACTCAGGTCCTCATGCTTGGACTTTACTGACTACACCACCTCCTTACCTCCACAGTTTTCCTCAGGAGTCTTGTGATGGTGGTTTGTTATAGACTATAAAAGATAACTTTCTTTGTATGTCCTGATTCACTTCTTATAACAACTGTAATACTTTCTGTGTTTTCACATTAGAGATAAAGATGTTCACATTTGTAGACTTACTTCATCTTAGTAAAGCTAGAAGAGGTAGCATTGTTCCTCCATGCATACTTGGGAGATCAGCTCAGATAGGACCTATTGGAATACAGTTCAGGGATGTAGGAGGTGTGTGAGATTTCTGAGTACCTTTGAGAAAACTCCAACAAAAAGAAGACATGAGTCTTGTGTCTTCAGTTTCTTTAGAATATGGAATTGTTTATGATTTATGATTTTGTGCTCCTACTAGGTGTATCAGATAGGAGTGAACTTATTTCAGCTTTTGTGATTCAGATGCCTTTATGGAAAAAACCTTTTTTTTTCCACATGTGGCTTGTCCTTGTGGTTATATACTCAAATGACTCTTTTAAACACCTAAGCATATGAATTGTTTGATGCTCTGAAAAATGTTGGCTATTTCATGAGCCACTAGCTTGCTTCATTTCTTAGCTGCACTCTCCCAGGTCTCACTGTCTCTAGAGTGGTAAACAAGTGGCATGGCACCATCCATCATGGACCTGATTGTCTTATGAGACAATCACAGAATGAATGAGTAAACATGAGTTTACTCATGGTTCACTTATGGTGAACTTGTCCAGCATTTTTTAAAAAAATTATTATATTTATTTATGTTCCAAATGTTGCCCCTCTCCCCTGACTCCATCCAAAAGTTCTTAACCCTATCCCCCTTCCTATTTGTCTCTGAGGGTTCCCCTCCATACTCCTTTACCTCCCAGCCCTGAAATCACCTTTCCTGGGGCAACAAGTCTCTATAGGATTAGGCAAATTCTTTTTTTTTTTAAATTTTTTTTTATTTTGCATTTTTATTAGGTATTTTCTTTATTTACACATAAATTTCTCCTTTCCTAGTTTCCCCCCAACAAAAAAACAAACAAACAAAAACAACAAGAACAAACCCCTATTGCCTCCCCCCTCCCCAAGCCTGCCACCCCACCCTCTCCCCTCTCCCACTTTCTGGCCCTGGCATTCCCCTACACTGGGGCACAGAAACTTCACAGGGCCGAGGTCCTCTCCTCCAATTGATGATCAAATTTGCAATCTTCTACTATACACATGCTGCCAGAACAATCAGACCTACCATGTACAGTCCTTGGTTGGTGGCTGAGACCCTGGGAGCTCAGAGGGTACTAGTTAGGTCATATTATTGTTCATCATAAGGGGCTGCAAACCCCTCAGCTCCATAGGTCCTTTCTCTAACTCCTCCACCGGGGACCCTGTACTCAGTTCAGTGGATGGCTGCGAGCCTCCACATCTGCATTAGTTAGGTACTGTCAGAGACTCTCAGGAGATAGCTATATTTAGGCTGGCTTGTCCTTCCTTCAGTCTCTGCT
>NW_022196899.1:16360078-16371403 GCF_008632895.1 Mastomys coucha
AGCATCTGCTGTCCCCTGAGTCTTTTATCCTAGCCAATCTGACTGATGTGAGGTGGAATCTCAGAGTTGTTTTAATTTGCATTTCCCTGATGACTAAGGATGTCGAATATTTCTTTAGGTGCTTCTCAGCCATTCGGTGTTCATCAATTGAGAATTCTTTGTTTAGCTCTGTACCCCATTTTTTAATAGGGTTATTTGGTTCTCTGGAGTCTAACTTCTTGAGTTCTTTGTATACATTGGATATTAGCCCTCTATCAGATATAGGGTTGTAAAGATCTTTTCCCAATTTGTTGGTTGCTGTTTTGTCCTATTGACAGTGTCTTTTGGAATTAGGCACATTCTTTTCCATTGAGGTGGCAAGGCAGTCCTCTGCTACATATGTTCTAGGGGCCATGGACCAGACATTGTTTACTCTTTGCTTAGTCTCTGGGAGCTCCTGGGGCATCCAGGTTAACTGACCCTATTGGTCTTCTTATAGGCTTGCCATCCCTTTCAGTTCTTTCTAGCCTTCCCGCAACTTTTTCATAGGGGTCCCTGACCTTATCTAATGGTTGGCTATAAGTATCTGCATCTTTCTTAGTCAGCTGCTGGTCAAGCCTCTCGGAGGACAGCCATGATAGGTTCCCGTCTGTTACTACAGAAAGGCATCAGTAATAGTGTCAGGGCTTGGCGCCCACCCATGGGATGGATCCCAAGTTGTGCTGGTCATTGGATGGCCTTTTCTGGAATTTCTGCTCCATCTTTGTCCCTGCATTTTTTTAGACAGGAGCAATTCTGGTTCAAAAAATTTGAGGGTAGTTTGGTGACCCAGTCCCTCCACTGGGAGCCCTATGTACTGGAGGTGGTCCTGTCAGGCTCCAACTCTCCACTGTTGGGCATTTTAGCTAAGGTCATTCCCATTGAGTCCTTGAAGCCTCTTATATCCCAGATCTCAGGGACTTTCTGCAGATGCATATTTCCATTCATCTTCTGGCCTTCTGGGCTTCTCTCCTGTCCTGCTACCCCCATATCTGATCCTACCCCCTTCCCCCCCCCCCCTTACCCAGGTCCCTCCTTTCTCTGTCTCCTGTTCTTATTTTGATTTCCTCTAAGTGGGATTGAAGCACTCTCACTTGGGCCTTCCTTTTTGTTAAACTTCTTATGGTCTGTGGGTTGTATCATGGGTATGCTGAACTTTGTGGCTAATATGCACTTATCAGTAGGTACATACCATGTATGTCCAATGGATCTGGATTACCTCACTCAGAATGATATTTTCTAGTTCCATCCATTTGCCTGCAAAATACACAATAAATTGGTAAACAAAATTTAGAGCATAGCAGAAAAAAGGATTTTGTTTACCAATTTTTCTTCAGCTTTAGCAGTTGTGCTGGGTATATGCAGTGCAATTTTAGCAAAATCAAAATATTTATATGTAGTAACCAACATATTTAAAAGTCTAGGAGGAGAGATGACATTGGACAGTCCTCTTACATTATCTCAAGAGGCAAAGGAAAAACTATAGCTATTTTCATCCATACTATAAGGAGCATTTGTAGATTTTTCACTGCATTTAAACTCATTTTCTCCACTAAACTGTCTCCCATAGGTATTATAAGATAAAAGGATAAACCTTTGCAATGACTGTATAAATACCACAATGGCCATAAAATACTAACTGCTTACCATACTCTTCTTGCTCAACTAGTAAATCGGGGAAGAACTTTTATCAATAATTATATGGATTTGATACTTGCTGATTATATTAACCTTAACTAACAATCATCAGTTAATTTTTAAGAGAGTTACAAAACTCTATAGATTTCCAAATTTCATTTGCAGATTACTATGGAAGAACAGAAAATCCTCATTTGACTGGCAAGCTATGAGATTTATTCATATGAACTGAATTTGTGATTACAAAAATCGTTGATCTCCAATTCCACAAGCAGATATTTATTTTATTGATGGTTCATCTAAATAGTATAGGGGGATTCATAGTCCAGGCATTCATAAATTTATTAATATTTCTTTTTCTTAGCCTAACAGTTGGGACTGCCTGTTGTAATTCATTTATTATGGTTAATTCCTAAATCCTTAAACCGTTTCAGATTCTGCTTATGTTGAAGGATCATTTTAGCAATTGACTCATGTACTTGCTGACCTCCCTGCCTTTATTGCAGAAAGAAATAAGCTGATGTATTAACCTGTCCTATTTTTACTTCTCAAGAAGAAAAGTGGGACTGGATGTGCATTTGTCATTACAGATGGATCCACACAAACACTATGGATTCCTCTTTGACTCCTCCAGCCCTAGATCAGTAAGGATAATGGCAGAGAGAGAGAGAGAGAGAGAGAGAGAGAGAGAGAGAGAGAGACAGAGACAGAGACAGAGAGACAGAGACAGAGAGACAGAGACAGAGAGAAACAGAGAGAGACAGAGAGAGACAGAGAGAGAGATAGAGAGACAGAGAGGCAGAGACAGAGAGACAGAGAGACAGACAGAGGGAGAGAGGGGAGGCAATAGAAGATAGAGACCATCCAGTTAAAGGGCAGAAGGAGGTACTGATCAGATCATGAGAAGTGAAGTCTGCCCACCTGGGGCCATGTTAAGGCCCTATGCAGTAAGGGAGAAAGCTACTCTACTATTGACTTTGTGTTTATGTCTGGACCTTGGGACTGTGAGAGACTCACTCATTTCTCTGAAGAAGGTACTGTATTTAATTTTTCCTTGGGATTTTAAATCACTTTCTACTATAGGACATTAGAACATTTGTACTCTGATTAAAGGGGAATATGGGCTTATGTTCTCTCTCTCTCTCTCTCTCTCTCTCTCTCTCTCTCTCTCTCTCTCCCTCTCCCCCTCTCCCTCTCTCTCTCTCTCTCTTTTAAGATGTTTTCTTTATTTACAATATTTCCTTTCCCAGGTTCCCCTCCAAAAACATTTATTTGAAATTCTTTTTAAACATTCCTTGAAGTTCTTTTTAAAACACTAAATCACATTGGTTGTTAGATTAGGAGTGTCTGTGGTTTGAATCAGCAAGGTGGCATTGGGCAATTAAGGCTGCGAAGAACATCCAGGATTAAAGTGGGGAATGTTAGACATGTATTAGGATGTAAGTGAAGATTTTGGGGATGGGGAAATAATGACTGAATTGGGCATTTGACTGAAGAGAAAGGCTACATATAATAGGTGCCTAATGGTTCTGACTAGTAAAACAGAATAGTGCCAAGTGTTCACATGAATATGATCATGTATACATGTATGTGTACATGTAAATATATATATAAGGGAGGATATATATATACTATGGAAGAACAAATGCAGAGTGTTTTGTGGACCAGAATGGAGACAGCCATTGCCACAATCCTGGAATAGTGTACAGAGGGCTTGGGCCAATGTATTGCCAGTTAGATTAGAAGAAGAAAATGAACAGCAAGCCAGCTGCACACTTGGATGGGTTGCCATTAAGTGACTAAGTGGGGAAGTAAATTCCAAACTTAAAAGTGACAAGCCTAGATGCTGAGTCTTGCTGTGAACTCAAGAAGAATGGAAAGCCTTAGTTTCAGCAAGGACAGAAATTCATTTTTAAAAGGACGAACAGCACAGAGCAGCAGGATTGGTGTGTGTTGCTTTGTTGAATTTTTCCTAAAAAATTCAGTTTATCATTTCTTTTACTCTCTACTGTCCCTGCCAATGCCCTGTGCCTCTGTATTTTCTGAATTGTTGGTTCATGTTTTAATGATTTAGTTTTGAGGACATGAGGAAGTTCTGTGCTCTTATGTATGGGAAAGGATGCCTTTTGTGGAATCCAGTGACATCCAGTCAGAGTTATATGTGGCTTGTCCTTGTGACTATATACATTACTCAGGGGACTCTTCTTAATCTTTAGAGTATAAGTTGTCTCATACTTTGAATAAAGTTGACTATTACATGATACTTCAGTGTCCCTCATTGTTAGGCTTTGTTATCCCATGGTTCTATGTTACCAACTAGAGCAGAAAACAGCACTTGTATTCACAAGAATATCCACCATTCTTAGGGTGGCTTGTCTACTTGTCTTTCCTATGAAGAAGGTGAGGGTCTTTTTAGTCTCAAGCAGAGTGCAGGGCATGCAGAATGTAAGGATTGAATTACTCCCTGTTAAAGGATTATGACCACCAAACCACTCTGCACCTTCAAAGTTCAAACTCAGAGTCTGTATTAAGCCACCAGGCCAATGTCTGGAGAGAAACACCTATCACAGAGCAGAGCCGAAAGCATACAGGGAGCTTTAAATATGAAGAGCACTGAGACGCTACATCGTGGTTGGCAGCTGCAGTGGGAAACAAACGAGCAGGCAGTTTAACAATAGCCAAGAACATGCAGTTAGCTGGGGTATGTTGACCCATTTTGAGTTTCTAGAACAGGGTTGGGCACTTTTCCCCAAGAATTTTTCAGGGCAGGAAGTAGAAAACAAAGATGGCTTCAGCTGAGAGGAGGCAGAGAAACCTCTTCCCTGTTACACTTATTTGACTGATGAATCATTGAACTAAGTAGAAAAATTAAGCAAATTATTAAAAGCATCGTGAGCCCTAAGGTGGCTGGTTATCCCTTCACTTATGAATTCCTAGTAGATACAAAGATAGCCTTCTGCACTTGAACATTCTTTCTTAAGTGTCAATTTATCTAACTTCTTCTTAGATTTAAGCTGAAGCCTATTATTTTAGTAGCTCTCTGAAAGAAAATAGTCTGTAGTTAATCAAAACCCATTTGAATAACTCTGCATGGAAGGTATTTTAATTCTTATCTGGTCTTTTATACCTCCAGACATCAATGTAGCAAGAGAACTGACTTTAGAGGTTTCCTTCCTTCCTTCCTTCCTTCCTTCCTTCCTTCCTTCCTTCCTTCTTTTTTCCCTCCCTCTTTTTTCTTTCTTTCTTTCTTTCTTTCTTTCTTTCTTTCTTTCTTTCTTTCTTTCCTTCTCTCTTTCTTTCTTTCTCTCTTTCTCTCAGCTCCTTGAGCTATAAACCAATTTTATAGCTCTAACAGTATATCTTTACAAACAATTGGATCTGAAAATAAAACTCCTTTTTATGCAGAACTGATAAGATACCAGCTGGATATAAAAAAAAAAAAAACTAGGCCCTAATGCATCCAGTGTTAGCACACTGGGCTTAACAGATTCCTGAAGGTAGTGAGCAGAGCCTGGGCAGGCCTGACTGCCTGAGGTTCAAGTGGAATCCGAAGAGATTGACATAAATAGTGTGGCAGATTCTGCTTTCTTGTGTGCTGTGTAGAAAATAATAAAAAGAGGCTGCCCTTCCTGAATAGAAATGGACTGCTTTTTAAGTTGCTGACAAAGAGAAGCCTACTGGTGACACATGCTGTGGCATTTGTTGTGGGATTTAAAAACATACAGTAACCTGGCTGGAGGAGATGAAATTCTATGTGACAATGGCCACGACAGGCGAGGCTCATTAATGACAGGAGAAAAGAGAAAAATCTTTTCACCATGAAGACAAGACAATGTACTGGCCCAGGAGCAGGGCCACAGGCAAAAAGACTGGGAAGCAAGAGGTGGAAATAGGATGTGGGCCGAGGAGTGAATAGCTGGGACTAAAGACATCTTGTTTCTGGTGTTCTCGCCTTAAGATAGGGACAATACTACTTCTCTGGCAAATCCAGGGAGGCGGATGAAGTGGCCGTGGTTGTGGAAAAGACTTGGCTTTGCCTGTAGCTCAGGCTGCCTTTGAATTCTGATGATCCTCCTCATTCCCCTCAGTGAAGCACGATGTATGTGAGTCGTTTCTAGCTCAGGAGATGCTTCTGAATGATAAATATTTCTTACTATCACTTCATGACAGTGGAGTAAAACTCACTTAAATGTAGGACGCATCTGTTAAAGCAGTAAAATATTTTTAAAAATGTATTTGTTTTAATGAAAATAAATAGCATAATCAATGTCCCCATTATATACAAATGTGTAGTGCAAGATAGTGTGGAAAGACTGTGTAAATGGACACTTTCTTTTTACCCTATGTCCCTTCTTTCTTCCCTCTGTTACTCCTTCCTTCTCATTCTCCATCCTTTCTTTTTTTTTTTTAAAAATTTGTGAGTACAGGTCAAGTTCAGGGCCTTGTACATGCCATGAGTTCAAGCCTGGACAGAGTACAAACAAATTTTCTTAGTCACTTCTGTGAAGAGACACCCATAACCATGACAATACTTATAAAAGAAAAACATTTAATTGGGGCTGGTTTACAGTTTCAGAGGTTTTTTTCATCAGCAGCATTTCAGGAAGCATATTGCATGGTGGCATGCAAGCAGACATGGTGCTAGAGAAGCAGATAAGAGTTCTACATCCAGCAAGCCACAAGAGAGAGAGAGAGAGAGAGAGAGAGAGAGAGAGAGAGAGAGAGAGAGAGAGAGAGAGAGAGAGAGAGAGAGAGAGAGAGAGAGAGAGAGAGAGAGAGAGAGAGAGAGAGAGAGAGGGAGAGGGAGAGGGAGAGGGAGAGGGAGGGAGAGAAAGAGAGAGAGGTAGAGAGGGAGAGGGCGAGAGAAAAAGAGAGGGAGGGAGAGAAAGAGAGAGAGGGAGAGAGGGAGAGGGCAAGAGGGAGAGAGGAAGAGAGAGAGAGAGAGAGAGAGAGAGAGAGAGAGAGAAAGAGAGAGAGAGGGGGAGACTCTGGGCTCGACATAGGCTTTTTGAAAACCCAAAGCTCACCTTGAGTGGCATACTTCCTAATCCCTGCCAAATACTGCCATTCCCTGATGATGAAGCATTCAAATATATGAGCCTATGGGGGCCATTCTTGTTGAAACTACCACACAACGAACCACCACCACCACCACCACCACCACCTCCACCACCACCACCACCAACAACAACAACAACAAAATTCTATTCCTCTGAATGGAGTAGACAGCTCTTCCACACTTGCATGTTGGGAAACCACTATGTTGGGATATATGCTGCAAGGTTTAGTTACAGAAGCACACAGAGGTTGATGCAGCTGTTGTCTAAGTGAGCCCTCCTGGCCTCTGAAGAGGGGGTAGCAGAATTTGATATTCTCTTGGTTTGGCAGGTATTCAGAACACAAGTTTGATGGCTCATGGAGTTCTACAAAAAAGTTCTAGAAAACAATGCTTAGTGTACAGGAGTTTCCCCCTCATTAATTGATTGGCTAATAAAGACGACAAAAAGCCAATTGCTGAGCAAAAACAGGCGGCAGGCCTTCTGTTTCTGAGAGAGGAAGAGGGGACATGGGAGGAAGAAGTGGCCCTTTTTTTATGGCAAGTCAGAGAGCGAGAGGAAGCAGGATGTAGATCGGGAATTGTTAGACCTGGTGGCAGCTTTCAGCACTGGAAAATTTCCAACATAGAAGAGTTGATGAGTTTTGCACTATAGATTCTACACCCTGCGGTTGTATCATCTGTTGATTTTAAACTAAGATTGTCTGATGTTTTCCATTTGCAGCGACTCAAGTGGGCTGGAGGAAAAGAACATAGCCAAGGTGGAATTCAGCCAGGGTTTGGAACAGGAAGCTTGGACAAAGGACCAAGCCGCAGGGGAGAGGCAACCACAGCAGGGCATGGGCTGGTGAGAGTGCACCCACAGCTGGCCACAGGGACAGAGGGAGGGAAAGATCTCAGAGCTCTGGAGAGGCTTTGGCTAGGAGAAACAGCCCGTCTCAGTCTCTGCATATGCAGGGGGCTAGGAACAGGGACTGCAGATGTTGGTGCTAACAATTAATCGCATTTAGCATGGATTGTGTTTTTTAAAACTACATGCTACAGTTTAGGAAGGTCAAATTACTTCCTTTGATCTCTTGAGTGGGCTTTGCATAAAGCTGTTGTGGAGATATTGAAGTTGCAGCAGAAATTCTAAGATATTAGAGATGCCAGGAGCATAAACATTTGCTGAGGAAAGCTGAGGATACCAGGTGGAGCCAGCCCAAGGGAGAATCTACATGTGCTGCTGACCAGAGATCTGGAGGACTGAGGCTACCTATGCTGGTTGGAGAATAGATGGTGCCATCACAAACCTCATGTTGGACACGAGTTTGCTGTTTTGTCTGTTGTTGTTTTGCTTTCTTTGTTTGGCCTAAACTTTCCATGTTTTGCCTCCATTCTTCCATTTTGGAATGAGAATGTTTACTCTGTGCAATTGGACAGTGGCAATATATAACTTACCATTGAGTTTCACAGGTGCTCACAGCTATGAATGCCTCAAGTCTCAAGAGAGTCTCTAGACTTAACTCTGTTGGAACTATTAAAACATGGGGACTCTTCAAGACAGGTTACATTCATTTTGTGTTTTGAGATGGCAGTGAACCTCTGAGGACCAGGAGTAGAATGTTATTGTTTTAGAGTTATGTATTTAGATGTCAAGTAAACAACAGGTGGACTTGTGATGGGTAGCATCTATTGCCAACTTGGTTAGTCTGAGAAATTCCCATGGTATTTGTAAAGCATATTTTTGAATATGTATGATATGTATGTAAGGGTACTTTCTGCAGAGTACCCTGAAGTTAGCTGAAGGTGGTAGATCATTCTTATTTTGGTCCTAGACTAAATGAAAATGAAAAAAAAAATCCAACTGCAAACTAGCATACATCTCTTTCTGCTCATTAACTGCTGAAGCAATGTGGTTAGATACCTACGGCTCCTATTGCTATGCCTTCCCTACAACAACTGACTGTGTTTCCTTAAACCATGAACCAAAGAGAAGGCATTGTGATGGTTAGTATTGGCTGTTAATTTGATATAATCTGTAATCACCTGGGACAATCTTGATTACGTTTTCCAATGAGAGTGTCTGTAAGGGATTATCTTGATTACGCTAACTGAATTGAAATACTTGACCACTTATGGGTAGTGTCATTCCCTAGGAAGGAGATCCTGAACTACATAAGAGTAGGAAAAAGTGAGCTAAGCACTAAAATTCATCTATCACTGATTTTCTTTGTTCTCGACTCAGATATAATTTGGCCAGTGCTTTGAGTTTCTTTGTTTATAATGAGAGACCAGATCTTGGCTTCAGACTCCATCTTAGAGAACCTGATCTGAGGTTGAAGCTTCTAGCATTATTTTCCAGGTTACTCCTCCAAAATCCTGAGTCTAGCACTAGTTTCTAGGCTATTCCCCAACAAACCTGTGCCTCTAGGTTACAAGCCTGCCCCTGGCACTTCACTTCCTAACAATCACCAATCAGGAGGAAAGCAGAAATTAAGTTCATGGTTTGGCTCCTAGCACTACCTAATTATTTTAAAGGACAGCAAAATTCCATAACAGGGTCCCAATCCGATGTGTGTCAAGCTAGAAAAGCCCTTGCTTGTCTGCTGGACTCTGTAAATGGCTGCTTGAAACTGGGTTTGGGACTTCACCTTCCTGTCCTGCAGCATCAGGGACAGTGGTGTGACCCAAGCTCAGGCTTGAATAAAGACCCTAGTGTAACTTCATTGGAGTTGGCTCCTTGGTGGTCTTTAGGGTTTGTGATTGCTTAATGGGCACTTCAATAAAACATCATATAAGAGCACTGACTGCTCTTCCAGAGGTCCTGAGTTCAATTCCCAGCAACCATATGGTACTCACAACCATCTCTAGTTGGTTCCAATGAGGTCTTTTGGTGTGTCTGAAGACAGCTACAGTGTACTCAGATAAATAAAATAAAGAAATCTTTAAAAAAAAATGGGCACTACAATAAAACATAATATTATTTTTTTAACACAAGTTGCAATGGCCCTGCATTTTTACACAGTTAATTCTCATCTGAAGATGAGAGACCTCTTCATTTATTCATGTCTTCTTCAGTTTCTTTCTTACATTTCTTGGTATAAAGATTTTTTAATCTCCTCTATTAAATATATCCCTAAGTACTTAAACATATTTTTTGGGGGGGGTGTAACTTTGGCAAATGGGATTGTTCATTGGTTTCTTCCTTTGAAAATTCATTGTTAGTATAGACAATTCTACTGTGTTTGCACATCAGTTTTTTTATTCTGCAATGTTACTGAGATAATTTATCAGATTTACACATTTTGCATAGGTTTTTTTCTTAAGGTTGCCTATATGTAATCTTTTGTTATAAGACGGTAGTGGCAGTTTCATTTTTCTTTCCTATTTGCATTCTCTTTCTTGCTTTATGGCTTTGTCAAGGACTTCAAATATGATGAATAAAAGCAGAAGGAGTATCTACCCTTGTATTTTTCAGAACACAGAGAAAAGTATTGCTATGGCAAAATATCTGGTAAAAGCAGTTGAAGGAAGAGAAGATTCATGTGGGTCCTAGTCTGGGAGTTCTTTCCCTCATGGCCTGTAAGGCAGGACAGTGAGCAAAGTATTCAGAAGCTGTTTGTACCTCCCATCCACAGTCAGTAACGTAAGAGAAATGCACTCTGCCATCTGCTCACTTTCTCTTTTACTTGTTCCCAGACCTTGGATCATAAGGGAATATGTTGTCACCCACACTCAGTCTATCTTTCTTTTTCTGGAAATGCCTTCCCAGACTCATGAGAGGTATGTTTCCATGGTGATAAATCAGTCAAGCTGACAAGATTAACCAACACAAAGATTCTACTTTTCCACTACTGCTGTGGACTTCTTATGCATAGACTTTCTTGTAGTAAAGTATGACATTCTCTCTACATCTGATTTTTTGAGCACCTTTATTATGAAGAGACATGTCATGTCATCTGCTTTTGCTATAATGAGACAATCATACCACTGTTGTCTTTGATTCTATTAATGCGGAGCTTATATTAATTGATTTTGAATTATATTATATTATTGATTTGTGAATGCTGAGCCATGTTTGCATCCCAGGAATGAATCACAGTTGATCATAATCAAGTATCCCTTTAATGTGTTGCTGTAATTAATTTGATATTTGCATATCCTCATCAAATATCTTCAACCATAGCTCTCTTATGGTTTTTCTTACTTAACTTTAGTATCGAGGTAATGCTAATTTTGTATAAGGAGTTTGAAAGTATTCTCTAACTTTTTGGGGAAGAGTTTGTGAAGAAGTAGCATTACTTTTCTAAAAAATATTTATTAAATTTCGGTAATGAAGGTCTCAGGTCTTGACCTACTTCTGATGGGTGACCTTTGCTTATAGATTTAATTATGTTACTCATTGGCCTTTTCAGTTTTTCAGATTCTTCATGAGTGAGTCTTGGTAGGCTGTGAGTATGCAGGAACTTACCTTTCAAAACTTTTTTGCATATAGTTAATAACAATCCATGAGTCTATATCTGTGTGGGCAAGAGTTCAGACCCTCCATTTTTATTTCTGATTTTGTGTCATTGAATCTTATATGCTTTGTCTTGGTTAATCTCTCTGTTGATTTTTGCTTTTTTTTTTTT
>NW_022196899.1:16371479-16398803 GCF_008632895.1 Mastomys coucha
TTTTTTTTGTTTTGATAAACTCGTGAAAAAGAATTTCCTCCTTTGAGGTTGTTTTCCTGAATTCCAACAGTTTTGGTGTGTTTGCCTTCCATTCCTTAGTCACAAGATATATATTTTTTAATACTCCTGTATTTTCTTTACCTCTGCTCTCCTCTGGCTTCTATTAGTATTGAGTGTTTTGTCTGTTTCATCTCTCTCTCTCTCTCTCTTTTTTTTAAAGTTCCTCAGTCCTTACATGAGAGAAGCCTCATCAGAAAGCACAAGAGTCCAATTGCTTTTAGTATCTTTTCAGTAATCTTTGCATTCTGATCGAAGAATTTACTTTATATACATTCAAAAATAATTATGGATAGGCAGATGCTAGACTTCTTTGGTTTCTCATTGTTTGAAAAGTATGTTGTTCATTCTTTCTTCCGTTGTTGCTATTTCTGCTTTAATGTCTTTAGCAGTATGTCTTGATCTTTTAACAATTGTGTGTTCCTCTTTTACAGATTTTTTTCTTGCTAATCATAACAGATCTTACATAGTTTTCCTTCTGTATAGTTACTTGCAAGCTGAAAATTACCTAACTTTGGTTGCAACATTTAACTGCAACTCTTGCAAGGAGAAAATAACTTTATAGTTTCATCCACAGCGGTTTGAGTCTTTTTCTAACCTGCTTTTCTATGTCTAAGATTGAGTGTGTATATGTGAGGAGTGGGGTGTATGTCTAATATAGCTTGTTTTACTAATATTCGAGCATAGTGGAATGGAATATGATAGGTTGGAATATTGGAGATCTGGTTAACTTAAGCATGTTAGATAACCCTCCAATTTCTTTGTGATTTGTACATATGCAATATCTCTATATTTTAGAGATGGTTTTAGAAGAAAAGCAATAAGATAGGTTCTAGCAATTATAAAGAATGACAGACTTTGAGGATGATAGTAATTTCAGTTCACTTTCATATTGTAGGTCAAATTAATTTTATTAGTTTGAGTTTACTAGTCGATTTAATGAAGGAATAGTAAGAGCTAATCAGACTAATAGAGTGTGAAAGTCTAGACAATGTTACATGGTTGTATTGATAGAGTGTGTTAGCATCCAGAACCTACCTGCGACAGATATGTGGGCGGGTCCACAGACCTGTCACCAGGACAACGGCGACCATATTCCCAGAATCCATTGGGCTCAGCTCCCACCTTTACCTGGACTGCTACGTCACGGCTTATATATAATTGGCAGTTTCTTCCAGCTCTCTCCCTCTCTCCTCTCTCTCCCTTCACGCGCCGCGGTCCTCACTCCCCCCTCCCCTCCTAATTAAACTTCCAGAAACACAGAGCTGCTTGTATCTGGTGTCTGTGGATGCGCCGCTGCAGACCAAATCTATCAGAGTGTCTCAGGAAAACTTCAATTCTCTAAGAGAAGTCCACTAGTATCATTGTGAACCCTGTTTAAAGAACCCAGCCATGGTGAGGAGATACGAGTGGCATGTGCAATGAGAGTACTGCAGAAAGCCTCAAACCTGGACTTATCAAAGAGCAGCATGAGGAAAGGAAGGAAAGGGCATTGAGACATGAAAAGTACAGCTTTACCTCCACTCCTTTAGACGGTATCTGGATGGAATTTTTAGGATCACTTAGGTATATTATCATATTATCTTCAAATAGTGATATTTTGACTTTTTCCTTTCCAACTTTTATCCCTTTGAACTCCTTTTCTTGTCTAATTGCTCCAGCTAGAACATCAAGTGACCTGGCCTGCAGGTCACGTTATTCGGGGGAACGAGGAGGGTCACAACCTGTGAATAAAGAATGGGCGAGAGAGACGACAGGACTCAAGGAAGCATTGCTTGTCAAGAGCCGTTTACTTAGTGCAGCCGATCATATTTAAGGCAAAAATCTGGGAGGGGGAGAGGAAGGAGGGAGATGGAAGTTTACAAGATCTTCTGGGGTTGAGCTCCGGTGTGACAGGTGGGGAGTGGGTGGATGACAGGTGGAGAGGGGGTGGATTTCCGTGAATGTTCTTTTCCCAGGGCCAAGCTGGATCCTTGTGATTGTCAGGCAGGATGTTAATCTCCGGGTTCTCAATTAGCTGGGGCAGGATATTTATCTCAGGGCTCTCATGGTTCCCAACAATCAAGTATATATTGAGTAGGTCAGGAAAGACTGGACAGCCTTTCCTAGTCCCTGATTTTGGTGGGATTACTTCAAATATCTCTCCATTTAGTTTGATGTTGGCTACTGGTTTGCTGTATATTGCTTATATTTAGGTATGGGCCTTGAATTCCTGATCTTCCAACACTTTTAACATGAAGGGATGTTGGATTTTGTCAAATGCTTTTTCAGCATCTAATGAAATTATCAGGTGGTCTTTTTCTTTGAGTTTGTTTATATAGTTGATTACATTGATGAATTTCTGTATATTGAACGATCCCTGCATCCCTGGGATGATGTCTACTTGATCATGATGATAATCATTTTGATGTGTTCTTGGATTCAGTTTGCGAGAATTTTATTGAGTATTTTTGCATCGATATTCATAAGGGAAATTCGTCTGAAGTTCTCTTCCTTTGTTGGGTCTTTGTGTCATTTTGGGATCAGCATAACTGGATTCAGAGAAGGAATTGGTTAGTGTTCTTTCTGCTTCTATTTTGTGGAATAATTTGAAGAGTATTGGCAATAGGTTTTCTTTGAAGGTCTGATAGAATTCTGCACTAAATCCATCTGATCCTGGGTTTTTTTTGGTTTGAGACTATTAATGACTGTTTCTATTTCCTTAGGGGACATGAGGCTGTTTAGGCCATTTATCTCATCTTGATTTAACTTTGGTACCTGGTATCTGCTTAGAAAATTTCCATTTCATCCAGATTTTCCAGTTTTGTTTAGTATAGGCTTTTGTAGTAAGATCTGATTATTTTTTTTTGAACTTCTTCAGTTTCTGTTGTTATGTCTCCCTTTTAATTTCTGATTTTGTTAATTAGGATACTGTCTCTGTGCCGTCTGGTTAGTCTGGCTAAAGGTTGATCTATCTTGTTGGTTTTCTCAACGACCCAGCTCCTGGTTTTGTTGATTCTTTGTATTGTTCTTTTTATTTCTACTTGGTTGATTTCAGCTCTGAGTTTGATTATTTCCTGCCATCTACTCCTCTTGAGTGTGTTTGGTTCTTTTTGTTCTAGAGCTTTCAGATGTGCTGTCAAGCTGCTATTGTATGCTCTCTCCAGTTTCTATTTGGAGGCACTCAGAGATATGTGTTTTCCTCTTAGCACTGCTTTCATTGTGTCTCATAAGTTTGGGTATTTTGTGCCTTCATTTTAATTAAATTCTAAAAAGTTTTTAATTTCTTCCTTTCTTCCTTTAATTTCTTCCTGATAGAATTAGAAAGAGCAATTCTCAAGTTATCATTGAGTAGAGCATTGTTTAGCTTCCATGTGTATGTGGGCTTTCTGTTGCTTTTTGTCATTATTGAAGACCTGCCTTAGTCTGTGGTGATCTGATAGAATGCATGGGATTATTTCAATCTTCTTGTATCTGGTGAGGCCTGTTTTGTGACCAATTATATGGTCAATTTTTGAGAAGGTACAGTGAGGTGCTGACAAGAAGGTATATTCTTTTGTTTTAGGATAAAATGTTCTGTAGATACCTCTTAAATCCATTTGGCTCATAAGTTCTGTTAGTTTTACTGTGTCTGTGTTTAGTCTCTGTTTCCATGACCTGTCCATTAATGGGAGTGGGGTGGTTTGGAAGGATCAATATAGTAAAAATGGCCATGTTGCCAAAAGCAATTTATAGATTCAATGCAATCTCCATTAAAATTCCCATTCAATTCTTCATAGAATTAGAAAGAGCAATTCTCAAGTTCATTTGGAATAACAAAAACTCCAGGATAGCAAAAACTATTCTCAACAATATAAGAACTCCTGTCACCATCCATGACCTCAAGCTGTACTACAGAGCAATAGTGATAAGAAAAACTGCATGGTATTGGTACAGAGAGAGGCAAGTAGATTATTTGAATAGAATTGAAGACCCAGAAATGAACCCACACACATATGGTCACTTGATCATAAGTTACTCTGGAAATCAGTCTGGAGGTTCCTCAGAAAATTAGACATAGTACTACCTGAGGATTCAACTATACCACTCTTGGGCATATACCCAGAAGGTGCTCCAACATATAACAAGAACACATGCTCCACTATGGTCAGAGTAACCATATTTATTATATCCAGAAGCTGAAAAGAACCCAGATGTCCTTCAACAGAGGAATGGATACAGAAAATGTGGTACATTTACACAATGGAATACTACTCAGGTATTAGAAACAATCAATTCATGATATTCGCAGGAAAATGGATGGAACTTGAAAATATCATCCTGAGTGAGGTAACTCAGTCACAAAAGAACATACATGGTATGCACTCACTGATATGTAGATATTAACCCTACACTGCCCCAAAGTAGGGGAATGCCATGGTGGGAAGGTGGGAGTGGGTGAGTGGATGAGGGAGCACCTTCATAGAGGCAAGCAGAGTGGGGATGGGATAGGGGGTTTCCAAAAAGGAGAAAAATATATTCTATAAGAAAAAGGAAGAAAAAAAAAGTTCGGAATACCCAAGATTCAATTCACAGACCATATGAAGCCCAAGAAGTAGGAACACTTAAGTGTGGATGCTTCAGTGCTTCATATTAAAGAGACTGAAGGAGAGAGTTTGCAGCCCCATGGGAGGAGCAAAAGTGTCACCTGGCCAGACACCACTGAGCCCTGGGGACTGGACCGCCAACCAAAGAGTCCACATGGAGGGACCCATGACTCTGGCCGCATATGTGGCAGAGGATGGCCTTGTTGGACATCAGTGGGAGGAGTGGCTCTTGGGCCTGAGGGTGTTCAATGTCCCAGTGTAGGGGAATGCCAGGGTGGGAAGGTGGGAGTGGGTGGGTAGAGGGGGGAGCACCGTCATAGAGGCAGGTAGAGTGGGGATGGGATAGGGGGTTTCCAAAAAGGAGAAAAATATATCCTATAAAAAAAGGAAGAAAAAGAAAGAAAGAAAGACAGAAAGAAGGAAAGAAAGGAAGAAAGAAATTACCTGGGTAACCTGATGCAAATGGAACCATATCCTGTGTTTTGAGAATTATTAGAAGCCTTGTAAGGAATAATAGCAAGAGTTAGGAAGAATTTTGAATAGCAAATACAAATGTTCTAAATGGTGGTGAAAAGGTAAATATGTGTGTGTGTGTGTGTGTGTGTGTGTGTGTGTGTGCAAATATGCATAAACAAGTGTGTCTCTGTGTATGTGTAGATGTAGAGGCTAGAGATGAACATCTTAATCAATTGCTCTGCATCTTGCTATTTTGAGACAGGGTAATTTGACCTTTCTGGCTGGCCATTGATCCCCAGAGATCTGCCTGTCTCTGCCTACTCTAGGGGCATAGCAAGTTCCTTACTGACTGAATGACTCTCCTTATCTCTACTTGCTTACAACTTATATACTGCATTTAAATGTCAATTTCTCACTTTCAGGGTGGCAGACACTAATATCTATTTTCCAAGTCTTTTGAAAAGATAAAATAAATAAAACAGTAAAAACTATTCTCAATTGTTCAAGGAACATGGCAGGATTTAAATGGTAGTACTATTATTATAATTTACTACTTAAAAGATTTTTGAATCCTAAAGTAAGACGGGGAGCACCAGTATGAAATTCTCAATTGAATTTGATGTCATGTTCCCCACAGACATCTCTTTGAGCAGACAAGGTTAAAATTTTATAGCAAGTTCTCTGAAAGGAGGCTTTTCTCAAGTTAGGAGAATGATCTACTGAAGAAGTTTTCCAGTCTCTGAGATGAAAGAAGCATTGAATTTGGGTAACACAGTCAGACACGTCTATTTTTGATTGTTGATAAATATTTCATTTTACATTTTAAATTCATAGGGGCCACAAAATCATTGAAGATGAAAAGGAATTCAATATGAAGCCGTCGCTTTGCAGGATTGTTCCTTAGAACACACTTGTTCTCATTTTGTTCAATTGAGATGGGAGCTCCTGGCAGCTGGCCAGTGACAGCAATGGCACAGCTGCAGCTCCACACTGCGAGGGTGAGTCTCTTTCTCCTTCACTGGTGAATCTAACATATCTTCCTTCCAGGATGAACTCCAGAGTAATCATTTTTTACCCAGTATAGGCTTGCTGACTCAATTTAAAAAAGCTTCTTTGTGCTAACATTGCTCCCTGTCTCCCCATCCTATTGTAATGGAGAGAAGTGTAGCTGTTTCATTTGACTTTATATTTTAAATACCAAGGAGCACCACATTTTGGAGTCATCCACAGGGTAGGGCTTTTGTCACACACAGTCATAATGTCTGATTTTATAAATTCTAAAAAACAACACACTTTGCTAGAAGAACAAATGGTTACAATTACAAAATTATGTTACTGCTTCCAATTTAATCAGCGTTTAGAGGACGAAGCCTTCTTCCATCTTAATTTCAATTTATTATTAACAGTGGACCATCTTCATGTTGGCATACTCATTTTATCTAATAGAGTATTTTTCATCTAATTGACTCCAAATTTATCAGATAAATGTCAAAGCCAAATTTTCCTTTAATAACCCATTATCTCCACAGTTCTGGCTCAGTGAACCCATAAGAAGTCGCACCATAAGCCTTCCTGGGAAGGTGAGGGATAGCAATCTAATTATCCCACCTACAAGGAAAATTCTGGGTACCCTTTTAAAAATAATAAATCTTGAGTATATTTTCTTAATTTTGACACATTTCTCATCAGTTAGATTAGATCATCTTATTTTATTCTAAGCAAGAGAGTAAGCTCAGTTAAAAGGATAGAGGAATCACTGGGGCTCATATAAACTTTTAGTAATACTAGAATCAGGGGAATCTTTATACAACTCCTCTCCTGGTAGCCTTTGTATAAGTCAGCTCCTCTCCCTCATTCCCCTAAACCCAGTGAGAAGGTCAGGCTAAACCCACCATTTCTCAGACTTGGATCTTCTGAAAGACTCCTTGGACGGGGAGTGACACTGCTCATCCTTTATATCTACCACATTTTGTTTTCTTGATTAACATGAAAAACATATCTGAAGTCACAAAAGAATTAACTACAGCAGTAATATGCAATCCTTGCAATGAATCCGTAACTACAGAATAAATGAAATTACCTATACAGCTGTGGCAGAAATCACATTACAATCAGTGTTTCCATGAGAAGGTTGCATTATTTATAAAGTAGCTGAATTATTTCATTGGTTGAATACTTGCCACAGTTTGGTCAACATTGGACAATATATCACTGGGGGGTGTTTTATTTAATGAAAGATCTTTAAAATTTTGTTTCATGCCTTGCCAAACAGTGAAATGATAGACTGCTTTATTGCGAAAAGAACTTGGGAAAACATGAGCACTCAGCAAAGTATAAGAATGAAAGAATAAATCAAAGACTAAGCTCATTTTATCTGGAGAACATTGAATTTAACACATTTAAATATGACATTAAATCAAGAACTTACAGCATCAATTTGGGGGGACATTTCTACAAATGATAATGTCCTTTTAATCTCAACTGTATTCATCAGCAGCATAGCTGTTTGTATACAAAATACACCTGTGAGCACAGTGGCAAAGAATTCAGGTGAGAGTTGAACTCGGAACAGGGAGAAGAATAGTTGGTGGAGAACCAAACACCACATTTATGAATGGACGTAAGGAACGTAAAACTCTTATCTAAAGGTTTAGGAAGAATCACCTCACAATCATAACCTTTTGTCAATTCTGTTGTTAGCACACTATTAAAGTCAACAGAACTCCTACTTTCTGGCTACGATTCTAACATTATGTAAAAAGCCCAAAGAAAAAAGAAAGTTCTAGCAAACTTGATTACCAATAGAAGCACTCTAGAAATGTGTGGTGAAGGAAACAAAGAAAGATGATCCTCAGAGTCCAAGGAGTAATAATCTAATTTGTTCTCCTTTGCCTCCAACTGGAACCAGCAAGTCCTCTCCTATTCCCAACCTTTGAATACAGAAAGGGTTTGAAACGACGTGCCACATTAAAATGATAAAAAATTTACTTTGCAATCATTTGAATTTCAAACAATACTTAAAGACACATTCTTCCAGGTCTTTCAACATTTTTAAAGGTTTACATAAGTGTGTAGAGAATTCAGGTATACTAACTGATGCCATCCCTCAGGATTTGAAGATGGATGAACATTTTTGGTTTATTCCCAGATTTAGCCGAACTAGCATGAACACAGCATTTGAATATTTTTTTTTATTAGATATTTTCTTTACATTTCAAATGATATCCCCTCTGGGAAAAAAAAAAGCCTATTCCCTCTCCCCTCCCCCACTCACAAACCCACGCTTTCCCACTTCTTGGCCCTGGCATTCCCCTACACTGGGGCATAGAGCCTTCACAGGACCAAGGGCCTCTCCTCCCATTGATGACTGACTATGCCATCCTCTACTATACATATGCAGCTGGAGCCATGGGTCCCAACATGTGTACTCTTTGGTTGGTGGTTTAATTCCTGGGAACTCTGAGGGTACTGGTTAGTTCATATTGTTGTTCCTCCTATGGAACTGCAAACCCCTTCAGTTCCTTGGGTCCTTTCTCTAGCTCCTTCATTGGGAACCCTGTGCTCAGTTCAATGGATGGCTGTTAGCCTCTACTTCTGTATTAGTCAGTCACTGGCAGATCCTCTCAGGAGGCAGCTATATCATGCCTCTGTCAGGCAGCACTTGCTGGCATCCACAATAGTGTCTTGGCTTGGTGATTGTATATGGGAAGGATTCCCAGGTGGGGCAGTCTCTGGATTGTCCTTCCTTCAGTCTCTGCTCCATACTTTGTCTCTGCAACTCTTTCCATGGGTATTTTGTTCTCTCTTCTAAGAGGGATTGAAGTATCCACACTTTGGTCTTCCTTCTTCTTGAGTTTCTTATGGTTTGTGGATTGTATCCTGGGTATATGTATCCCTTACAAAGTTCTAAAATTAGCATGAACAAGGCTCTAAAAACTCTACACAGGACACAGATATTAGGCAGTTTTTTAAAGTCAGAGTCAAGACTGAAAGATTTGACTTTCTAGATCTCTTATACAGCTATTGCCAGAATGTGATTAATACGTAGTAGGGAGGAGATTTATGGAGGTAAAACAATCTTTGACTTGTTGGTTTTGAGATGAGACTGTGCTAGAGCCATTTTTTTAAAAAGAAACATTTAAGAGGACATCATGTACTAAAAATTTAAGTTTTCACTTCTATTGGGGTGCAGAGAATGTTCATAGAAATGATAAACCTGACATGATCATGGTCAGAATGCTTATTACACTGAAACAAAGTAAGTGCCATCCATGCAGGCCATCAGTAGGAAAGCTAGACCACTTGTTTCTTCCTAAATACAATGATCCTCCAGCAGCTGATAACAGCTTACAGTTACAGCCTTCCTTGGATTCACAGCATGTGCTCCTTTGTATTATCAGCATCCCATCCTTAATGCCTTAGAAAACTGTATTATAGTTTGTCTTGAACATAGTGCTACTTGTTATAGTAGATGTTCAACATTTGTTGAAGAATGAAAAAAGTAATATTTAAAATGTAAGTGACATCTGGAGATGGAGCAGTGGATGCCTGTATTGCTTTATGGATTTTGGCCCAAACAATTGACAGGAGAACCCAAGGCATGAGGAATGTCTTTGAGTTGGTGAGGATGAGCAAATAGAGAGCTATGAAGCAAAGGGATGTCAAAGGGAGAAAGAATGGGCTTCAGATCAAGAACTATAGAAAGAAACAGAGAGGAAAGGAAAGAAAACCATTAAAGTTTGCCTATTCATAGATACAGGCAAATTATTTGCTAATTAAAAACAAATTTGAATTCCAGTCCACACCTCTACCTACAAACACTGATTAACATACCACTCCCCACCACACAGCTCTGCCTAATTCCTGGGAGGATTGATCCTAACTGGGACACCCAGGACCCCAGCAAGCTCAGCAGCCATGACCTCTGACCTATTCGGCCTTGAATTGATACTCTTCCTCTGGTTCACATCTTTACCTGGATTCTTAGTTTGGCACTCTACTCTCCAGCCCAGAGCTCTGCAAAATGGCACTATCAGAAACTAGCTCTGGATATTCTAACACACCTGAAGAGCAATGCTATGATATTAAATTTTATTTTATTGAGAAAATAGATACTTTTGAAGAAGAAATAAATAAATGCCTTAAATAAATACAGGAAAACAGAATCAAATAGGTAAAGGAAATGAAAAAAAAAAACTGTTCAAGACCTAACAATGGAAACAGAAGCAATAACGAAAAGAAAAGAGAACAGGAACTACAGACACAAGCATCACCAACAGAATATACAAGAGGCAAAAGACAGAATCTCATGCGTACAAGAGACATTCATAAAGGAAACATTACCAAAACTTAAATCATATATCAAGCCCCAAACTATAATAATGGAGGACTTCAAAACATCAGTCTCACCAAGAGACAGGTCATAGAAACAGAAACTAAAGAGAGAAATAGTGAAACTATCAGATGTTATGAACCAAACGGATTTAACTGATATCTGTAGAACCTTTCACCCAAACACAAAAGAATATACCTTATTCTCAGCACCACATGGAACCTTTTCCAAAACTGCCCATATAATTGGTCAAAAGCAACCTCAACGGATACAAGAAGATGAAATAGCTTTGCATCTTATCACATCAGAATGGATTAAAGCTGGACTTCAACAGCAACAGAAACAGAAGGCACACATATTCACGAAGGCTGAACAACTCTCTACTCAATCATCACTTGTCAGGGAGGAAATAAAAGAAACTGAAGATTTTCTAGAATTCAATGAAAATAAAGACACAACATACCCAAACTTATGGGACAAAATAAAAGCAATGCTAAGAGGAAAGTACATAGCACTAAGTGCCCTCATAAAGAAATGGTTGAGATCCAGAATTAGCAACTTCAGAGCACAGCTGAAACCCCAAGGACAAAATTACAACACAGTTTTTTCAGACCTTGAAAGAGCAGTTATCCCGAGATCAGATGAGATTGGGAGCGTTCAGGATGGTTTGGCCGTAGACAATAGAGCAATTCTTAACTTCATAGGAAAAGACAAACAAAGAAACAAAAACCCAGGGTAGCTAAGATTATTCTGAGCAATAGAAAAGTTTGGGAGGATTCACCATCCCTGACCTCAAGCTGTACTACAGAGCAGTAATGACAAAAAGAATGCATGGTGTTGGTACAGAAACAGACAGGTTGATCAATGGAATAGACTTGAAGACCCAGAAATGGACACTTCATTTTTGACAAAGAATCCAAAACCATACAATGGAAAAAAAAAAAAGAAAGCATCTTCAACAAATAGTGCTGGTTTAACTGAATGTATGCAAATATATCCTATTTATCACCCTGTACAAAAGTCAAGTCCGAGTGGATCAAAGACCTCAACATAAAACTAGATACTTGAAATCTAATAGAAGCGAAAATGGGAAATAGCCTTGAACATATTGGTATGGGAGATAATATCTGAACAGAACACCAATGGCTCATGCTCCAAAAATAAGAATTGATAAATGGGGTCTCATGAAACTCAGAACCTTCTGTCAGGCAAAGATCACTATCAATAAGACAAAACAGCACCCTACAGATTGGGAAAAGACCTTCACTAACCCTACATTTGATAATGGGCTAATATCCAAAATATATAAACAACTGAAAAACTTATACTCTAACAAACCAAATAACCCAATTAAAAAAATGGGTAGAGTGCTAAACAGGATTCTCAACAGAGGAATTGCCAAGAGGTACTTGAAGAAATGTTCGACATTCTTTTTTTTTATTAATTAATTTATTTTTTACACTCCATGTTTTATTCCCCCTTGCCCCTGATCCACCCTCTGACTGTTCCACTTCCCATACCTCCTCCACAACCACCTGTCTCCACAAGGATGTCTGCACCCCCGACCCCACCTGAACTCTAAACACCCTGGGGCCTCCAGTCTCTTGAGGGTTAGGTGCATCATCTCTGAATGAACACATACCAGTCAGCCCTCTACTCTATGTGTGTAGGGGGCCTCATATCAGCTGGTGTATGCTGCCTGTTTGGTGGTCCAAAGTTTGAGAGATCTTGGGAGTCCATATTAATTGAAACTCCTGGTCCTCCTACAGGGTCAGATGCTTCTGTCCATTGGTTGGGTGCAAATATTTGCATCCGACTCCTTCAGCTGCTTGTTGGGTCTTTCAGAGGGCAGTCATGCTAGGTCCCTTTTTCTGAGTGTTCCATAGCCTCAGTAATAGTGTCAGGCCTTGGGACCTCCCCTAGAGCTGGATTCCAATTTGGGCCTGAAGCTGGACCTTCTTTTCCTGAGGTACCTCTCCATTTCCATCCCTGTAATTCTTTCAGATAGGAACAATTATATGTCAGACATGTGACTGTGGGATGGCAACCCCATCCCTCACTTGATGCCCTGTCTTCCTGCTGGAGGTGGGCTCTATAAGTTCCCTCTCCCTACGGTTGGGCATTTCATCTATGGTTCCTCCCTTTGATTCCTGACAGTCTCTTACCTCCCCTGTCTCTGTTGCATTTTGGAAGGTCACCCCAACTTCCTATTTCCTTAGGTTGCCTGTTTCCACTCTTTCTGCTGGCCCTCAGGGCTTCAGCCCTTTTCCCTCACCCAATACCAAATCAGGTTCCCCTCTCCCCTACCCTGTTCACCTTTGCTCCCAGGTCCCTTCCTCCCTACCCACGTGTGATTGTATTCTTCTCTCTCCCAAGTGGGACTGAGGCATCCTCACTTGGACACTTCAGCTTGTTGACCTTTTTGAGTTTTGTGGACTGTATTTTGGGTATTCTTCACTTTTGTTTGGCTAATATGCACTTATTAGTGAGTACATATCATGCATGTCCTTTTGCATCTGAGTTACCTCACTCAGGATGATATTTTCTAGTTCTATTCATTTGTCTGCAGAACTCAGGATGTCCTCGTTCTTAATAGCTGAGTAGAATTCCATTGTGTAAATGAATCACATTTTCTTTATCCATTCTTCTGTCATGGGACATCTGGGTTGTTTCCAGCTTCTGGCTATCACAAATAAGGCCACTATGAATGTTCAATATTCTTAGTCTTCTGGGAAATGCAAATCAAAACGACCATGAGATTCCACCTTACACCAATCAGAATGGCAATGATCAAAAATTTAAGTGACAGCAGATGCTGGAGAGGATGTGGAGAAAGGGGAACACTCTGTGCCATTGCTGGTGGGATTACAAATATGTGCAATCACTCTGGAAACCCAGCTGGTGATTTCTCAGAAAATTAGAAATAGTTCTATCTGCAGACCCAATTATACTTCTTCTGGGCTAGACCCAAAAGATGGTCTATAATACCTCAAGGACATGTGTTTCTCTATGTTCATAGCAGCTTTATTTGCAATAACCAGAAACTAGAAACAACTCAGATGTCCCTCACCTGAAGAGTGGATACAGAAAGTGTGATTAATTCACACAGTGGAATACAATTCAGCTAGTAAAAACAAGGACATTATGAATTTTGCAGGCAAATAGATGGAACTAGAAAATATCATCCAGAGGGAGGTAACCCAGACCTAAAAGCATATGTAGCATATGTAGTCATGTATAAGTAGACATTGGCTATGCAATACCCCCCCCCCCCGATACACCTCACAAACCCAAAGAAGCTAAACAAGAAGGAAAACCCAAGTAAGGATGCTTGAATCTCACTTATAAGGGAGAATAAAATAGTCATAGGAGGTTGAGTAAGGGAGGGAACTGGAGAGTGTCAGGTTCAGGTGTGGAATGATACAGGAGTGAGGTTTAGAGGGCATGGAGAATGAATGAATATTTGAATGAGAGGAACATCTAGGAAGTCTGAGACACCTGGCATGGGGGAGACTCCCAGCAGTCCATGCAGGTGACTTAAGCTAAGATGCATAACCATGGGTATATAGAACATAAAGAGGTTACCTTCTGTAGCTAGACAGGACCCCCAGAGGAGGTGATACCAAGCCACCCCTAAAACTTTTGACCCAAAA
Source organism: Mastomys coucha (assembly GCF_008632895.1). Lineage (NCBI taxonomy): Eukaryota > Metazoa > Chordata > Mammalia > Rodentia > Muridae > Mastomys > Mastomys coucha. The sequence continues at coordinate 16,385,543 of NW_022196899.1, forward strand.
TTTGTCCTGTCTAAAAGAAATGTGGTACAAAAATGGAGCAGAGACTGAAGGATGGGCCAACTAATCACCAGACCAACTTGAGACCCACCCCATAGGCGAGAACCAATCCCTGACATGTGGTTATGCTTGCAGACAGGAGCCTAACACAACTGTCCTCTGAGAGACTCTACTTAGCAACTGACTGAAATAGACGCAGAAACCCAGAGCCAAACATTGGCCTGAGTTTGAGAACTCTTATTGAAGAGTTGGGGGGAAGGATTAAGGCCTTGGATGAGATGGAAACTCCACAGGAAATTGACAAAGTCAATCAACCTGGATCCATAGGAGCTGTCAGAGACTGAGCCACTAAAAAAGCATACAGAGGCAGGACCGAGGACCCTGGCACACATGAAGTGAAGGAGCAGCTCAGTCTTCTTGAGGTCCCCCAACAACTGGAGTGTGGGCTGTCCCTAATGTTGCTTGTGCAATCTATTTCCCAACAGGTCTTCCTTGTCTAGCCTCAGTGGGAGAGAATAGGACTAACTCTGCAGAGACTTGAAGTGCCAGGGAGGGGTGATACCCAGGGGCACTTCACCTTTTCATAGTGAAGGGGAGACAGGGATGGGGGTGGTCAGTGATTGGCAAAGCAAATGTGATGAGTTTAGTAGGAATGAACGTTCACAGACATGAAAAGGAATGGAAAAGATTCCTGTATGTGTGAGAAGTGACAAACAGCTTGATAGTACTCAGTTCACTGGGCAGCCTTCATTACCAAAACCACATAGTTTGCTGTATGGCAAACATTTCTATCATTTGCTTACTCTTTCATGTATATTTGCCTTGTTCACATCTCAGTATCTATGTTCCTCAGAGATATAGATTAGTTAGGAGCAAGATTGCATCGTGAATTCATGCTTTGAAGTGTCTCTGTTATAGACATACAATAAAAAATAAGTGAGAATTTTAAAAGTCAATGTAAAGACCATCTACTCACCTATAGTTTCACATTCTTCTCAACTCTACTCCATTGTAATCATTGGTTGCAGACTGTCAAGTTTTTAGAGAAACCAATATCCCAATTTCATACATACAACACACACACACACACACACACACACACACACACACACACACACACACACACACACACACAAACACACACACACACACACACACACAAACACACACACACACACACACACACACTTTAAAATGAGACAATTTATGCAAGTTGATTCTTCTACCTTGTAGGTAACTGAAAGTAGACCCCAGTCTTGGGAGCATCCCCCTTTACCCTCTGAGCCGTCGGTACCAACCTAGGCCCAGTATTCTTATGTGAAATTTGAAAGTGGAGGTGATGAACTTGAAAGTCCCTTAATGCATTGTAAGTCTATGATTTTAGAATGTTCCATACTTCTAGACTTTCTGATTTTCTGAGGTCTTAGGCTACCACATGTCTTTGTGGCTCATGTTGTCAGCCTTCTGGAGTCTGTTTTTTCTACATATTCTTGAACAAGGGTGCTTACTCCTGTGCTATTGCCTTTTTCCCTATACCTTTCTCTTTTTAGAGAGAAGAACTGGGATATTGGGTGCTCTGTTAGGATGACACATAGAACAAAAGAAAGGCATACTGGCCAATTTATAAATAACACTTTTAAAAATTCTGAGCAGAGATTCTGTACATTTGGAAAGGCTTTGACAATGGGATCTATGTCCAACTGAATGTAAGCCATGAAAAACTTTTGTCATAGTTTGGGTTTTACTGCTGTGAAGAGACACCATGACCAACTCTTATAAAGGACAGCATTTAATTGGGGATGGCTTACATGTTCAGAGGTTCAGTCCATTATCATCAAGGTGGAAACATGGCCATATCCAGTCAGATGTGGGGCTGGAAGAGCTGAGAGTTCTACATCTTCATCCAATGGCAGACAGGACTTCCAGGCAGTGAGGATGAGGGTATTAAAGCCCATGCCCACAGTGGCACAACTAAGCCAACAAGGACACACCTCCGAATAGTGCCACTCTGAGTCGAGCATATATAAACCATCACAAGCATTTCTCAAAGAGATGGGCTGGAATAGGTATAACAACTTGGCATTGGGCCACCTTCTCATCTGTGACATTTCAATATTCAGGATCTTTATTGGAGACTCATGCTGTGAAACACAATGAATGTAATATCTACAAAACAAGGGAGAACAGATGTGCTTGGTTGTACAATCCTGTGTGACACTGGTTATCCTTATGAAAAGAATAAGTATCAAGTTTGAAAGATAGAAAAAATTCTGCCACACAGAATTTGAGTCACTGAAAAAGATGCCTATAATTTTCTTTACCTGGCAGTAGTCATTATGAAGTAGGGTGTCATTATCACAGTTGTTAGAACATGCATCCTCCTTTATAATAGACTATAGTACTGACTTGATTCTTAGTGGAGATGCTTCATTTTGTTCAAAATGTATTTCCTGGACCACAAACAAAGAAAAGTTAGGGTAGAACAGGGAGTCAGAAATGATTTTCCCCAGGTGTGGAGTTTTCTTTTTACTACTTTATTTCAGAGAATATAAACTATGTGCAAAATCCTATAAGAAGGGGCAAATTTGTCCAAACAACTTGTGATCTTCTCCACATAGTCTTTCTTGTTGAGGGTGCCTTTCTCTTCCAACTCCATCTGACTGGGTGTTGTGGGACCTGGATAATTGCAATAAGTTGCTGACCTTCATACTGACATAATAGCCCCATCTCTGCTTTCTTATGTTCTCTGTGTATGACTCCATAAAACCTTTCATGATATTTTAATATAAAGCAATAATTCTATTTCTTTATGTAAAATATTTTATAATGAAAAATTATGCATTTTAGTGCTTCCATTATGGCTATTTCTATGGGTTGACTCTCTGACAGGGAGATTCCAGAACAAAACTGAAGAAAATGTAGACCCTAAGTCACATTTTTAGTTAAAACCCCATCTAACAAAACAATCCTTAATGTTTTATTCTCTATAACAAAACTGAACCATCTACAGCTCTCAACAGCATTAAGTTTTATTTGTCTTGCTGATGGCTTATGGTGACTTCAACTCCCTTACAATTACTTGCCTAAATCTTTCTTTAGATGAGCTTTTCCCATTATTTATGGCAATTCTTATTTTTAATGTAAATCTGAATGTCTTGTCAAGGATACATTTAACCCTACTTTCCCTTTTTTGTTTTTTGTTTTTAATTTGGGCAGTAAAATTATTTTTGTAAGGTATATTCATTTTTTTGAAATGTGTTTACTTTTGACTGTAAGAGAATTCCTCTTCTGTGGACTAAAGAAGGTTCCTTGAAATCTATGAAGTGGTGGGAATCATAGGATGTGTTTATGAATAAATAAAACAAATAAAAGAATAGGCAAATATCTGAGGAGAGAATTTTGATATTTCTTCCTCCCAGCCCTTTCTGCACACAGAATTGCAATTCAAGTATAAAAGACTACATTTCAATGGAATGCAGCCTTGGGTCTTCTTTCCAAAACCTTAAAAAGATCAGTTTTCTGTTTCTTAGTGGGGTTTTTGTTTTAACTTTTATTGAAACTCTTTCATCTGTTTCTGTGTTAGACAGATCTCATGATCCCTTTCATATTCACTTTCAGAATTAGACTTGTGAAAGACTGAAAGCTAATGATTTAATAGAATAAACCATAAATATTTCTATGTTTATCACATGGCCCGTTGTTGCGGGAAATATTAAAAAGAAATGCCCTGCAACCTCTCCTGGCCTGCCAGACCACGTTCTTGCTCTAGTGCCGTCAGCACTGGCCGGCCACATCACTATGTCCTGGAGGGCTCCTGTTATTTTCTTCCAGCTAGCAAGATTATCTTGCTTACTTGCAACACCCCGACACACCCAACAATCAGCCTAGTTACCCCAGTAGAAACATGACTCCTAAGGCTTAATTATCCAATCAGGTTTATATATCAATACGATCACAATTTACAAGATGCCAATACAATAATTTCAGAGCCAAATGATTAAGACCACGTTTTAACCCAGTTACTCTAACATTGTGAAAACCTTAACGACTTGTGGCTGTTTAACACCACTCTGGGTCTGGATCGTCCTCTTGTTCATCTGCCTCCATGATGGTTTCTCCCTGTTTTTCTTCTGCTCTCTGACCTCTCTCGCTCCTAAACTTCTAGCTCCATCTCTCTATTCCTGTCCAGTCACAGGCCTGTCACTGCCCTAATGTGATTGGACAGAAAAAAATGCTGCGACAGTCCGTTTGCTCTCAACCATAGTTTACAGAAGCTTCTCTTTATAGAAAGTGATGGTCAGTGCAGACTCATAATCAAAGGGTCAAAGGGTGGAGAACAATTGAGTTCTAAGTGTTCAATCAAACAAGAGATATCTTCCATCCCTCCAAGGCTCAGGAAGCATCACAAAAGAGGGATGGAAAATATTTAAGTGCTATAGGATGGAGATCCCTGGTGTGAGAGCTTGCCTTCTGGACACAACATGGCCATTGTCCCCAGGAACTCTTGGAAGCTGGGGTTACCTACCTAAGACCTGCACAAGACTGGGCCCTGCAACATTTTTATTTTGGATGAAGGAGGGTCCTATGATGACCTACCCCTCTCTGAGAACCTACTGGCTGTTAGTGGTTATGGCTATACTTGTGTCATTCTCTCCAGTAATCTAGTCATTGTTGAGGTGTCCGTGCTTCTGTAATGCACCTGCCAACAATGTTTATTGAGCAACCACGAACAGAAGCCAAGGTAGAAAACCAAATACAGCCCCGTGAAAAGCGATAAGGAACGAGGAGGTGGGCAGAATACGTAATGAAAGTACATCGAATTGCATTCAAATATTTATCATATATTTTAATTTTGTCATCCCTTGATAATTTCTTACATGTATTGTGGACATTTCCATTTTCCCAATACTCACATCTCCATCCTGCTCCTGCTAAACCACTCATTCTTCCCAGAAACTCTCTCTATTTACCTACCTCTGTTGGTTTTGCTTTTACTTTGTTACCCAATGTTAGTTCTTTCTCCCCCATTCTCCCTATATGTGATTCTTTCTTCTGCACTGTTCCCCTACTCATCCACTCACCAACCAAGTTCCCTCCCTCCATCCACTTCAGAGGTCTATATTATATCCACTTCTTAGTAAGATGCGAGCTTCCTCCCTTGGGCCTTCCTTGTTATTTGGCTTCTCTGGGTCTGTGGATTGTAACACATTGTATTTTATGGCTAATATCCACTTTCCCGTGAATAAGCACTGTGCTTGTCCTTTTGGGTCTGGGTTATACTCAGGATGATATTTTTTTAGTTCCATCCATCTGCCTGTAAAATTTATGATGTCCTTGTATTTAATGTTTGAGTAGTATTCCATTGAATAAATGAACCACATTTTCTTTATCCATTTTTCAGATGAGAGAAATGATGAAATGTTGAGAGACATTTGGGTTTCCAGTTTCTGCCTATGATGAACAAAGCTGCCATGAACATAGTTGAGCAAGTATCCTTGTGATATAATGGAGTATCTTTTGGGTATATATATGAACAAGAGTGGTATAGATGGGTTTTGAGGTAGAAATATCCTCTATTTTCTGAGAAACAGCCAAATTGATTTCCAGAGTGGTCGTTCAAGTTTGCACTCATACCAGCAAAGGAGGAGTGGTCTCCTTGCCCCATATCTTTCTAGCATGTGCTGTTGCCTGAGTTTTTGATCTTAGCCATTCTGATGATTGTAAGGCTGAACCTCAGAGTCATTTGCATTTTCAAAATGCATTTGATTTGCATTTTTCCTGATGACTAAAGATGTTGAACATTTCTTTCAGTGCTTCATGGACATTAGAGATTCTTCTGTTGAGAATTCTGTTTAGCTCTGTAGCTGTTCTTTTAATTGAGTTATATGGGTTGTTCTGTGTCTAACTTCTTGAATTCTTTGTAGATTTGAATGTTAACCTTATGTCAGCTGTAGGGTTGGTGAAGATCCTTTCCCATTCTGTAGACTGCTATTCTGTCCTACAGACAGTGTCCTTTGCCTTACAGAAGCATTGCAGTTTCATGAGGTCCCAGTCATTCATTGTTGATCTTAATGCCTGAGCTACGGGTATTCTGTTCAGAAAGTTACATCCTGTATTAGTGTGTTCCATGCTATTACCTGCATTCTCTTGTATTAGATTTAGTGTATTTGGGTTTATGTTGATCTACTTGGACTTGGGTGATAAATATAGATCTATTTGCATTCTTCTACATGCAGGCATCCAGTTAGACTAACATGTTTGTTGAAGATGCTTTCTTTTTTCCATAGTATGTTTTTGCCTCTTTGTTAAAAAAAAAAATCACATGTCCATAGGTGTGTGTAGGTTTATTTCTGGGTCTTCAGTTTCACTTCATTAAACAATCTGTCTGTTTCTATACCAATGCCGTGCAGGTTTTAAATACTTGCTCTCTGTAATACAGCTTCAAGTCAGGGATGGTGATCCCTCTAGACGTTTTTTAATTGTTCAGCTATCATGGGTTTTTTGTTTTTCCATGTGATATTGAGATGATAAAGACCTTCTTTCAAGGTCTTTAAAAAACTCTGTTGGAATTTTAATGGGAATTGCACAGAATCTGTAGATTGCTTTTGGTAAGATGGTCCTTTTCACTATGTAAATCCTACCGATTCAATGGGATGAAAGATCTTTCCATTTTCTGATATTTTCTTTAATTTCTTTCTCCAAAGATTTGATACTTTTGTCATATAGATCTTTTATTTGCATGGATAAAGTTACAGCAAGGTATTTTATATTGTTTGTACCCATTGTGAATATTGTTACCTCCCTAACTTCTTTCTCAGCCAGTTTATTATATGTATAAAGGAGAGGTACTGATTTATTTGAGTTAATTTTGTATCCAGTCACTTTGCCAAAGGTGTTTTTGAGATGTAGGAATTCTCTGGTAAAAACTTTTTGGGTCACTTATGTATACTGTCATATTATCAGGAAAAAAGTGATACTTTGATGTCTTCTTTTCAAATTTCTATTCCCTTGATCTCCTTTATTGTCCTGTTGCTCTACATAGGACTTCAAATACTATAGTGAAGAGATAAGGAGAGAGTGGGCAGTCGTATCATGTCTCTGAATTTAGTGGACTTTCTTTAAGTTCTCTCCATTTTGTTTGATGTTGGCTATTGGCTTGCTGTATATTATCATTATTGTGTTTAGGTATGTGTGTTTTATCCCTGATTCCTCCAAGACTTTTAACATGAAGATTATTAGAATTTTAGATGCTTTTTCAGCATCTAAAGAGATGATCATGTTTTTTTTCTTTCAGTTTGTTTATATGGTTTATTACATTGATTGAGTTTCATATAACAAACCACTGCTGCCTCCCAGGTATGAAGCCCATTTCAACATGGTAGGTAATGTCTTTGATGTGTTTTAGGATTCAGGATTCAGTTAGTGTTTTTTTTTTTTTTTATTTTAGATATTTTCTTTATTTACATGTAAATTTCTCCCTTCCCAGTTTCCCCTCTAAAAAACAAAGAAACAAACAAAAACAACAAAAACAAACCCCAGCTGCCTCCACCTCCCCATGCCTGCCACCCCACCCTCTCACACTTATTGGCCCTGGCATTCCCCCACACTGGGGCATAGAGCCTTCACAGGGCCTAGGTCCTCTCCTCTCATTGATGATCGAATTTGCAATCTTCTACTATACACATGCTGTCTGAACAATCAGACCCACCATGTGCAGTCCTTGGTTGGTGGTTGAGACCCTAGGAGCTCTGAGGGTACTAGTTAGTTCATATTGTTGTTCATCCTAAGGGGCTGCAAACCCCTCAGCTCCATTGGTCCTTTCTCTAACTCCTTCACTGGGGACCCTGTACTCAGTTCAATAGATGGCTGTGAGCCTCTACATCTGTGTCAGTCAGGTACTGTCAGAGCCTCTCAGGAGATAGCTATATTTAGGCTGGCTTGCCCTTCCTTCAGTCTCTGCTCCATAGTTAATCTCTGCAACTCCTTCCGTGGGTATTTGGTTCCCCCTTTTAAGAAGGAATGAAATGTCCACCTTTTGGTCTTCCTTCTTCTTGAGTTCCTTGTGGTTTGTGGGTTGTTCTTCCTGAGTATTTTTGCATCGATATTCATAAGGGAAATTGGTCTGAAATTCTCTTTCTTATTTGAGTCTTTGGGTGGTTTGTCAGGGTGACTGTGGCCTCTCAGGATGAGTTTGTCTGTATTACTTCTGTTTCTATGTTGTGGAATATTTGAGGGTTATTGGTATTAGCATTTCTTTGAAAATCTAGTAGTCTTCTGTGCTAAAACTATCTGGCCTTGGGTTTTGATGTTTGATTGGGAGACTTTTCATGAATGCTTCTATTTCTTTGGGGCTTATGGTACTATCTAGAAAATTTACCTGATCTTGATTTAACTTTGGTAAGTAGAATCTATCACGAAAATCAGCCATTTCATCTAGATTTCCCAATTTTGTAGAGTACATACTTTTGAAATAAGACCTAATGAATTTTTGAATTTCCTCAGTTTCTGCTGTTCTTTTCCCTTTTTCATTTCTGATTTTGTTAATTTGGATACCATCTCTCTGCCTTTAGTTTGGCTATGTGTTTTTTCATCTTGTTGATTTTCTCAAAAAAAAAAAAAAAAGAAAAAGAAAAAATTTTTTTAGTTTCATTGGTTTATTATGTTGTTCTCTGTCTCTAAATTATTGATTATAGCCCTGATTTTGATTATTTTCTGCCATTTACTCCTCCAAGGTATGTTTTCTTCTTTTTTCCTCCTACAGTTTTTAGATATACTTTTAAATTGCTAGTATGAAATCTCTCTAGTTTCTTCATGAGGGCACTTAGTAGTATAAACTTTCCTCCTAGCACTGCTTTCCTAGTGTGCTATATATTTGGGTTTGTTATGTCCTCATTTTTATTGAATTCTAGAAAGTTTAATTTTTTCTTTATTTCTTTCTTGACACAGTGAGCATTGATTAGAAAGTTGTTCAGTTTCCATGAGTTAATCAGCTTTCTGTTGTTTCTGTTGTCGTTGATGTCCAGGTTTATTCCATGGTGGATTCCAAGGAGTTATTTAAATTTTCTTGTATCTGTTGAGGTTTGCTTTGTGACTGAGTATATGGTCAGTTTTTGAGAAGGTTCTGGTTGGTGCTAAGAAGTAGGTATATTCTTTTGTGTTTCTGTGAAATGTTAGGTAGATATGTTAGGTCTGTTAGGTTTATATGGTCAGTTAGTTTCATTATTTCTCTGTTTAGTGTCTGCCTCAATGACCTGAGAGAGTGGGATGTTGATGCCTCTCACACTTTTTTAAATTTTTTTATTAGTTATTTTCTTTATTTACATTTTAAATGTTACCCCCTTTCTTCCTTTCCCTTCTGAAAAGCTCCTATCCCATTCCCCAACTCCCTGCTCACCAACCCACCCACTCCTGCTTCCTTGTCCTGGCATTCGCCTACACTGGGGCATTGAGCTTTTACCAGACCAAGGTCCTCTCCTTCCATTGGTGTCCAACAAGGCCATCCTCTACTACATATACCACTGGAGCCATGAGTCCCTCCACGTGTACTCTTTGTATAGTGGTTTAGTCCCTGGAGGCTTTGGCGTTACTGGTTGGTTTATATTGTTGTTCCTCCTATGGGGCTGCAAACCCCTTCAGCTCCTTGGGTCCTTTCTCTAGCTCCTCCATGGGGGATCCTGTGTTCAGTCCAATGGTTGTCTGAGAGCATCCACCTTTGTATTTCCCAGGCACTGTCAAAGCCACTAAGGGGACAGCTAACTCAGGTTCCTGTCAGCAAGCACTTGTTGGCACCCACAATAGAGTTTGGGTATGGTAACTGTATATGGGATGGATCCCCAGTGGGGCAGTCTCTGGATGTCCTTTCCTTCAGTTTCTGCTCCACATTTCATCCCTTCATCTCCTCCCATGGGTATTGTGTTCCCCCTTCTAAGAAGGACAGAAGTATATACACTTTGGTCTTCCTTCTTCTTGAGCTTAATGTGATCTGTGAATCTTGGGTATTCCGAATTTCTGGGCTAATATCTGATATCAGTGAGTGCATACCATGTGTTCTTTGGTGATTGGGTTACCTCACTCAGGATGATATTCTCCAGATCCATCCATTTCTCTAAGAATTTCATAAATTCATTGTTTTTAATAGCTGAGTAGTACACCATTGTGTTAATATATCACATTTTCTGTATCCATTCCTCTGTTGAGGGATGTCTGGGTTCTTTTCAGCTTCTGGATATTATAAATAAGGTTGCTATGAACATAGTGGAGCATGTGTCCTTATATGTTGGAGCATCTTCTGGAGTAAATCAGTTCTGATGAACCACCAAACTGATTTCCAGAGTGGTTGCACAAGCTTGCAATCCCATCAGCAATAGAGGAGTGTTCTTTTTTCTCCACATCCTCACCAGTATCTGCTGTCAACTGAGTTTTTTATCGTAGCCATTCTGACTGGTATGAGGTAGAATCTCAGGGTTGTTTTGATTTGCATTTCCCTGACGACTAAAGATGTTGAACATTTCTTTAGGTGGTTCTCAACCATTTGGAATTCCTAAGTTGAGAATTCTTTGTTTAACTCTGTACCTAATTTTTAAATAGGGTTATTTGGTTCTCTAGAGTCTAACTTCTTGAGTTCTTGGTATATATTGGATATTAGCCCTCTATTGAATGTAGGGTTGGTAAAGATCTTTACCCAATTTGTTGGTTGCCATTTTGACCTATTGACAGTGTCCTTTGCCTTAACAAAGTTTTGTAATTTTATGGCATCCCATTTGTCAATTCTTGATCTTAGAGCTTAAGCTATTGGTGTTTTGTTCAGGAAATTTTCCCCTGTGCCCATGTGCTTGAGGTTCTTCCTCACTTTCTTTTCTATTAGTTTCAGTGTATCCGGTTTTATGTAGATATCCTTGATCCACTTGGACTTGAGCTTTCTCCAAGGAGATAAGAATGGATTGATTTGCATTCTTCTGCATGCTACCTGCCTCATGAATCAGTACCATTGTTGAAAATGCTGTCTTTTTTCCACTGCATAGTTTTAGCTACTTGTCAAAGATTAAGTAACCATAGGTGTGTGTATTCATTTCTGGGTCTCAATTCTATTCTATTGATCTCTTTGTCTCTCACTGTACCAATAGCATGCAGTTTTTATCACTATTGCTCTTTAGTACAGCTTGAGGTTCAGGATGCTGATTGCTCCAGAAGTTCTTTTAGTGTTGAGAATATCCTGGATTTTTGTTATTCCAGATGAATTTGAGAACTGCTCTTTCTAAATCTATGAAGAATTGAGTTGAAACTTTGATGGGGGTGATTTGAATCTATAGATTGCTTTCAGGAAGATGGCCATTTTTAATATATTTATCCTGCCAATCCACAACCATGGGAGATCTTTCCATCTTCTCAGGTCTCCTTCAATTTGTCTCTTCAGAGACTTGAAGTTCTTGTAATATGGACTTTTACTTGCTTAGTTAGAGTTACACTAAGATATTTTATATTGTTTGTGATTATTGTGAAGGGTGTTGTTTCCCTTATTTCTTTCTCAGCCTGTTTAACCTTTGAGTATAGGAAGGCTACTGATTTGCATGAGTTAATTTTATATCCAGCCACTTTACTGAAGTTGTTTATCAGGTTTGGGCATTCTCTAGCAGAGATTTTGGGGTCACTTAAGTATATTATCATATTATCTGCAAATAGTGATAGTTTGACTTCTTCCTTTCCAATTTGTATCCCTTTTACCTCCTTTTGTTGTTTAATTGTTCTGGCTAGAACTTCAAGCACTTATATTGAATAGATAGGGAGAGAGAGGACAGGCTTGTCTAGTCCCTGATTTTAGTGGGATTGCTTCAAATTTCTCTCCATTTAGTTTGATGTTGGCTACTGGTTTGCTCTATATTGCTTTTACAATGTTCAGTTATGGGCCTTGAATTCTTGATCTTTCTAAGACTTTTCACATGAAGGGATGTTAAATTTTGTCAAATGCTTTCTAAGCACCTAATGAAATGATCAAGTTGTCTTCTTCTTTGAGTTTGTTTATATAGTGGATTACATGGATGGATTTCCATATATTGAACCATTGCTACATCCCTGGGATGAAGCCTACTTGATCATGGTGAATGATGTGTTCATCGATTTGGTTGGCAAGAATTTTATTGCGCATTTTTGCATTGATATGTATAAGGGAAATTGCTCTAAAATTCTTTGTTGGGTTTTTGTATGGTTTTGGTATCAGCATGATTATGACTTCATAGAATGAATTGTACAGTGTTCCTTCTGGTTCTATTTTGTAGAATTGTATAGTGTTCATTCTGGTTCTATTTTGTGGAATTGTATAGTGTTCATTCTGTTTCTACTTTGTGGAATAGTTTGAAGAGTACTGGTCTTACGTCTTCTTTGAAGGTTTGAGAGAATTCTGCACATCTGGTCCTGGGCTATTTTTGGTTGGGAGATTTTTAATGACTGCTTCTATTTCTTTACGGGTTATGAGACTGTTTAGATGGCTTAATTGGTCCTAATTAACTTTGATATTTGGTATCTGTCTAGAAAATTGTCCATTTCATCCAGATTTTCCAGTTGTGCTGGTAATAGACTTTTATAGTAGGATCTGATGATTTTTTAAAATTTCCTCAGTTTCTGTTGTTATATCTCCCTTTTCATTTCTGATTTTATTAATTTGGATACTGCCTCTGTGCTCTCTGGTTAGACTGGCTTATAGATCTTGTAATTTCTAAGAACCAGCTCCTGGTTTGGTTGACTCTTTGTATAGTTCTTTTTGTTTCTACGTGGTTGATTTCAGCCCAGAGTTTGTTTATTTTTTGCTGTTTACTTCTCTTTGGTATATTTACTTCTTTTTTTTTCTAGAGCTTTCAGGTGTGCTGTTAAGCTGCTAGTGTATGCTCTCTCCAGCTTCTTTTTGGAGTTACTCAGAGCTATGACTTTCCCTCTTAGAACTGTTTTCATTGTGTCCCATAAGTTTGGGTATATTGTACCTTTATTATCGTTAAATTCTAAAAAGTCTTTACATTTTTCTCTCTGGTGAGTTTCTGAGACTGGAGCAGCCAGCTGGGAGGCACAGGCCCCACGACTCCCAGGGGAGCCGCAGGGTGGCAGGGACAGGATTCTCTCAGCTTTCGAGTGACAGAGGAGAATCAGCATCCTTCTCTGCCCCTTTCCTGCAATTGGAGGGCCTACCTCCAGGGAACGTCTTAAGCCAGAGACCAGATGGGTTTAGTGCAGAGTTTTATCAAACCTTCAAAGAAGACCTAATACCAATACTCCTCAA
>NW_022196899.1:16400121-16406839 GCF_008632895.1 Mastomys coucha
AAATGGATGGATCTGGAGAATATCATCCTGAGTGAGGTAACCCAATCACAAAAGAACAAGCATGGTATACACTCTCTAAGTGTATAAGATAAGTGGTTATTAGCCCAGAAGTTTGGAATACAGGAAGAACAATCCACATTCCACAAGGAACTCAAAAAGAAGGAAGACCAAAAGGTGGACATTTCATTCCTTCTTAAAAGGGGGAACCAAATACCCATGGAAGGAGCTGCAGAGATTAACTATGGAGCAGAGACTGAAGGAAGGGCAAGCCAGCCTAAATATAGCTATCTCCTGAGAGGCTCTGACAGTACCTGACTAATACAGATGTAGAGGCTCACAGCCATCCATCGAACTAAGTACATCGTCCCCAGTGAAGGAGTTAAAGAAAGGACCAATGGAGCTGAGGGCTTTGCAGTCCCTTAGGACAAACAACAATATGAATTAACTAGTACCCTCAGAGCTTCCAGGGTCTCAACCACCAACCAAGGTATGCACATGGAGGGATCTGATTGTTCAGGCAGCATGTGTATAGTAGAGGATTGCAAATTCGATCATCAATAGGAGGAGAGGACCTCGGTCCTGTGAAGGTTCTGTGCCCCAGTGTAGGGGAATGCCAGGGCCAGAAAATGGGAGAGGGCAGGGTGGCAGGCATAGGGAAGGGGGAGGCAACAGGGGTTTGTTTTTGTTGTTTTTGTTAGTTTCTTTGTTTTTTGGAGGGGAAACTGGGAATGGAGAAATTTACATGTAAATAAAGAAAATATCTAATAAATAAATAAATAAATAAATAAAAAGTCTTTAATTTCTTCCCTTTCTTTCTTTCTTTCTTTCTTTCTTTCTTTCTTTCTTTCTTTCTTTCTTTCTTTCTCTCTTCCTCTCTTTCTTCCTTTCTTGACCAAGTTATCATTGAGTAGAACATTGTTCAGCTTCTATGGATATGTTATCTTTCTGGTTTTGTTGTTGTTGCTATTGGAGATCAGATTTATTCTGAAGTGATCTAATAGGAGGCATGGAATTAATTCAACCTTCCTATATCTGTAGAGGTCTGTTTCGTAACTCATTATATGGTCAGTTTTGGAGAAGGTACCATGAGGTGCTGAGAAGAAGGTATTTTTTTTTTTTTTTGGATGAAATGTTCTATAGATATCTGTTAAATCCGTTTGGTTCAAAACTTCTGTTAATTTCACTGTGTCTCTGTTTAGTTTGTATTTCCCTGGTCTGTCCGTTGATGATATTGGGGTGTTGAAGTCCCCTACAATTATTTTGTGCTTTTAGCTTTAGTAAATGAATGTATGTGCCCTTGCATGGAACATAGGTGTTCAGAATTGATAGTTCTTCCTCGTAGATTTTTTTCTTTGATGATTATGAAGTGTCTTTCCTTTTGTTCTTTTGATGACTTTTTGTTGAAAGTCTATTTTATTCGATATTGGAATGGCTACTCCAGCTTGTTTCTTGGGACCATTTTCTTGGAAATTTGTTTTCCAGCCCTTTACTCTGAGGTAGTTTTGTCTTTGACACTGAAGTGCATTTTCTGTATGCAGCAAAATGCTAGGTCCTCTTTACATATCCCATCTGTTAGTCTGTATCTTTTCATTGGGAGAATTGAGTCCATTGATGTTAAGAGACTTTAAGGAATAGTGAATGTTGCTTCCTGTTATTTTTAATGTTATTTTTGGTTATGTGATTATCTTCTTTTGGGTTTGTTGAAGGAAGATTACCTTCTTGCTTTTTCTAGGGTGTAGTAACCCTCTTTGTGTTGGCGTTTTCCATCTATTATCATTTATAAGGCAGAATTTGCAGAAAGATATTGTGTAAATTTTTTTTTTATGGAATATCTTGATTTCTCCATGTATGGTAATTGAGAGTTTTTACTGGGTATAGTAGCCTGGGATGGAATTTATGTTCTCTTAAGGTCTGTAAGATATTTGCCCAGGATCTTCTAGCTTTTATAGTCTCTGGTGAGAGGGCTGGTGTACCTCTGGTAGGTCTGCCTTTATATATTATCTGACCTTTTTCACTTACTGCTTTTTTTTTTTTCGAGACAGGGTTTCTCTGTGTAGCCCTGGCTGTCCTGAAACTCACTGTGTAGACCAGGCTGGCCTTGAACTCAGAAATCTGCCTGCCTCTGCCTCCCAAGTGCTGGGATTAAAGATGTGTGCCACCACTCCCTGGCTCCCTTACTGCTTTTGGTATTTTCTTAGTTCATTTGGTGTTTTGATTATTATGTGATGGGAGGAATTCCTTTTCTGGTCCAGTCTATTTGAAGTTTTATAGGCTTCTTGTATATTCATGGGTATCTTTTTCTTTAGGTTATGGAAATTTTCTTCTATAATTTTGTTGAAGATATTTACTGGACCATTACATTGGAAGTCTTCACTCTCTTCTATACCTATTATCCTTAGGATTGGTCTTCTCATTGTTTTCTGGATTTCCTGGATGTTTTGGGTTAAGAGCTTTTTGCATTTTCCATTTTCTTTGACTGTTGTTCAAATGTTTTCTATGGTATCTTCTGCACCTGTACTTTGTTGGTGATGCTTGCATCTATGACTCCTGATCACTTTCCTAGGTTTTCTATCTCCACTGTTATCTCCCTTTCTGATTTCTTTATTGTTTCTATTTCCATTTTTAGATCTTGGATGGTTTTGTTCAGTTCCTTCACCTGTTTGGTTGTTCCTTCACCTGTAATTCTTTAAGGGAATTTTGTGTTTCCTCTTCAAAGTCTTCTACCTGCTTACCTGTGTTCTCTTGTATTTCTTTAAGGGAGTTATGTCTTCTTAAAGTCCTCTATCATCATCATGAAATGTGATTTTAAATTAGAGTCTTACTTTACTGGTGTACTGAGGTAACCAGTGCTCGCTGTGGTGGGAGAGCTGGGTTCTGATTTTGCCAAGTAGCCTTGGTTTCTGTTACTGATGTTCTTGCACTTACCTTTTGCCATCTGGTTATCTCTGGTGTTAGTTGGTCTTACTGTTTCTGACTGTGGTTTGTCTCTCCTGCAAGCCTGTGTGTCAGTACTCTTGGGAGACCACTTCTCTCCAGGAGGAATTTATGTATGAAGAGCTGTGGTACAGGGTCAGCTCTGTGGTGCAGACAGAAACGGAAAGGGTCTTGTCCCCAGCTGATCCTTGGTTCCTGTGTCCTGATGGCTCTGGAAGGGTCCTTCTTGGGTCAGGAATCTGAAGAGAAGTGGTAGTCCTACCTGTGCTCCCAAGCCTATGTGTACTCCTGTGAGGCCAGCTCTCTCCTGGCACTATAAGTATGGAGCCCTGTGGCAGAGGATCAGCTCTAGGCACAGATGGAAACTGGAAGGCCTGTGGTAGAAATATTTTAGATTTGGCATTTTTGACTGGGATATCACATTGAGAATAATTGGTTTTTAATCTCCATTTATTTATACTTTTTATAATTTTTTCATAAAAATGAAATAATATTCCATTGTGCAAATATAGCACATTTTCATTATTTACTTACCAGATAATGGAAACCATAAAGACTTCTCAAGTTTCTAGTCTCACTAGCAGTGGATCTTGCTCCCCTTTCCCTACAGTCTCACTAGCATGTACCATTACTTGTTTTATTGATAGCTGCAGTTCTTACTAGGGTAAGTAAAAAAAACCTCAAAGTAGCTTTGATTGGCATTTCCATGATGGCTGTGGATTTTGAGCAATTTTAAAGTATTTCTCGGCCATTGTGTTACATGTGTTGAGAACTCTTTGTTTAGTTTGATAGCCCATTTTTAAATGGTTTCTTTCTTTCTTTTCTTTGTTCTTTGTAATTTCAATGTGCTAATTCTATATCAGTTGCATAATTGACAAAGATTTTTTCTCATTCTGTAAACTCTCACTTTGCTCCAATGATGTTGTCCTTTGCTCTACAGAAGCGTTTAAACATCATTTTGTCATGTTTATTAATATTGGTCTTAAAATGCCTATGTTATTAGAATTCGATTCAGAAAGTTCTTTCCCATGTTAGTGACTTTAGACCCATTCCACATTTTCTTCTACCAGAGTCTGAGTATCTTATCCTACAGAGAGGTCCTTTAACCATGTGGAATTGTGTTTTTGAAGGCTGATATATATGGATTTAGTTTTCAATTTGTCCAGCTCCATTTGCTAAAAATGTTGCTTTTTCTCCATGTATATTTTTGACTTCCTTGTTAAAACAAAAGAAAAAAGAACAGAACAGAGCAGTGCACAGATATCTGTAGATGTGTGGGATTATGCCTGAGTTTTTGATTGTAGTTGATTGGTTAATATATCTGCTCTATGCCAATACTGTGTTCTGCTGTGTTTTCCTCCTATTGCTCTATAATGAAACTTGAAATCTGGGATGGTGTTACTTCCAGCAGTTCTTTTATTAATCAGGATTGTTTTAGCTATTTTTTTCTTGTGTGTGTGTGTGTGTACGCACATGTGTGTGTATGGTGAGTACTTCCATATGAAGTTGAAGATAGTTTTCAATTCTGTGAAGAATGTTGTCAAACTTTTCATGAGGATTGTATTGAATCTGTAGATTGATTTTGGTAAGATGGCCATTTAATTAATATTAATCTAACCTATATAATATATGAGCACAACAGGTCTTATCATCTTTTGTTTTCTTCTTCAGTTTCATTTTCTAATGTCTTAATATTGTTATTATGAAATCTTTCACTACACTTGGATAGAGTTTTTCCAAGAATTTTTTTTTTGTGTGTGGGGATATTGTTTCCCTGATTTCTTTCTTAGTCTATGTATCATTTTTATATATATAGGAAGGTTACTGTTTTTTGAGTGACAATTTTATAACTTGCTACTTTTCTGAAAGGTTTTATCATCTATAGAAATTACTTGATGAACCATGCAAGGTCAGCAGCTAAATACCTGCCCACACCTAAAGCCTATCCCACAGTCAAAATTTCTTACCCAGAACTATTTGTTCCTGTCTAAAAGAACCGCAGAGACAGAAAAAGAAGGTAAGTAACATGGAGGGCCTAAGGAAGGATGATTAAATCTCAGAAGGGGAAATAAAATAGACATTGGAGGTGAATGGACGGAAAGAACTGGATGGGAGAAGAGGAGAGGAATGGAATTGATGCAAGGGCAGAGCTTCTCTGGCATAAACCTGAGACGTGTCACTTCATGAGCCTAGATGTGCAGGGATGAAGATGGAGTAGATTAAGGGATTGGCTTACCTGTGGGGAGCCGTGAAGCTGGAGAGGCATTCGCCATGGCAAGATGGCGCCTACTTCCGCTGTTAACTCCTAGTAAACAATTGTTTGCGCATGTGTGTAGAGAACTGTTTGCGCATGTGCGTAGAGAACTGTTTGCACATGTGCGTAGAGAACTGTTTGCACATGTGCGTAGAGTGAAAAAGACGCCATGTCACGGCCCATTCTGGGGCGTTACGTAGGGTAATGAGCGGACAGTCAATCATGGGCAGACACGCACGCTGTGGGCAGACACGCAGCACTGTGGTGTATATAAGCAGTGCGGGTTTTGGGCTCGACCCCTTTTCCCTATGGATGGAGACAAATAAACGTTGCTGCAGAAAGAACCTAGTGTCCGCGTGTCTTCTTGCTGGTGAGATGACCGCGCGGGCTACAGCTGGTGCCGAAACCCGGGACACCAGGAGAACCTTACAATAACTGGTAGGTTTCAGAACTGCAGGACAGAGTGAGCTCTGAGAGGCATGCCGCTTGATTTTAATTCCTCCAACCCTTCCTCTAGGTTAGAGAGTGCAGCCAAAGCCACGGTAATCGTGCTAATGGTGCTAATGGTTATATATTCTTGCCTAGAAGGTGAGAAATGCCCCGCCTCTGTGGCATCGGGGGCACTTGAGGAGATACAAGATAGCATGTCAGAAACAGAGGAGAGAATAAAAGCTAGCCAGAATAAAGGGGAGAGAGAAGATGAGGGAGTGGAGGCTAGCCAGGAGAAAGGGGAGAGAAGAGAGGATATACCCAAGAGTACAGGCCCTTCTGCTACACCTGCGGAAGCAAGAGATAAGGGGAAGGATACCCTGAGAGAGAAAAATAGAGAAAGAAATAGAAAAGTAGAGAAGAGACAGAAGCTCTTCGAGCCTGATAGCTCTGAGGAATTGAGACCGTCAAAAGAGGAAGACTTAGAGAGAGAAGCGGCTTGCTATAAGGAAGAGAGGTATCATCTAAATGAGCATTCACCACCTCTCCAGAATCTAAAGCAAAAGGGAGATCAGAGCCGCAGAACGCTTTATGCTGTCCCGCCTGCTTTTCCAGGTGCACCCCTGCTGTGCACTGATGGACGCTGTTCAGATTCCTTTTTGTCTGGAGGAGATGAGAGTAAACGCTTGGGTGCCTTTCCAGTGTTTGAGGATGCTGGTGTTGGCCGTGTCTGTGCTCCAGTGGAGTGCACCCCTATCGGGGAGCTTGCTGAGTCCGTCAACAGGTGTGGGCCTGGTGCCAATTTTGCCATTGTGCAACTTGAAAGACTTGCAGATTACACCGGGGAACTTCAAGTTCTCTGTTCTTGCCCGCAGGGCGTCTCACAAGAGGGCAATCCGAGAAGACAGGGCCTGGGTTTTCCCTAGTGCCCATTGAGGGTTCAATGCCCATACCCTGGCTTACGGAGGAGGCTGTGTGGGTTCCTCAATGGCCCCTATCCTCTGAAAAGCTGAAAGCTGCTACAGGGCTGATCGCGGAGCAGCTGCAGCTAGGTCATTTAGAACCATCCACCTCACCCTGGAACACACCCATTTTTGTTAT
>NW_022196899.1:16407286-16407939 GCF_008632895.1 Mastomys coucha
AAGACATTAGCTGAAAGTGTTAGGTCGAGATTCTCCTCTGCCTGCCTCCAGCAAGAACCAGAAGATTAACATAAGAATACCTCAACAGAGAGGGCTCCACCCCTCTTCCTCCTGCTTCACATGTAGCTACCAGACCCTGCTGACCCGGGTGTGTGGGGGTCGTTTTGCCTACGTGACTTCAGTCTAACACTAGGACTGGGAGAAGAAGGACTTGGACTCACATGCAGGACTAGCACTAGAACTTAGATGGGCTAGGACTCAGATTCATGCACCCGCATTTCCCCAGGCCCAGAGTGCTTGGGCTCCGGGGATACAGCATCAGTTCAGAAGAGATAGCTACTACTTTAGACCCAGTATGTTTCAGATGGCCTCAGAGGTACCTCAACTGTTGAGCTGCCAGATTTTTCATTTCTCTTTTACAATGATTGTAAAAGCCTCATGTCATTTTTAAAGAAATACACTCAGACCTTACACACTGGTGTCTAGTCTGTTTGTCAAAAGCCTTTAATCCCAGTACCTGCGAGGCAGAGCCGGGCGGTGGTGGTGCACACCTTTAATCCCAACACATGAGAGGCAGAGGCAAGTAGATTTCTGAGTTCAAGGCCAGCCTAGTCTACAGAGTGAGTTCCAAGACAGCCAGGGCTATACAGAGA
>NW_022196899.1:16408582-16417561 GCF_008632895.1 Mastomys coucha
GATTTGGGTACCAGAGAGGCTAACAAGAAGAATTGAGGCGAAGGAGGACGGATTATGACTGGCCCTTCGAGACTCGGATCCTGACCTGTCTGCACACATCTGGATCTGTCGTTTATAGAAGGATTCGGTTCCTAGATTTCTTCAGCCCTTTTTTATTTTAAGGAATGGGTGGGAGTCGGCCTGTTTGGTGCAGCCCTATGCTGCGGCCTGGTGTTTTGCTTTGGTTGATCTGTAAGCTCAAAACCCAACAAAAACGTGACAGGGTAGTCATCAATCAGGCACTTGTGGCCATTGAACAGGGAACTTCTCCCGTGGTGTGGTTGTCCATGCTACACAAATCATAAAACCTCCTGCCGTCTCGTTCCTCCCCTGGCCAATAGCGCCTTTGCTAGCAACCGCCCAGCAGGGTCAGAGTAGACAAGCTATGCCAGCTCCAGGGTACCCAGAGACGGGCAACCTTCCCCAAATGCAGACCAACCTAAGACACAGAGCCCTCAGGCGGGGGGGGGGGGTAATCCTCTGACAGGTAAGGCTACAGGTTTGATGCAGAATGACCTAAGACAGGGGCCCTGGCAGAGCAAAAGCACTTTCTGACTTGCTACATTTGGCCTTCCCTTTTAACTAAAACAAAAGGGGGATACGTGGGGAGCCGTGAAGCTGGAGAGGCATTCGCCATGGCAAGATGGCGCCTACTTCCGCTGTTAACTCCTAGTAAACAATTGTTTGCGCATGTGCGTAGAGAACTGTTTGCACATGTGCGTAAAGTGAAAAAGACGCCATGTCACAGCCCATCCCGGGGCGTTATGTAGGGTAATGAGCAGACAGCCAATCATGGGCAGACACGCCACTCTGTGGGCAGACACACCACACTGTGCTGTATATAAGCAGTGCGGATTTTGGGCTCGACCCCTTTTCCCTATGGATGGAGACAAATAAACGTTGCTGCAGAAAGAACCTAGTGTCCGCGTGTCTTCTTGCTGGTGAGACGACTGTGCGGACTACACTTACCCATCACTGGTCCAACTTGAGAACCATCTCATGGGACAGAGCTAACTACTGTCACTATTTATGATATTCTGCTCTGCTTGCAGACAGGAGCCTAGTCTGTCTCCCGAAAGGCTTCATCCAACAGTTGATGAAAACGGATGCAGAGTCCCACATCCAAACATTAAGCAGAGCTCTGGGAATCTTGGGGAAGGGTGGCCAATAGGATTGAGTGAGCTGGAGATATCAAAGACACCACAGAAAGACCTCGAGAGTCAACTAAGCTGGGCTCATGTGGGCTCACGGAGATTAGACCACCAACCAAAGAGCATGCAGTAGCTGTGTACACAATTGTAGTAAATGTGCAGTGTGCTCTTCTAACAATTGGAGCAGAGGCTATTGACTCTGACTCTGTTGCCTATCTTTGGATCCCCTTCCCCTAGTTGGTCTGCCTTGTTGGGCCTCAGTGGGAGAAGATGCACCTACCCCTGCTGTAACTTGATGGTTAGGGTGGTTGGAGTAGACTTCTCCTTCTTTGAAAAAAAAAAGGCAGGGGTTAACTGAAAGAGGAGTTTGTTAGGGTGGGACTGGGAGAAGAGGATGGAGGGGGTTGTTATCAGAATGTAAAGTAAATAAGTAAATAAATTAATGAAGAAAACAAGAACTACACTGAGATAAGAGCCATCTGTGTTGGCACCCAAAGTTATTTTTTTTATTTCACTAAAACTTATTTATTTTTTTCTTTATTTTTATAACTTTATTTTCTTACCATTATTATTATTATTATTATTATTATTATTATTATTATTATTATTATTATTGCTTATATCCTAGTGTGAAGGAGAAAATAAGGGTCTGTGTTTTGGTTGGTGGGAAGTAGGCAGAATCTTGAAGGAGTTGGAGGAGAGGAAACTGTAATTGGAATATACTGTATAAAAATATATTTTCAATATAAAAAAAGAAGGCATAAAAAAATTCCCTCAAAATGATTTTGCTAATGTTCTATGATAACTTTTAGACAAAATAGTATATCTGGTATTCATAAATTCTTGAATTTGAACTTAAATTTAATGGTGAGGCATGGTGGCAACAGGATGATTATGGGATATTGACCACACAAGATTCATGTGTTGGGCCAGGCAGTGGTGGAGCACGCCTTTAATCCCAGCACTTGGGAGGCAGAGGCAGGCAGATTTCTGAGTTTGAGGCCAGCCTGGTCTACAGAGTGAGTTCCAGGATAGCCAGGACTACACAGAGAAACCCTGTCTCGAAAAACCAAAAAAAAAAAACAAAAAAAAAACAAAAAAAGATTCATGTGTTAGTAATGACACTGATTCAAGCCTCCAGCCATTTGTCTGGAAGACAGAATCCATAGGAAATAGGGGAACTTGAATCGCATGGTGTGGGGAAAGGCTGGCTGCATACCTCCATGTGTTTTCATTCATACATTGTATGTCTATCCCTAACCTCAGCTAAGTTGTAAACTTCATGAATTTTACAATGTTTATTTTTGTATATCACAGTGTCTTGAGACATAGCCAATCATGTCTAGTAAAACCATACATTGTTATCAAAACAAAACAAAACAAAACAAACAAACCCAAAAAACAACTATCTCATAGTAGTCAAAATGACTGTCACCAAGAAATCAAAAGGCAGCAAATGATTCTGAGCATCTGAAGTGGCTCCCCCCCCCACCCCCGGCCCCGCTTCAGCTCAGCCATGGACTCTGGCAGCCTGAGCTCAGAGGCCTGGAAGTCACACTGAGTTGCGAACATGCCTACCTGCCTGGGGACTTAGAGTCGCTGGAGATCCTGGCGTCTCATGTCTGCTGTAGTGTTTATGTTGCCCCTCAGAAATAAGAGAAGTCCCACATACACCAAATAAAGTCCCACATACATCAAATAATGCTTTAAATTAAATTAAAATATAAATAATGTCCTTGTTCCTTAATTTTAAAATGTTGGTTGAATAAAGATGTTAACAGTCTATCTGGGCAGAAGAAAGATAGGTAGGGCTTCTTTTCCCAGGCTTGGGGTCAGAAGGGAACCATCAGGGAGGAGAAGAGAGAAGGTGGGGAGAGAGGAGAAGACATTATGGGGTAGGTGAGTCATGAAAATATGGCCATGAAGGGTGGCCAATTGGAGATAAGAGCTGCCCATTTGGAACATGGCAAGTTACAACTTGGGGCTATTGATGGGGAAGTAGATTCTAAGAGTTTAGACACCTACATAGCTCTAGTGAATAAAAACTTATTATAAATATAAAAGTTCTGGGTCTTTTATCTGGGAACTGAATGATAAAGGTGGGGTAGAATCTCCTGACTGAGATTGATGACTCCAACAACAATATCTAATTCTTGAGAGGTGTTTGAATAATGACAGTGGTAATTTCATCAGTGGATCATTCATGCCTTTGAAGGTTCTAGCTACCCCTGTGCTGTCTTTCTCCTTTCAGGCTTCCTCAATATTGAGTGAGCCCTTTGAAATGATTAGGAGAAAATAGGTATTTTATTCTTTAAGCTGTTTCTCTTGGGAACTTTGCCCCAGTGATAATACTCTATTAATGGGCATCTTGGATTTCAATTGACACTATGGTTAAGTCACCCTTCAAAGACTTGTACAATTATTAGAAGAAAAAAAAACAACATCAGGATTTGGGATGAGAAAGTTTTGTATTTCTTTTTGTTCATCCCTGTGTGTTTTATACTCTGATTTTTTGCCAACTGCTTTATTGTTTGATCCTGGTGGGGCACATAGGATAGTTGTAGGGTTACCCTATCCTGAGTGTAAGACACTGGCAATTGATGGTATTTGTAATACCTTTAGACAAAAGATACAGTAGTTTGGTGTTTGGGCTTCCTAAGGTGAGCAGTATTTCACACTAAACCAACATTTACGTTTCTAAATGCTTTCTTTATAGACAGGCTTATTGACTGTATTCTTTTTTCTTCATTTTGGCAGAGTACCAGTATAACAAATGGTTCTGGGTAAGTCTGATGTCCAATGTAGCAGGTGGCTTCTTTTGAAGAGATGTGGGAACCAGAGAGAGCATTATTGCATCCAGACAGGAAAAGAAGGATCTGTGACCAAAAATGCAGATGAGGATTATTTTGAAGAGAAGTGTGGATAGACAGGAGAACCAGTAGAGGGTACCAAATGACTATGAGGACGGTGTCCTTTCTAGGAGCTGTCTATAAGAGAAAGTACAAATCAAGGAGAACTGGCTAGAGGGCAGGAGCAAGACTGATGGGGCAGTCAGACAGCGAGGCAGAAGAACTGCCTTGTTTGCAGAGAAATTTTGCTCCAAGGCAGAGTGCTGATCAGCTTGTCAAGATGCTGCAGCAGGGCTCCAGCCCTGGAGAAGGACACACTATCTGGAGAAAGGGTCAAAGTAGAAGCCATAAACAGAATCCCATCAAATCCAATCTAGTGCTGACATCATCCTAATTTTCTAGAAAAGTCTCAGCTTCCAGTTTCATGAAATTATTCTCTAGCTGGGCCAAGGATGCTTTGTTCTTCCCTTCTCTTGGGAGGAAATTTCTCTGAAATGTGACCTCTCACTTTCTTCTTTCAGGACAATGCACAGACGTCCCTAACTTGCTATCAGTGTCCCAGCCTTTCATGGAGGCAACTGGTTTTCCTTTTAATCACTAGGGAACCCTAAGGAGAATATGTAAGGTTTTGAACTAATTGCATGTTAAAACTATGCAAAATGTTTCCAGATGTGTCCATGTGCTGTGTAAATTCAGTAAACCCCTCTATGCTCATTAACAATGACACCTATTGTGCTGACCAGGAACAAATTTGATGTTTTACTTTCCATTTTGCTTCAGTTCTTTCTCTTAATTATCCTCATCCCAGAGAGAAAGTCTGTCAGCATACACAGATTCCACTAACTGCACAAGGGAATGAGGGTAGGATGTGAAATGTCAGCAAGACCCTGGGTCTCTTGCTGATTGCAAAATAATTTGAGAAGAAAAAAAAGTAATTTCTGCTGGACAGATGCAGAAGTCCCCGAAAGTGCTTACCAAGGCCTTCATTACCTATGGTGTTAATGAATCCATCTTCTCCTTTTCTATGAGTTACAAGGAATACACACACAGTGATATAATGGAAAGCAGAGGGAGGAAACCTAGCAGCCCCAGAATCATGTGCTTAGGTGACAGATAGGTTGGTAATTTGACTTCAAATTCTCTAGTCAATGGCATGGCGAGGCATGTGATCAGGGAGAGGACCCAAGTTACTGAAAAACTCTGAGCATTTTAATTTCTTAAGGGAAATATTATTTTTTCTGAGAACTCTGTGAATTTTTAAAGGAGAAAGTTACATATGAAGCAATGTTAAATGTGACCAAGTAAACTTTGTCAAAGTTTGATTATGCAATATTTCTAGACATGTTACAATGACAATTATTGCCTATTCACTTTTGGGAGCAGTCTTTGATCGAAGCCACATTCTGTAAAGTGAAATCAAAACAGTTCTCAAGGGCTCGAGTGTGAAAGTCAGTGGTGAACTTTAGAGGTACTAATTTATCCAGGCATATAAGGCAGCTAAGCTTCACAAGTTTGAAGAGTGGATTAAAAGAAAATAAAATTTTAACATTTGCAGGGTATTTTAGTTCCAGGTAAGATGGTTTAGTTTACTCATCTTTTCTTTCTTTCATAAAATCTAAGGACAAAATTCATGGAGCATTTGTTTGAGAGTGTTAGAAACAAACAGCAATGAGAAGGGTCAGGACCAGCAAGTACTGCAGACTGGGTCTGGAAATTACTGCATAGATTTATGGGTGAAGGCATGTTCTCTAGGTGGAGTTGTTATGATGGTGGACATTTTGTTTTTATTTACATGTTATTTTATTTTTAAATTTTGTGTGTAAGCACATGTGGTATCTCTCTCTCTCTCTCTCTCTCTCTCTCTCTCTCTCTCTCTCTCTCTCTCTGTGTGTGTGTGTGTCTATGCATGCATGTGTAAATGAGTTGGTATTTGTGTGGGGGTTTATACATGTAAGTGGCCACAAGAAGGAGTCATGTCTTCCAGAATTGGAGTTACTGGTCTACAAGCACGTAGGTACTAGGAACTGACTTAGGTCCTCTAGAAGAGCAGTATGGACTCTTAACTACTAAGCAATCTCTGCAGCACTGGTGGGGGACATTTCACAAGAACTTCAGGAACTAGGGAATGGGGGTTATTATCGTAAAGGATATGTGTGATCCAGGGAAGTCTCAGTCTTTCTGTCTCTGTCTGTCTGTCTGTCTGCTCTCTCTTCCTCTCTCCTTTCTTCCCAACTCCCGTTTTCTTGTTGCCCCAAGATTTAGCAGTGTTCTCACCCCCACTCTCTTACCAATCCAGCTGGCAGTAGAATGAAACTATGATCCCAAATCAGCCTTTCCTCCCTTTGCGTACTTTTTCTGGGATATTTTATTATAGTAACAGAAAGATCCCTAACACAGGAAGAACTTTAGAATTGTATTATCACCAAACAAATGGTGATCTTGCCACAAAGATTTCTTTTAGTACCTTCTCTCATGTATTTAGTGTATGCAGGAATCAGAAGCCGGGCCTATCCAAAGCTAAGAAATAAGTCTATAGTTATGACTTAAGAAACAATGAAGACATTTGATAAGGCTGGTAGAATACAAAAGCCCTTCTTTGTATCTATAAGCCTCAAGCCATCCTATGGCAATGACAGCCACGTGACAGTGAGAATGAAATCTTTACTTCCCATCAGTTGAGGGATGAGCATCAGGTAGGGGAAACACATTCTCACCTCTCTTTCAACCTTTCTTTCTATTCTTCTGCAGTTTGATCATGGATATGGGCACAGATATGGGGAAATGATGAACCAGTAAATCCCCAATATTCTGGCCAGGCAGACAAAAGGAACTTAAGGGAATTAGAAAATAGAGATCTTAATAAGGGAGAAATTCAATAAAATGACCCTTTAACTTTTTTTTGTTTTTTGCTTTGTTTTTTTGAGACAGGGTTTCTCTGGAACTCACTCTGTAGACCAGGCTGGCCTCAAACTCAGAAATCTGCCTGCCCCTGCTTCCCAAGTGCTGGGATTAAAGGCGTGCACCACCACTGCCTGGCGGACCCTTTAACTTTTTAGTGTCCTCTTGGATCACCCCTGAAATGAAGTGTGTGGGCAAATCCCCCAGACACTGGGAACTGAGCTATGGAATGTATTAATGGCAAAGATCCAGCCTGACTCCTGGGCAGTTCGTTCACAACCGGGGAAGATCTGAGCAGTTCTACAGGGACTTTAGGAGCCGCATGGAATGTACTGGCCACAGTGTGAAGCCTTGATCCAAACATAACCATCTAGTTAAAATAAAAGCACCAGAGTTTGTTGCAGGATTTAAGCAAGGCTGAGAGCTACAATAGTATTCAAATTATTTAAAAAAGAATTCAGAATTTTTCAGCATATGAAAAAATAGCTAGAATTTAAAATACACGTGACAAAATTGAAGTGGACATTTCTGGTTTCTTTGGAGACTCAGTTGTGTCATGTGATGTTTTTCTGGAAACTGTCTTAAGAGAAGATGTTAATGATGAAGCACAGTTGTAGGAGGATGTTTTCCTGGAACCTGCCTGGGAAAAGGGATATTTTGCTACAGGGTGTGATTAAAAAAATACATGATGTTTGAAAAGGAAGTCTACAGTGCTGTGTGGTATTGGATCACCTTGTCACTTGATGCTGATCATTGTTTGTTGTGACTTCATAGAAAGAAATGCACCAAAGAACTTCTGGTCATGTTCCAGTGGCTTCTTGATACTAGCTGGGACTTAGGCCAATTGGCAGAGCCTTGTAGTTTCTTCTGAATCAAACTGCCATTGCTGATTCATAAATAGGGTTTGCAAGTGGATAGAGCTACTGCTGGTGATTAGTGTAAACTGAACTGCTGATATTCGGACAATGAAGATTGGATTCATCCCAAAGAATTGTTTCTAAAGAGGTCCACATCCTTCTTTGTCCTATTAACCTTTCCTTTCCAGTACCACTGGTAGGTGGATGGGAAGAAGGGAAGTTAAACACTTAAGTACATTTAGGTTTAAAAAAAATAAGCCTACAAACAATGTTTACAAATATAAAAATGGTGTGTTAGCAAATATGAAAAAGATTTTGAAAAGCTATTTGAGATGTGCCTTTAGAAAAATAGATTCGTTCTTTTTAAATTGTTTTTCTTTCTGTCTCTCTGTCTCTGACTCTCTGTTCCTCTCTGTCTCTCTGTCTCTGTCTCTCTCTGTCTCTCTGTCTCTGTCTCTGTCTCTGTCTCTCTCTCTCTCTCTGTTGTAGTAAAACCAATTTAAGCTTATTCATGACTAGCTTACAAATAAATGAAACTCAGACTAAGGTTATTTTGGTTGGCTTTGACAACTACTGGGAAGTAACTATTTTTCTAACTGCTGGAAAGGCTACCTCCCCAGCAGTATATGCCAGATCCATTCTGTTTCTCTTGGCTATGTGCTCATGGTTCCTCTCCTCTCATGGAGGCTCTTCTTCTCTCTCACTCTACTTCCTCTTTCCTAGTCTCTCCTCCCTCAAACCAGGGCATTCCAAGTCCACCTACCTCTAATCCCTCAAACAATTGGCTGTAGTCAATTTTATTTAACTAATAGGTTGAAACCAAGGAACAAAGTTTGTTCAACAAAAGCTTTGTAAGCATGAGACGTCACTTGTAGGCCTAGACCTTCAGGTATAGAATTTAGCTTTATAATCCATAGCAGCAGACATAAACTCCACAGTGTGTACACTGTAGAGCATGTGTGGAGAACACCTTCCCAGGAACTCTGGGTGATAATGTTTGGTGGCAAGTACCTTACCCAACTAGCCATTTCAATTTCTCTGGAGTAGCCCATTGGAAACAGAAATAGGAGCAGGAAATTTCAGCAAAAGAAAAAATCTAAATAGACAATAATTCTGAAAACATAAAACACAAATGAGAAATAATGGAAGCTGCACAGTCAAAATGAACATATATGTCAAAGCCCT
>NW_022196899.1:16417571-16444598 GCF_008632895.1 Mastomys coucha
AAAAAAAAAGGAGGACAAGCTATATAGTGGAAATATATTCAATGCATCTGAAAAAGTACTCATATTCATAATATAAATGTACACTCTACAAAAGGCAAACAACCCATTGTAGGGAAAAATGCATGATCAAATATTTGAGTGAGGACAATGTACAGGTGACAAGTAAAGGCAGAAATGACTTATGCTGACCAACATTAGAAAACTATAAATCAGTACTGCAGGAAGTTATACTGCACAGCCTATTGGCATGAAGCTTCCTCTCACACCTTGCTCCAGAAACTTCAAACACTGCATAAACACCAGCATTTTTTTCTCCTTTTAAAACTTACCATGTTTCTTTAATTCTTATTAATTTTTTTTATGTTATGGGGCTTTATCTGCATGTTATGCCTGTGTATCATATCAGATTCTCTACACTGGAACTACAGATGATTTTGAGCCACTATGTAGGTGCTAGGAACTGAGCCTGTGTTGTCCAGAAGGGCAGCTGTTGGTTTTAACTGAAGAACCATCTCTCCAGCCCCTCTCTTATTCTTTTTAAAAGGATCTGTTTTTATTTTTTATTATATGTATATGTGCACTTCTGAGTCTAGGGATGTACATGTGAGTGTAGATGCCTGTGAAGGCCAACAAAGGGCATTGGATCCCCTGGAGCTGCAGTTATAGAGTTATAGGCAGTTGTGGGCTGCCTGATGTCTACCTGATATGAGTGGTGGGACAGAATTCAAGTCCTCTGCAAGGGCAGTTAGCTCTCTTAATCCTGATGTATCTCTCTAGCTCCTCCCTCTTTCATTTTTAAGCAATTTCTTATAAATTTAAACATATGCCTGGTAACTCAGTTGCCCTACAAATATATCTGATCATAATTATATCTTCCCATAATTACCTAAGGTGGGGACAACCTAATAAAACGAATGAATGAATAAACTGTGGTATAGCTATTAAGTGGAAACCCTAAACTACATAAAAGTTAATGGATTATCGAAACACTATACCTTTGAATGTTTGAAGGAAAGAAGACAGCCTCAGAAATCAATGAAATGTAGGAACCCAATAAAATAAAATATCTCCAGTGTAAGGCTGTAGTGAATTAATCTTCATTTTCAGTGTTAAAAGGTTTGAAAGAAAAGTGGGTGTAAATGATTTCATTGGGCCACTTTGGGGACTCTGGGACAGTTGATATTCCTCATAGTGGGGACTAAACAGGTCTACTCATTTGTCAAGTTTATTGAATAAACAAGGAAATTTTGTTGCATATAAAATGAAACTAGTATTTATATAAAAATAAATGTACTATGAGCCAAAAAATATTTAAATCTTATATTTTAATTAAACATAAAATATACATTCTTATAGCTTTCAAGGAAAAGCAACAAGTCCCAAAATTGATAAGGTTCAAAGCCAGTTACTTCATTTGACAGTTGATGGTTGGATGGTTGGGAGAACTAAATATTTCCCAATGTGCTGTAGTACCTTCCGTTCCATGTTGTTATGAATTAAGTGTGTTTATACTGTTTGTTGATCTAGCTTTTTCCTCATTTTCATTCTAAATGCAGTGAAGCATATCTTTATATGGTACAATACGAGGGCATTTGACTCTCATTTGGAAAACTCTATGTTTGATTCCCTTTGTATTTGCTTATGCTAAAAACAGCACAATTTCAGTTTTTAACTGGCAATGAAGCTAGAATTGTGAAGAGAATTCATAGGGTGGAAAGTTCTTGGCTGGAAGATAAATATTCTGATTGTCACAAGTCCATCTAAGCGTGTGTGTGTGTGTGTGTGTGTGTGTGTGTGTGTGTGTGTGTATTCCTATGCTAAAGATACTCTGAGCCCCATAAATGTATGCAAATATTGAGTGTCTATCAAAACTTTTGAGTGAAAATTTAGAACAGTAAATTAAAATTTTATATAGGATTTAATCAGTTTGAAGCAGAAGCCATAGAGGAACATGGTTTACTGGCTTGCCATCATTGGCCACATGTCCATTTAGCTTTCTTTTTTTTTTTATTAGATGTTTTCTTATTTACAATTTCTCCTTTCCCAGGTTTCCCTCCAAAAATAAAATAAAATAAAATATGAAAAAAATAAAATAAAAAACAAAAACTAAAACAATCCCCTGTTCCTTCCCACCTCCCCCTACTCACTATCCCACCCCCTCTGCTTACTGGCCCTGGCATTCCCCTACACTGGGGCACAGAACCTTCACCAGGCCAAGGTCCTCTCCTCCCATTGATGACCGGCTTGGCCATCCTCTGCTATACGCATGCTGCTGGAGCCACGAGTTCCCCCATGTGTACTCTTTGGTTGGAGTTTTAGTCCCTGGGAGCTCAGAGGGTTGTAGTTAGTTCATATTGTTCCTCCTAAGGGACTGCAAGCCCTTCAGCTCCTTGGGTCCTTTCTATAGCTTCTTCATTGGGGACCCTGTACTCAGTTCAGTGGATGGCTGTGAGCCTCTACTTCTGTATCAGTCGGGTACTGTCAGAGCCTCTTGAGAGACACCTATCTCAGGCTCCTGTCATCCAGCACTTGTTGGCATCCACAATAATGTCTAGATTTGGTGATTGAATATGGGAAGGATTCCCAGGTGGAGCAATCTCTGAATTGTCCTTCTTATTTAACCAAAAACATTTGTCTAGGAGTAGAATCACCCATAGTAGGCTGAGCCCTCTGACATCCATTAGTAATTAAAACATGCCACAAACATGATTGCCCAATGTGATGGAGGCAGTTTTTTAACTGAAATTCTCTCTTTCCAGGTGACTATAGTTGGTGTCAAGTTTGAAAATAAAAACTAACCAATATAATTCACTTCTTGTCAACTTGACAAACAATTACATTACTGTTAGAAACTAATTTTTCCTTTTTTTGTCCAAAAGATCACATGTTATTATAATAATATAAAACACAATACAACTTTAAAAGAGTCACAGTTAAAAGAAATCTCAACAATTTAAAATTTCAAGTGTTTTTTTAAACACAAAGTCTTAACTGTGGGTTTCTGTAAAATAAGAATAAATTACCTACTTTTTTATTACTAAAAAGAACTAGAGTACAGTAACAATTAGATCAGAGCAAAAATGTAACAAGCTTAGTGTTAGGCTCCAGAAGGCATAGGCAGTTCCATTTCTTTTCTACCACCCATAAGACACACTGCTTTGTACATAGGCTCAGGACAGCTCTGCTGCCTACCTGCCAGTGTCCTTGGTGGTTGGCTACCTCATGAATCTCATGATTTCTGCCACCTTCAGTATCCTGAGGTTTCCACTCCAACAGAGGCTCCGTCATAGTGACCTTTCACAATGCTAAGCTTGGTTATCATATAATATCACTAAAACCAGTGCCACATGAGGAATTCTTGCATATTGCAAAGTTCAGCTGATATCTTCAGATATAGCCTTTGTAATATCTGAACTACCTCTCCTATATGCTAACCCTCACAAACTTTGGTCCGAGGAGAGTTTGCTTCAACAATACTGGTTTCTTAGTAATCACAGATAAATTTTCAGCTCTAGCTAGTCACATTCATTGTCCAAATAAGTTAAGGTCCTCACAATTCACTAAATCTTAATCAGAAACAAAAACAATCATCTTGCTGGAGATTATACTTCATTCTGAGAATTTACAAGCCAGGTTTATTTCTACTTCCTAGTTTTCAAAGTTCCCAGAAAAGGCTCACTGTACTCTAAGAATTCCAACTCTAAACCCCCAAATTCCTTGATAATCAAAATGTCAATCACATTCTTCTGGCACTAAATTTTTTCCTTCTTTGGTTTCTGTTGATCTGATAAACATCATACCTAAAAGCAACTTTAGGGAGGAAATAGTTTGGCTTTCACTTGCATGGAATTTTCCATCTTAGAGAGAAGTTACTGCAGAGATATAAACAAGATAGGGATTCCAGCAGAGTAGGAACTTGAACAAGAAACTAAGAAGGAACACTGTATACTGGCTTGCTCCTTGTCCAGGAATGGCTTGCCAACAGTAGTTAGGACCCTCCTATATCAATAAACCACCAAGAAAATGCACTAAGGATATAATGTAGGTCAATCATATGGAGGCAATTTCTCAACTAATATTCAGTTTTTTCAGTAGTCTTGGTGTGCATGCTTTCTCCTTGCTTTTTAGAGAGGAAACAGTAAAACATTGATTCCTTGAGAATCACTTTAGTGTCTTGCCAATCCTCTGAGTGTAAGTAGATTTCTCTGACCAAAGGATAGTGTACTACATCCATCTTTACAGGTAGAGCTATCTCCATGACATTGTGTCTCACTTCCCATGAAATGTCAGTGTGTAGGGACATGCTCCCTGGGTCCTGTCTAATTGATCATGAATTACTCCCCGACAATTTTTGTTTGTATAGTCTAGCACAATCTATTAACTTGGAAGTTCAATTAAATTTGCTCAAAAATCTCTCAGCACAAAGTTAAAACATCATTATAGATTCTCATGCAGATAGACTAAAACATTCCAAAGTTATGAGTACTGGTGATTGTAGTTAAAAAGATGTATCAGGATCCAAAGTTCATGTTTCATCCATCACAGATGAGTCATAGACATGCTTGTTTGTCCTTTGGCCTTGTTTTCCCCATCTTCCTTTCTTGTTCTCTGCATCTCATATTTCTTCATTAGTAAACTCTTCAGACTTTTGCTTTCTACCTACTGGCTGTATTTTTAGAGTTTTGGTTTATCTAAAAGTATTTTTTAAAACGTATGGTGCTTCCTACAACTTAATAAGGTATGAAGTGTCTTTTTAAGATTCTAGAGATCTTAGGAAAGATTAGGTAATACCAAAAGAGAGCACAGAGAAGCAACACCAATATTCTCATTTCTACAAACAGCTTGCTTGGTTTAATGTGAATAAATAGCTCATCTTCAGTTTGAGCAATTTTCCACATGTGTCTTCTTTGAGGCCCCTGAAAACTCAAGGAATTTAATGCTTATTCAACATTTTTAATTTGTTATTCTCCTTTCCCTAAATGGTTTGTCGTGATGCATCAGTGGTGTTCAAGGTCAGGGCATGAGGCTATAAATAGCTATTTGTAGGAGTGTAAAAACCCTAGTAGTAGTTCCAGGTAATGAGGTACAAGACAAACTTTAGGGCTGACATTTTTACTAGTGCAATTTCTTCAACTACACTGCAAGCAGGGGACTCGGGAAAACTCTGCAATGTCATGAAGTTTTTAACATTGCTTTTGAGGGTTGGTACATTTCCACAATAACTTGTTAGCAGTATCATTTACTTCCTAACAATTGCTTGAGTTTGACAATTCCTGATTTAACTTTTATCTTTGTCTGTGCTGTCAAGAGTGAGATGATCATGCAGGGTTGTTTTATATATTCTGGACAGTTCTTATAAATGTTCACCTGTATGCTTATTTTCTTGTAGGCACAGTATTTAAACAAATGCCCATGCAAACTAGTCCTGATTTAGCCAGGATGCTTTGTCATTGATGTGAATATACAACTGTAATTGGGGCAAGATCTTTCTTTAGGTGAGGACAGCCAATATGCCATAGTGGATCAGAAAGTTTTTTCAAGTAGTTCCTAGGAGGCATGTAGGCAGGCAACCCTATGATACAGTGGTTCTGATTTCTGTAATGAACAGCGTCACTCTTTGGAGCTCACATGTTCCAAGCTTTTATTCTCTGTGAAGCCTTTACTCCAAGCCCTCTGTTGTCACACTACATAGTTCTAGTAGCTTCTATGTTGATGGATTGGTGCCTCTTGTAGACTTAGTGAAGAACCCCACAGGAAGGGATCTTTTTTTTTTTTTACCAATAAGTTTATTACTTGTAATTTCTTCAATCAAAAATTTGACTAGACTTTATTTCTGACTTATTGCTTGCTGATTATAAAGCTACATGTTTGTGTCAGCCCTGGGTACCCATTAACCTAGTAATATTTGGTTTGAAATCTCAGTCACTGAAAGGGTATAAACATACTGAAGCTTTTAAAAGTTTAAAAACCAATGCATTGCCGGGTGGTGTTGGTGCACACCTTTAATCCCTGCACTGGGGAGGCAGAGGCAGGCGGATTTCTGAGTTTGAGGCCAGCCTGGTCTATGGAGTGAGTTCCAGGACAGCCAAGGCTACACAGAGAAACCCTGTCTCAAAAAAACCAAAATAAATAAATAGATAAATAAAATAAAAATAAAAACCAATGCATAGAATTAATATAACACAAGCTATACCCTTTCTATAAAAGAGGGTTTCATTGGCCAACACAGGTCCATGCCCTCTTGTCTTTGTTAAATTTCTACTCCTGTGATAAAACAGCATGAGTAAAGGCAACTTGGAGAAGAAAGGATTTATTTCACTGTATTGTCAGTTCCACAGCATAGTGGGTATCTATGGCAGAAACTCAAACAATCAGGAGCCTGGAGGCAGGAGATGATGAAGAGGCCATTAGAGGAATTCCTCTTACTGGCTTGTTCCCCATCACTTGCTCAGCCTACTCTCCTATAGCATCAGAACCAGCAGCCTGTGAGTGCTGCAACTGGGAATGCAAAAGGAGTTGGGCTCTCCCTTCAATCATCATTCAAGATAATTATGGGCACCATAAGCTTGACCATAGGCCGATCTGGTGGGCATATTTTTCAGTTGAGATTCCCTTTTCCAATATGATCCCAGATTGTTTGTCAACATAAAATCAGTCAACATATTTCACTTAGTAATTTACATATATTAGTGAGAATACGGTATTCAAAAGTTTAAAGAAAGTGATTTACCTTGATTATAACTCACTCAGTTTTAATTTATTTTTATCAGACTGGGAAGACCCTGCTGATATTTGTTAAGGTTGAAGAATGAATAAAATCAAATTTTCTTATGGTTATTTGTTTCTCTATTCATGTATTTATATTAATGAATCCTAAGTGGTAATGTACCAGAGAGAAATGTTGCCAGCCTGTCTATAATAAAGAAGATATAGAAATGCATGCAAGCCTAGCTTATATTTTCCAGAATAAGTATATAAAATTCATAAATTAATAGTTCGTTTCCTTTTTTATTGTAAATAGTGAAAGAAGACCCTTGTTGGAATACTGCTTTGGGCTAAGGAAATTAGAACTACTGTATGACATGGTAGAAGCTTCTATATTATATACTCATCTATGTTTATCTCTCTACAAGGTAAGTGATGAAAATAATAGCAATAATAATAATAATAATCATAAACAATAGAAACATAATAATTGAAACTAACATGGAGACCTGGGTAAGTGAATTTCATTTCATCTTTTTAAATGCCTGCACCAAGAAAGATGAAGACATGACTCAATCATCTAGGTGGGAAAACATTTTACTTTTGGAATACTCATGTTTTCTACATTCCAATTTTGTTCTAGTGTAACTTGGAGAAGAAAATAGTTTTTTGATTGTCCTAGAGGTTTATACTTTTACTAGACAAAATGATCAATGTCATCTGTGTTGGGGAAGCTCTTATGAGCATAGCAGGTTGCTATGTCCTCTAGGCTATAAAGAAGAAAAACACAGGAGAACTAAAGAATGTGTTTGGGTAAGCATAACACAAAACAATGTAGCAGCTTTAGAGAAGGGGAAACAGACAAACGAACATAAAATAAACAAGAGCTGTTGTCTCATAGAAGAGAGGATACCCATGAATATTCCTGTGCTTTTTCAGGGAAGTGTTTATAAAGCAGATAAAGCTCACCTAGGTTTAGTGAATCTTTATTAGACAGACAGAAAAAAAGATGGAGGCAGTTCAAGATAGAACAAACTTTAAGATTTAAGAACAAATGTCTAAGATTATTTCTTTAGTAAGTAACATTTATTGAGTAACTGTGGTATGAGTTGGAGCCTGAAAGTATTTTGTAACCTGTCTGATAAGAGATGAAGATTCATAGCTACCTAATAAAAACAATGAAATACAATAAATTTGACAAGAAAAACTACTATGGAATGTACTTAGAATGAAGAAGAAGCAATTTGTTTTGACTAGAAGGTAGAGGTGATTGCATTTAGCCTTTTTTAGGGAATAAATAGGAATTTTATGATCACAAAGAGAAGAAACTACTTTTCTGATAGGGGAGAGAGGATACCACATTGTCCAAGTGGGTGTTTCATTGGCTACTTCTGTTCTAACCTATTCTTCACCCTACCTCAGACTTACTG
Organism: Mastomys coucha; assembly: GCF_008632895.1. Lineage (NCBI taxonomy): Eukaryota > Metazoa > Chordata > Mammalia > Rodentia > Muridae > Mastomys > Mastomys coucha. The sequence continues at coordinate 16,425,707 of NW_022196899.1, forward strand.
AATTACATAAAGTCTCTCTTAAAGCAACTCAGTGCTCACCTTATAAACATGTTTCTGAGATAGATAAAGACTAAAACTACTGGTAACCATGGTAAAATGATATAACTTGTTGGGGAATAAAGAGTGGTTTGGAACAACTCAAGGTATGTGAATCCCAAGGATGAAAATGTGCTTTGAGAGGTCCTGGAAACAGTCATAAGATCATCAAGGGTGATGAGACTAACTTATTATGTGATGTGTTCAATGAAAGTAAGGCAATTTAGAGGTAAGAGACATTTGTAGTATGTAACTCGTCAGTGGTGATGTTCAAATTGCTCATGAAGTTTTCTATCCATTTCCCAAAGTCTCATGTTGAGAGTAACTATGTCTTAAGCTTCACAAATTACATATATTTGAGATTATGTTTACTCCCAAAGGAGTTAGGTTTAGGTTTGTGGAATTCACTGAAAATCCAAAATATTTTTCAGAAAATTAAAGTAAATTTATTCATTTACAAAAGCCAAACTAAGCCCTTCTGCCCTAACCCTTCTGCCCTGTCCTTTCTGCTGGTGCAGACTCCTAGCTAGTCTTCTTCAGTGAAGACAACATATCCTGACCCATCCTAGAGGACCCGCTGCACTCAGAGCAGTTGGTAAGAACCCACCACCACTACCACCATAAGTCTCAGAACTGATGCAAAAATACTCAATAAAATTCTTGCAAACTGAATTCAAGAACACATCAAAACCATCATTCACCATGATCAAGTAGGCTTCATCCCAGGGATGCAAAGTTGATTTAATATATGAAAATCCATTAATGTAATCCATTATATAAACAAACTCAAAGAAAAAAATCACATGATCATCTACTTAGATGCAGAAAAGGCATTTGACAAAATATAGCACCCTTTTATGTTAAAAGTATTGGAGAGAGCAGGAATTCAAGGCCCATACCTAAACATAATAAAAGCAGTTTACTGCAAACCAACAGCCAATATCAAATTACATGGAGACATACTTGAAGCAATCCCACTGAAATCGGGGACATGACAAGGACACCCACTTTCTTCATATATATTCAATATAGTATTCGAAGTGTTGGCTAGAACAATAAGAACACAAAAAGAGATCAAGAGGATACACAGTGGTAAAGAAGAAGTAAAGGTATCACTATTTGCAGATGATATGATAATATACATAAGTGACCCCCAGAATTCCACCAGAGAACTTCTACAGCTGATAAGCAACTTCAGCAAGTGGCTGGATTTAAAATTATTTTGAATCAATCAGTAGCATTCCTTTATACAAAGGATAAACAGGCTGAGAAAGAAATTGGGGAAACAACTCCCTACACAATAGCCACAAATAGTATAAAATATCTTGGGGTAACTTTAACCAAATAAGTGAAAGACCTGTATGACAATAACTTCAAGTCTCTTAAGAAAGAAATTTAAGATCTCAGAAAATGGAGAGATTGTCCATGCTCATGGATTGGCAGAATTAACATAATAAAAATGGCCATCCCGTAGATTGCCTTCTAGAGGCTCACAGACATCTATTGAACTGAGTACAGGGTCCCCAGTGAAGGAGTTAGAGAAAGGACCAAAGGAGCTGAAGGGTTTGCAGCCCCTTAGGACGAACAACAATATGGACTAACTAGTACCCTCAGAGCTCCCAGGGTCTCAACCACCAACCAAGGACTGCACACGGAGGGGTCTGATTGTTCTGGCAGCATGTGTATAGTAGAGGATTGCAATTTGATCATCAACAAGAGGAGAGGACCTCGGCCCTGTGAAGGTTCTGTGCCCCAAGTGTAGGGGAATGCCAGGGCCAATAAGTGGGAGAGGGTGGGGTGGCAGGCATGGGGAAGGGGAAGGCAACAGGGGTTTGTTTTTGTTGTTTTTCTTTGTTTCTTTGTTTTTTGGAGGGGAAACTGGGAATGGAGAAATTTACATGTAAATAAAGAAAATATCTAATAAAAAAAGAAAAGAAAAAAAATGGCCATCCTACCAAAGGCAACCTATAGATTCAATGCAAACCCCATCAAAATCCCAACACAATTCTTCAAAGATATGGAAAGAGCAATTCTCAAATTCATCTGGAAAGGCAAAAACCCAGAACAATTTTTTTTATTGATTTAAGTTTTATTGCATTATGATGAGAAAAGGATCCTAATTTCAATTTATATGAATTTGTTAACATTTAAAAACATATTTTAAGTAAATTGAATTACATCACATTCTTCTTTCCCTTTTGAATCCCAACTCCTCCCAGAGACCCCCTTGAATACCTGCCATACCTTTCATTTTTGTATCATATTCTTTAAAATTTATAAAATATTATAGGGGTAAAAAAATCAATATTATAAAAGTTGTTTGATATAAAACAACAATCAATTGAACAGTCTTACGTAGATGCTTGTCTACAATAATAATGAAAATACATGTTTTTCTCAATATAAATTTTAAATAACTCTAAACATATTAACAGCATATTTTAAAATAGATCACTATATTTTAGTTTTTTTAAGTGATAAATAGATAAAGACTTTTTGTTTGTTTGTTTTGTTTTTAGTAGAGCTTAAAATCTTGGCTCTTACTATGATACAAACCCAAAATAAGAACAATTTTTAGACATTTGAGTTCATTGTAAGAAGGCTGTACTTCAATGACCCTCAAATGACGAAAGGATTTTACCTCCATAGTAGCAAAGCTAAGAGTTGACAGTTCTGCTGTGCCAATGAGTAGATCATAGACACAATTTTTGGGTACATATTTCCTGCTATGGTCAAAGCTATTTGACTTGAGTGATTGTCTTCATTCTCAGCCCACAGTAAACATGTTACATTTATTTAAAAAATGGTGTGTGTATTAAGATGGTCTATTCATGAAGTCATTCAACAACTATTTCAGTGAAAAGAAAACTTCCCTAACCTAAAGAAAGAGAGGTCTATGAACATACAAGATACTTACAGAACTCCAAATAGAGTGGGCCAGGAAAGAAATTCCTCTCATCACATAATAGTCAAAACTTTTTGTTTTGCTTTTTGAGTTTCCTTTGACTGTTGTGTCAGTGTTTTCTATGGTGTCTTCTGCTCCTGAGATTCTCTCTTCTATCTCTTGTATTCTGTTGGTGATGCTTGCATCTATTACTCCTGATTTCTTTCCTAGGTTTTCTAACTCCTGTGTGGTTACTTTTTTTGTGATATCTTTATTGTTTCTAGTTCCATTTTTAGATCCTGGAAGGTTTTGTTCATTTTCTTTGCCTGTTTGATTGTATTTTTTTTTTTTTTTTTTTTTTGTTTTTTTTTTTTTTTTTTGTAGTTCTTTAAGGGATTTTTGTTTTTCCTCTTTAAGGCTTCTAGCTGTTTACCTGTGTTCTCCTGTATTTCTTTGTGGGAGTTATTTATGTCCTTCTTAAAAGTGCTCTATCATCACAAGAAGAAGTGATTTCTATCTGAATCTTGTTTTTCTGGTGTGATGGTGTGTCCAGGACTTGGTACGGTGGAAGAATTGGGTTCTGATCATACCAAGTAACCTTGGTTTCTATTTCTTATGTTCTTACACTAGCCTCCCACCATCTGGTTGTCTCTAGTGTGACTTGCCTTGGCTATATATGCCTGGAGCCTGTTCTTCCTGTGATCCTGGTTGTGTCAGAACTCTTCAGAGTCAAGCTGTCTCTGTGATCCTGTGATTCTGGGATCCTGTGATCCTGGGTTTGTTAGAGCACCTGTGAGTGAAGCTTCCTCTGGGTACTATGAGACTCACTGCAGAATTCGTGCTGAAGGTCTGCTCAGGGCAACTGCCCAGACAGACTGGAAGGAAGCCATGCCACTGGAATGGTGGAGTTCCTGTATGTCTGGGACCTACTGGCCTCAGTTCCTCCTGGTGTTGTGTCCTCCTCACCTCTGCCCCATGATCCTGGGCTTATTAGAGTGCCTGGGAGTGGAGCTTCCTCTGGGTGCTCTGGGACTGGCTCTGAAGTTTTTGCCCAAGGTCTGCTTAGGGTGTAGCCCCAGACAGACCTTTGAGAAAACAATTCTTAACAATAAAAGAACAGCTGGGGGAATCACCATCCCTGACCTCAAGCTTTACTACAGAGCAATAGTGATAAAAACTGCATGGTATTGGTACAGAGGCAGACATACTGATCAATGGAATAGAATTAAAGACCCAGAAATAAAACCACACACTTATGGTCACTTGATCTTTGACAAAGACACCAAAAATATACAATGGAAAAAAGAAAGCATCTTCAATAAATGGTGCTGGTCTAACTGGCTGTCTGTATGTAGAAGAATGAAAATAGACCCATATTTGTCACCTTGTAAAAAGCTCAGTTCCAAATGGATCAAGGACCTCAACATAAAACCAGATATACTGAATCTAATAGAATTAAAAATGGGAAAGAACCTTGAACTCATTGGCAGAGGGGGAAATTTCCTAAACAGAACCCCAATGGCTCATGTTCTAACTTCAAGAATTGATAAAAGGGACCTCATGAAACTGGAAGCTTCTGTAATTCAAAAGACATTTTCAATAAGACAAATCGGCAACCTACAGATTGGGGAAAACATCTTCACTAACCCCACATTTGATAGAGGGCTAATATCCAAAATACTTAAAGAACTCAAGAAGTTAATCACAAAAAAACCCCAACCCAATCAAAAAATGGATTATAGAACTAAACTAATAGTTCACAACTGAGGAATCTCAAGTGGCTGAGAAGCACCTAAAGAAATATTCAAAGTCCTTAGTGATCAGAGAAATGCAAATCAAAATGACCCTGAGATTCCACCTTTCACCAATCAGAATGGCTAATATCAAAACATCAGGTGACAACACATGTTGGAGAAAATGTGGAGAAAGAGGAACACTCCTCCATTGCTGGTGGGATTGCAAACTGGCACAACCACTCTGGAAAGCAATTTGGAATTTACTCAGAAAATTGGAACTAGATCTACCTGAAGATCCAGCTATACCAATCTTGGGAATATTCCCAGAAGATGCCCCACCATGACACAGGGTCATGTCACGTGTTCCACTATGTTCACAGTAGCCTTATTTGTGATAGCTAGAAGCTGGAAGCAACCTAGATGTCCCACAACAGAAGAATGGATAAAGAATATGTGGTTCATTTACACAATGGAATACTACTCAGTTATTAAGAACGAAAACAGTTTTGCAGGCAAATGAATGGAACTAGAAAATATCCTGAGTACGGTAACTCACACCCAAAATGACCTATCACTAATAAGTGCATATTAGTCAAAAAAATATAAATAGATAAAAGTACAAAATACTCAAGATACAGTCCACAGAACTCATGAAGGTCAACAAGCTAAAGTGCCCAAGTGAAGATGCCTCAGTCCCACTTGGAAGAGAGAAGAAACAATCTCAAGTGGGGAGAGAGGGAGGGACCTAGGAGGGAAACTAGACTGGGGGGGTGGACAGGAAGGGAGTAGGGAGAAAAGGGGAACCTCATCTGGTATTGGGTGAGGGAAATGAACTGAAGCCCTGAGGGCCAGCAGAAAGAATGGAAACAGGCACCCTCAGGAAATGGGAGGTTGGGGGAACCCTCCAGAATGCACCAGAGACCTGGGAGGTGAGAGACTCTGAGGACTCAAAAAGTGGTACCTTAGATCAAATGCCTGATGGTAGGGAGAGGGAACGTATAGAGCCCACCTCCAGTAGGAAGACAGGACATCAAGTGAGGGATGGGATTGTCATCCCACAGTCACAACTCTGACCCATAATTGTTCCTGTCTGAAAGAATTAGAGGGATGAAAATGGAGAGAAGCCTGAGGAAAAGAAGGCCTGGCGACAGGCCCAAAGTGGAATCCAGCTCAAAGGGAGGTCCCAAGGCTTGACTCTATTACTGAGGCCATGGAGCACTCACAAAAAGGGACCTATCATGACTACCCTCCAAAAGACCCAACAAGCAGCTGAAAGAGTCAGATGCAGATATTTGCACCCAACCAATGGACAGAAGCAGCTGACTCCTGTTGTTGAATTAGGGAAGGCTGAAAGAAGCTGAGGAGGCCAATCCTGTAAGAGGACCAGAAGTCTCAATTAATCTGGACCCCTGAGATCTCTCAAACACTAGACTACCAAACAGATAGCATACACCAGTTGATATGAGGCCCCCAACACATATATAATAGAGGACTTGCGGGTCTGTGTTCATTCAGAGATGATGCATCTAACCCTCAAGAGACTGGAGGCCCCAGGGAGTTTAGAGGTCAGGTGGGGTGGGGGTACAGACATCCACATGGAGACAGGAGAGCGGGGACGAAGTATGGGATGTGGAACAGTCAGAGGGTGGATCAAAGGTGAGCAAAGTAAAATATGCAGCATAAAAATAAAAGCCAAAATAAATGTTTGGCTCATTTAGTTATAGATATTTTCTTGAAATTTCACATCTTGCTAATTGTCTTCCTGCCTCTGTGTGGAGTAGCAGAGCCTGTTGTTCTTCGTCATGGCTCTCTCTTATGAGACCTAGGATTGTCACAGGTATGCTATGTCACATCACCTCCAGGACTAAGCTGGTAAAGTATGAATTGGAGTCAGAGTACAAAAGTCCTAATAAGAGCAGTCATAGCCTCAGGGCCAGTTATTCTGGATTATTATGAAAACCTGCACTGTGTTGTTATGATAAAGACAGAGATATTATGATCTTTGGTGAAGTTGGTGAAGCAAGGTACAAGGAACTATCGTGAAAGAAATCTAATGCCTGCACTTTTCCAACACTCAGGACTTCTCTGGTCTCCGGAGCCTGTGCACAGGAGAGGGTGTTTTCTGAAGTAATTAGTGGTGACAATTGTGTTTCTATGTATACTCTCAATATTTTTTTTTTGAACTTTGATTTAGTCACAGGCTTCTAGAAAGTATATGGACAGAGCAATGACTGGAGTCATCAAATTCTCTCTCAAACACATAAGTTAGAGAGTAGAGATCAAATATGACTCAGGATCCTAAGTGAGGAGAGCATTCATATGCAATACAATTAATCCAACACGAGCAAGCAGCCAAGAAGTTTAGCCTGTCCATAATCACAATCATAATTATAAACAGCCAGGAATCCTCCTGTTTTCTTTTGTTGTTGAGCATGTAAAACCATGAGAAATCTCACCAACTCTTTGGGGCCAGATGATGACAGTCTTTCACAGAGCCCTGTCACTTTTATACCTTTTTAGAGTTCTGAAAGATATAAGGTTTCAGGATGAGCTTGGAATATCCACAGATAGACTGTACTATCTGCTCCCCAACAGCTATCTCAGAAACCACCGCTCTCAGTTCTACAGAGACTATAAGGCTGCTGACCAGGGAAGGCTAGTGATTTGCCTGACTCTAAGGAACTCTGGCTCCATACTCAGATATTTTCCATAGCACTTGTGGTTGAAAATAGAGTACTCTTAAAGGTAGGACGAGAACAGCCAGAGCACATTGATACTTGCCTTATCAGATGTATCCACATACAATGATCACTATTTAGGGAGATTTCCAAAAAGTCTGTGACAGATAGTTGGGTATCTCAAATGTGAGACTTGGAAATTTCCATAGAAATAGACCTGCAAAAACTTAGATTAAAAGAAAAGAAAGTGTTTTGTCCATGCAAATGAAGTGATTTATTCAAAAGCAAAGTGCTGGCTAGATACAATGCCCAGCTGGAAGGAAGGTGTCCTGTCTGTCTCCAACAGCTTCTGCCTGGAGCCTTGATGTCCTCACCATCACAATGTAATGGAAAACTTGTTTAGAAAAATATCAAATGTGTTGTTGTAATAGAAAAGTTGTTAAAAAAAATCAAATGTATTGTTGTAAAGTGTCAACAAATAACAAGACTATTATGGGTCTCGGCAAATTCTGTCTTCAGCAGTCAGTGAATGCTCGCAGAGGTATTTGTTCCCAGGGGCTTGTAGTTATTATCAAAACACACAGCTGCATAGATACACATTTTGCTAGCAATGACTGTTGCATTGAGGTCTCTTTAGATACAGGTGAACCTGGTGAGTTCTTGGTTTAATTTGTTAATGTACTGTTAAATTGGAGTCTTTATGATATGTTATATCACAGACATGGGAGAAATGGTCACTAATCTCTAAGTGAAAATATGTGGTCAATGCTGTTAAAGTGACTGACTCCTTTGTGCCTTTGTGTAAGTTGTTCTCCATTTGGGACTCCATTCCTATGTGACAACTAGTGTATTTTACCTGCCTTTCCAGTCTTGCAAGGCTGTCTTAAGGATCATTATTCTACAGTATATGGTAAGGTACAGGACAGACCTTTGAGAAAGCTGGTTTTTCAAATGATTACTCTGGAATCTCATAATATCTGTCATTAGGGTAAAAGTATAAGGAACAAATTAGATAATCCAGGATTTTAAATCTAAATATAATATGTATTATTGAAAATAATTATTTTTATATCAAAATTTCTGATCACAGTTTCTTTTCTTTCAACTCCTCCCAGAACTTTCTCAGCTCCAAACTTCATGTCTTTCGTTTTTCTTTCTCTATAAAAAACAATCAGGGAGACAAATAAACAAAACCAAACAAACCAAAATAAAAATAAGACAAAGAAAAATAAAAAAAACCACAACACACACACACACACACACACACACACACACACACCATAAAAACACAGCTTTGGAAATCATAATATACAAGCAAAAGACCTGTAAGACAAAAGAAGAGGAAGAGAAGGAGGAGGAGGAGAAGGAGGAGGAGGAGGAGGAGGAGGAGAAGGAGGAGGAGGAAGAGAAGGAGGAGGAGGAGGAGGAGAAGGAGGAGGAGGAGGAGGAGAAGGAAGAGGAGGAGGAGGAGGAGGAGGAAAGGTTCACACAAAGTAATATGAGACAAAAAAAAGAGTCCATAAAAATATTATTCAGAAAATTTTGTGTTAGCCATCTACATATGGGCACAGGGCCTGCCCTTAAGTGTGGTTTCTATACCTAGCAAGTCTCCATTGGAGTACATTTTTGGTTAGGGATGGGAGTGCATATTCACTTCCCCTTCTTAGCACTGGAACCCCCATCTCTCTTGGACCTCTGCAGGCCCTGTGCATGCTTCCATTCTTTCTGAGTTCATTTGTGTGGCAGTTCTGTCGTGTCTGGAAGCCACTGGTTCTCTGTTGTCCTTCATCCTTTCTATCCCTTACAATCATTTTGTCTCCTCTCTCACAGAGATCCATGAACCTTGAGTGAAGAGGGTTGATGAAAACATCCCACTTAGGACTGAGTGGTCTCAAGCCTCTCACTCTTTGAGCATCGTCCAGCTCTGGATCTCTGTTAGTTTCCATCTCCCGCAGGATGGAGCTTCAGGAGAGCCAGGATTCCTTCTGCGAGGTACCCTTCCATGTTTAAGGCTTTGGACTAAGGTACTTGGTAATAAACACACATAATCTCCTCAGCAATCTTATAAATTAAGCGTTATTTAAATCTTAAAAGCAATCTGAATTGAAAATCAAGTTTTACCACTGGCCATGAGGCCACTGACTTCAGATTTCAATCCAATTATTCAGACCCCCAGTAGAACATTGTGTTTGAATACCCCACAGCCTCTTCAAATTTAGCGTTCTCTTGGCTATCACCAGGCTTGCTGGTTTATTTTCCAGAAAACAAGAATAGATCATTAAAAATGGCTCAGACAAGGAAACTGCTTTGCAGCCCTGGGCCAGTCTGGCCCCAGTCCGGCCATTATGACTCCTGCTGAAGATAACATCGGTGTTTTCTCCACTGTTTCATCCCAGAAGTGTAGGATAAAAGCCTGCTCTTTATAGCTCCTGTGAAGTACAGTGTTTACAGACAGCTCACTGATCATCTGCCACAGGAGCCCTTGAGAGCTCTGGCCAGGCAGACAGGACTTGTTTTAACGGGCTAGAGGCAAGAACCCTTTAACGAGATCAAATGAGCGTCCTGTAAAGAAATCCAGCACCTCCGTCGCTTGGGAAGGAGAGGTAGCTTTTATATTTTGGGTTAAAATTTGACAACTGTTGGCTTTTTCTGACTCCCGGGAGGAGAGGTAGATGCACATCAGGTCCTCCACTCTCAGCAGTCTCACTTTCAATGGTATCAATGTTCTGTAGTCAACTGTCTTTCAAAACTAGTAAGGTAAAATTTTCAGAGGTAATTCACATGGGTTAGATTGTATGCCATTCTAAGGAATGTGATAAAATCTTGAGCCTCCTACTCTGCTTTGTGTAGGACATGAATCATCCTTTGTCTATAGTGTCCATACTGAAGCACTGTGAAAACCATCCCATTCATCAGTTCATTTGTCCACCTATCCACTCATCCATCAATCTATCCATCCATCCATCACTAAGTAGCCATCTCTTATTACATGCACTGGTGTTGGTTGCCGTATCTCAGTACTTTTGTTCTGGTAACCTGTGTGTTTTACTTAATATTGGTCTCTAAGTATCTGAGTAGTATTGCTAGCAAATTCATTGCAGTATATTATTAAAAGTCTTCTATTTTATTATGAATCATTTAAAATATCTTGCTGTGCTTGATCCAGACATTAAGAGAAGTATTGGTTGGAGATAAAAACCTCATCTGCCCAGTTAGTTGCAGTTTGGAGAGAGGGATGTTTGCTAGTGTGAATGTTGGAGAGTCTTGAATTCTTGTCTGGCTACATCACTGCAAGCTGTAACACATGAAATAACCTTTGTGACCCTATTATCTTTGCCAGTAAAATTAGATTTGCCAGTAAAAAAGATTATAATATCTTTCTTGAAAGGAAAACAAAGAACCTAAAAAAAATGTTTTAGTTTTCCAATTGATACATAGTAGGTTTCATTTCTCCTGGACCCCTGGAGGAGAAAACAGTTTAGTTCTATATAATTGTGTGACCAAACACTCTACTTCTCAGGGCCATTATGTATCAGTTAGAAAGGACAAAAAAACCCTGGATGTGGAATTCTTTGACATTCCTTCCAGCTAAAAATTCTGTGTTTGTTTTAATAACATTTAACTCTATAACTGTTAGAGTTTGGATGGCAACAACTTGAGATATTTTTGAAACCACACTCATCGTGGCTTTGACAACATTTTCTAGAGAAATAAAAATCCACTGCTGATGAAATAGAACAAAGATACCACTGCTCAACCTATTATCTGGAAAGCTCAGATAAGGTTGTATATCAGTCTGCTGTTCTGTGGCTATCACAAAATAAATGAGAATGACTACAGAACAAAGAAAAGATGTCTGTTTGGGTTCCAGTGTTGCTCAAGGGTACATTGTTAACAGTAATGTAACTCTGGGTATGGTGTCAGAGTGCTGGAAATATGTTAGGAAAAAGTCATGTGTGATATACTTGTTCAAATGGGAAACGTCTCCCACAGGCTCATGTATTTGAACTCTTGGTACCCAGTGGTTGTTGGTGTTTGGGGAGGTCATGGAACATTTATGAGGTGAATCCCTGCAGAAGAAAGTATATCACTGAGGGTGGCCTTTGAGGGTTTATAGCTCCACATTATTTTTTGTTCTCTTTCTGTTTCCTTGATTAGTCAGTTTCATGTTTCTGTAGTCAATGGTGTCCCCACCAGGATAAACACATTTTCAATGGAACAGGAAGCCAAAACAAACTTTTTATTAGGTATTTTCTTTATTTACATTTCAAATGTTATCCTCTTTTCTGGTTTCCTCTCTAAAAACCTCCTATCCTCTCCCCTCTCCCCCTGCTCACCAACCTACCCATTCCTGCTTCCTGGTGCTGGCATTCCCCTACACTGAGGTATAGAGCCTCCATTGGAACAAGACCCTCTCCTCCCATTGATGGCTGACTTGGCCATCCTTTGCTACATATGCAGCTGGAGATATGAGTCCCAACATGTGTATTCTTTGTTTGGTGGTTTAGTTCTTGGGAGCTCTGAGCGTACTAGTTAGTTCATATTGTTGTATGTCCTAAGGGGCTGCAAACCCCTTCAGCTCCTTGTGTCCTATCTCTAGCTCCTCCATTGGGGACCCTATGCTCAGTCCAATGGTTGGCTGGGGGCATCCACCTCTGTATTTGTCAGACACTGGTAGAGCCTCTCAGGAGACAGCTATAACACTTATTGGCATCCACAATAACGTCTGGGTTTGGTGACTGTATATGGGATGGATTCCTAGGTGGGACAGTCTTTGGATAATCATTCCTTCAGTCTCTGCTCCACACTTTGTCTCTGTAACTCCTTCCATGGTATCCAATATATACAAAGAACTCAAGAAGTTAGACTCCAGAGAACCAAATAATCCTATTAAAAAATGGGGTACAGAGCTAAAAAGGAATTCTCAACTGAGGAATAACAAATGGCTGAGAAACACCTAAAGAAATGTGCAACATCCTTAGTCATCAGGGAAATGCAAATCAAAACAACTCTGAGACTCCACCTCACACCAGTCAGAATGGCTAGGATAAAAAACTCAGGTGACAGCAGATGATGGCAAGGTTGTAGAGAAAAAGAAGCACTCCTCTATTGCTGGTGGAATTGCAAGCTGGTACAACTACTCTGGAAATCAGTCTTGTGGTTCCTCAGAAAATTGGACATGATATTACCTGAGGACCCAGAAATACCACTCCTGAGAATATACCCAGAGATGCTCCAACATGTAATAAGGACACATGCTCCACTATGTTCATAGAACCCTTATTTATAATAGCCAGAAGCTAGAAAGAACCAAGATGTCCCTCAACAGAGGAATAGGTACAGAAAATGTGGTACATTTACACAATGAAGCACTCCTCAGCTATTAAAAACAATGAATTTGTGAAAATTTTAGGCAAATGGATGGACCAAGGAAAATCATCCTGAGAGAGGCAACCTAATCACAAAAGAACACAAATGGTATGCACTCACTGATAAGTGGATGTTAGCCCAGAAACTCAGAATACCCAAGATACAATTCACAAACCACATGAAACTAAGAAGAAGGAAGACTAAAGTTTGGATTCTTTGGTTCTTCTTAGAATTGGAAATAAAATACCCACGGAGGGAGTTACTCAGACAAAATAAACTTTTTACTTCAAGTGTATTTATCATGGCAACAGAAAAGTACCTAATACACATGGCAAAGCAAGAATCTAGAAACTGAAAAGTGGGAGAAATTTTGCTGTTTTTATAATACCTGCTTTTTAGAACTAACTTAGAGAAACATGGAAAATGCCTAGGTTCTTTCTAAGGTCATTGGCACCCAAATGATCCAGCTACTCTTACAAGGCGCCACTTAGTGATTTGAATGAGAAATGTCCTTCATATGCTCACACATTTAAATACTCCCCAGAAAGTAGTGCTGCTTAGTGAGGTTGTAAAAAAAATTAAGACAAGGATCTTGGTGGAAGAATTATGCCACCAGAGAAAGGCTTTGAGATTCAGCACCTTGGTCCACTTCCAGTCTATACTCTCTGCTCCTTGTGTGCAGTTTAGTATGAGCTCTCAGCTTCCAGATTTTATTGCTATGCATTCCTTGCAACTAGCAACATCTATCCATTTGAAACTGTGAGCCAAAATAGACTCTCCCTTGATTCTATAAGTGGCTTTTGGTTATAATATCTCATCATAGCAATAAAACAGTGACTAATATATCCACTATTCTCCATAAAGCATCTCACACATGAACCCTGGAAGATTATACATTATATTGAACTTCCTGACAATACATGTATATCTCTCCACTGTTTCCTGCATTCATTGCTATCCTGACTATACAAATGCAGAGTGGGTATCTATGAGTCATTCCTGGTCAGTACGCATAAAATATTCCTTATTAGCACACACTATTTACATAATATATTTTAGTTGATTCATTATTTTCTATTTCTTTACATGCAGAGGCTGAACCATCCCTCTTCCAAAAATCTTCAATCCATGAGGTTCCAAAATCCAACTCTATTGAGCCACAATGTAAAGCTGTAAATAGAAAAATTCACATCTGATCCATCAAGTGATGGTTTACAGTCAACATGCATGCAAGCTAAAAAATATTACATAAAATTAACTTTAGGCTATTGTGTATAAAGTTAACATGAGACATAAAAAACCTTATGTTGAGACTTGGGCTTTATATGTAAAGACAACTCTTTATATATAAGATAATTTTCTAAAATATATTTTTAAAAACCCTAATCTGGAACCATTTTAGTCTAAATTATTTTGGATAAGGACTATTCATTATATATGGTAATCTATGGTTATCAGAGCTAATGATTCACCTGTAATAAATAATAGTTTGGGGTATTTCTATACACATAGGTCAACTAATTCTAGAAGGTTATTCAGAACTGACTTCTGAATCCAGATGTTAGATTCATAGCAGCAACGGACTGTACAGATCCCATAGTCTGGCTATTCAAGATTTCTCAGCAAGCACCACTTGGGTTGTTCACTTGGTAAGTGAGCCAGTATCTTAAATAATACCATCCTTTCCACTTATCTTTCTTGAGCTTCCTCTTTGTTCTAGTAGCAGATGTAATAAGTATTTGGCTAATTCAGGTTTCTATTTTATATTAAGCTTCAATTTTTATTGTATGTAAGGCAGGGTCATTTTTTGATCATACTACATTTATTTTATTCTATAAAAATGATAGAAGGAAAGACTTAAGAACTATTTAACAAATTTGAGGTTATTGTTTTGATAATTAAGGACTATTTGAAATCCTCAGAAGATATGGAAAAATCATAACCACACAATATTGCTGTAGAGGAAGACAACACCAGCACTGACGAATCTCCCACTTAGCCTCCAGAGACAGTGACAGAGATTTAGTGTTCATTGGAATGGGCTCTGAGTATCTCTATGAAAACCCAAGGCGGAGCACAGATGGTGGTATTTTAAATCCATGTAGAGCTTGCCTTACAAAGGATGACAAAGTGTTTGACGAAGTCTTTGTGGTCACCATGCTACAGAGCATCTGTTGGGAGATGAAAGAGTTGCATGGACCATTAGCACTCAAATTGAACAAATGTATAGAGAAGAAAAATGTTGACTAGTGACTCTAAGAGGAACTCTACTTTTCTCTAAAGACATCCAAGAGATCAAAGAACAGAGTAGATTTTGATGTTAAATAATTCCTGCTCTCGTTCAATGAGCTTTCTTTTTTTTTTTTTTTATTAGAACTGGATGGTATGTCTGCCACTCTTCCATCACTGCAAGGAGCTCTAAGACATAAGGTCATTTGCTTTTCCTGTTAAAAGAAAAACAACAAAAAGTCATTCCTTTATTTACTTTTTATTCTTTGAACCAAATTGAAAATAAGACTTGTCATTTGTCAGTGAAAATAATAGCTTTATTATTGATAAAGCTCATTGCAGAAATGACAAATTATCTTACTAATAATATAGAAACTTTATAATACAGCCACTCCATGAAGGCTGTGTGTTAGAAGCACTGTAGAGCAAATTTATTTTAAAAATGTGTACATGTGTGTGTGCATACATGCACAAGCACGTGCATGCTCTCACATGCTCACATTCATGTGTGTGTCTATGTGAGAGTCCGTCCACATATATGTGAGAATACTTGTAGAGGCCAGATGGGTGAGATATATTTGAAGCTGGGATTATAGGCATTTGTACTGAGAACCAACAATGGAGTCCTCATGGTAGAACAGCATGTGAGCTTATCCATGGTTCTAGGTTTCCATCCCTTTTTCAGGTATTAAGTCCCTTTCAAAGAAAAAGTGAGAAAGAAACATTGTGGAATGGGACTTCGAGTGTTATGTCATTGGATGCAGTGTCGTGTAATTCTGGGAATAAAGACCTAATATATCATTGTCCAGCTTCCTCCTAGGCTATGGGTCTAATATCTAAGTTCAAGGCAAAATGCCCATGTGCTTGTTGTACTTTGTAGAGATCATCAATCAGGAACCCTGTAATCCTGTTGTAACTGCTGGCACTTTTTCCTAAGCCCATTCCCAGCTCCCAAATAATGACATTTATTTATGATACTTTTAGTTTTATCTTATGCTTGCTCCCCAACTAGCTATTAATTCATAGTAAACCATTTAAACTATTCTGTGTTTGATAAAAGGCTGGTTAGTTACCTCTCTTTGGTTTCATAACCCTGGCTTCCTCCAAGTATGAGTAGCATCCATATGAATAACAATATCAAAGTCCAGCCTGCACTCAATTCTCTACCAGCACAGAAGTCAGCATTTATATAATAGAAAGACAACCCTTACATAGCATACAATAATATTATCCCAAGGCTAGTCTTTGTAATGTCACTGTCCCTGCATTATTTCACAGCTGATATTGCCAGGATCATTGATATGATCCTGGGCAATAGGGCTTGTATGGACTTTGAAAAGGGCCAGACTAGTCTCTCATGTTAAATAGGATGTCTATTTAACAAGAGATCGGGAGAACCCTGTACCTCCTACTCAGAGCTTCTGTGTTCCAGCCCTTTAATTATACCCTTAAAGCAGATTTGTTTGTTTGTTTGTTTCCAACACCACATCCTGTAAATGAAGTCCAAATAACTGAGGTTCACATTGTGGAGGAACCTTCAATTTAGATGTGCCTGTATTATGATAGGATCCAGGGAAACAATAATCATATAATTTTTTAAAAAATTAAATTATCTTGGCTTTCTAGTAAAGTTAAAGTTTATTAAAGTCTACAAATACACATAAGATTTGAGGGATCTCTGTATTTTTTTTTTTTTTTTTGGCTAATATCCACAAATTAGCGAGTACCTACCATGCATGCCATTTTGGGTGTGAGTAATCTCACTCAGGATGATATTTTCTAGTTCCATCCAATTTGCCTGTAATATTCATGATGTGCTTGTTTTTAACAGCTGAATAGTATTCCATTGTGTAAATGAACCTCATTTTCTGTATCCCTTCTTCCTTTGAGGGACATCTGGGTTGGTTCCAGCTTCTGGCTGTCACAGATAGGCTGCTCTGACCATAGTGGAGCATGTGCCCCTGTGGTATCTTTTGGGTATATGCCCAAGAGTGGTATAACTGGGTCTTCTGGTAGATCTAGTTCCAATTTCCTGAGAAACCTCCAGATTGATTTCCAGAGTAGTTATTCCAGTTTGCAATCCTACCAGCAACAGAGGAGTGTTCCTCTTTCTTCACATCCTCTACAACATGTACTGAAGTTTTGATCTTAGTTATTCCGATTGGTGTAAGGTCAAATCTTGGGGATGTTTTGATTTGCATTTCCCTGGTCACTAAGGACTTTGAACATTTGTTTAACTGCTTCTCAGCTGTTAGAGATTCCTGTGTTGTAAATTCTCTGCTCAACTCTGTACTTCATTTTTTTTTAATTGGGTTATTTGATTTTTTTGGAAGTTAACTTTTTGACTTTATATATAAAGTCTTTTTGTCTTTATATTTTTGGATATTAGCCCTCTGGCAGATGTAGGATTAGTGAGGTTTTTTCCCCTAATCTGTACGTTGCTGATTTGTTCTATTTGCTGTGTCTTCTGCATTATAGAAAGTTTTCAGTTAAATTAGATTCCATTTATCATTTTTTTTTTTTTTTTGGTTTTTTTGAGACAGGGTTTCTTTGTATAGCCCTGGCTGTCCTCACTCTGTAGACCAGGCTGGCCTCAAACTCAGAAATCAGCCTACCTCTGGCTTCCAAGTGCTGGGATTAAAGACATGTGTCACCACTGCATGGCTTGCATTTATCAATTGTTAATCTTAGAACCTGAGCCATTGGTGTTCTCTTTAGGAAATTTCTCCCTGTGCCAATGAGTTTGAGGTGCTTTTCCACTTTCTCTTCTGCTAGATTCAGTATATCTGGTTTTGTTTTGAGGTGCTTGATCCACTTGGACTTGAGCTTTGTGCAAGGTGACAATTATGGATCTATTTTCATTTTTTTCTATATACCCAGTGCCAGGTAGAACAGCACCAATTATTGAAGATTCTTTCTTTTTTTTCCATTGTATATTTTGGCTTCTTTATCAAAGATCAAGTGTCCATAAGTGTGTTGTCTTATTTCTGTGTCTTCAATTCTGTTCTATTGACAGAATACCCAGGATAGAGAACTCCACAGAACTCCAGAAGGTTAAGAAACAGAAAGGCCCAAGTAAGGATGCTTCAATCCTACTTGGGAGGGAGAAGAAAACAACCATGGGAAACAGAGGGACAGAGGGACCTGGGTGAAAGAGGGGAGGTGGAGGGGAAAAGAGGAATTTGATCAGGTATTGGAGGAGTTAACAGGAGAGAAGCCCTGAAGGTCAGCAGAATGAATGGAAATATGCAATCTAAGGGTGGGAGGTGGCTGGAACCCTGTAGAACATACCATAGAATTGGAGGTGAGGGTCTCAGGACTCAAAGAAAGGAGCTGTAGATGGAATGCCCAGCAGTGGGAAGAGGAAACCTGTAGAATCTACTTCCTGTAGAAAGACATAGCATCAAGTGGAGGAATAGGTTACTATCCCATAGTCAAAACCTCCGACCCAGAATTGTTCCGGTCTAAAAAAACTTCAGGGACAAAAATTAAGATGAGACTGAGGGAAATGAGATCCAGTGACAGGCCCAACTTGGGATCCATATCAAGGGGAGGCTCCAAGGACTGGGACTATTACTGATGCTATGGTGTGCTCACAGACAGGAGCCTATCATGGCTGTCCTCTGAGAAGCCCAACAAGTAGCTGACTGAGATACAAACAGATACACATACCCAACCAATGGACTGAATTTGGGGACCCCTGAGGTTGAATTAGGGAAAGGCTGTGTAGTGGCTATTCCTGGTTGTCAACTTGACTATATCTGAAATGAACTACAATCCAGAATTAGAAGGCTCACCTGGCCCTAATCTGGAGGCTGAGAGATACAAGTTTCTGACCTGAATCTTGGCATGGAGATCCTGAGGTATAGTGGCTATGAATCCAAGAGGATCAAGATAGAAAGATCTATGAGTTCAAGATCATCTGGGATTAAAGGTGTGGTGGCATAGTGGCTATGAAT
>NW_022196899.1:16444920-16475984 GCF_008632895.1 Mastomys coucha
TTGTGGGACTGAGCAACTGCTGGATCCTTGGACTTCCATTCATAGCTGCTGCTGACCATTGTTGGGAGCTGATTGTTGGGAGTTGGACTATAGACTGTAAGTCATCAACAAATTCCTTTACTACATAGAGACTACCATAAGTTCTGTAACTCTAGAGAACCCTGACTAATACAGACTGGAAGGAGCTTGAGGAGGAGGACTAACCCACAAGAAGACCAGCGGGCTTATCTAACTCAGACCCCTGAGATCTCTCAGATACTAGGCCACCAACCAGGCAGCATACAAGAGCTAGTCTGATCCATCCATTTCCCTAAGAACATCATAAATTTATTGTTTTTTAATAGCTGAGTAGTTCTCCATTGTGTATAGATACCACATTTTCTTTATCCATTCTTCTGTTGAGGGACATCTGTGTTCTTTCCAGCTTCTGACCTTTATAAATAAGGCTGCTATGAACATAGTGCAGCATGTGTCCTTATTACATGTTGGATCATCTTCTGGGTATATGCCCAGGAGTGGTATTGCTGGGTGCTCTGGTAGTACTATGTCCAATTTTCTAAACAACACTAAACTGATTTCCAGAGTAGTTGTACCAGCTTGCAATCCCACCAGCAATGAAGGAGTGTTCCTCTTCTCCACAACCTTGCCAGCATCTGCTGTCACCTGAGTTTTTGATCCTAGCCATTCTGACTGGTTCGAGGTGGGGTAACCCAATCACAAAAGAATACACATTGTATCCACTCACTAATAAGTGGATATTAGCCCAGAAGCTCGAAATACCCAAGATACAATCCACAAACCACAAGAAACAAGGAAGACCAAAGTGTAGATACTTCAATCCTTCTTAGAAGGGGGAACAAAATACCCATAGAAGGAGTTGCAGAGACCAATAGAAGAGCTGATAGGACAATCTAGAGATTGCCCCACCTGTATATCCTTCATATATATATAATCACCAAACCCAGATACTATTGTAGATGCCAACAAGTGCTGGATACTGGAACCTGATATAGCTGTCTCCTGAGAGGCTCTGACAGTGCCTGACTAATACAGAAGTGGAGGCTCACAGCTGTCCATTGGACTGAGCACAAGGTCCCCAATAAAGGAGTTAGAGAAAGGACCCAAGGAGCTGAAGGGGTTTGCAGCCCCTTAGGATGAACAATAATATGAGCTAACCAGTTCCTCCAGAGCTCCCAGGGACTAAACCACCAACCAAAGAGTACACATGGTGGGACTCATGACTCCAGCTGCATATGTAGCAGAAGACGGCCTAGTCAATCATCAATGGGAGGTGTGGCCCTTGGCTCTGTGAAGGCTCTATGCCCCAGTGTAGGGGAATGCCAGGAGCAGGAAGTGGGAGAGAGTGGGTTGGTGAGCAAGGGGAGGGGGAAGGGAATAGTATTTCTTTTCAGAGGGTAATCCAGGAAAGGGGAGAACATTTGAAATGCAAATAAAGAAAATATCTTATAAAAAAAGGATCCCCAACACATATAGTAGATTGCCTGGTGTGGCCTCAGTGAGGGAAGATGTACCTAACCCTCAAGGGACTTGAGGCCCCTGGGTGTGGGGGAGCCTAGCATGGGGTAGGGTCTGGTGGGGGTGGGGACATTCTTGTAGTTAGGGGGAGAAGGAATGGGATTAGAACTGTGGGAGGTCAGACTGGGATGGGGATAACAACCGGATTGTAATAAATAAAAGTAATAACATTTGATTTGAAGAATTTGTAAGTTGATGGAGATAAGGTAACTCTTAGACTTGTCCTTGCTTGAAAGAAAGTAGCCACATCTCCCTAGCCACCTATCCCATGTTGTTCTCAACTTAGTATTTTTACTTTTCTATCAGTAAAGTAGAAGTCAATGTAGTTGACATTTTTACACTCTTTCTATGTGTCAGCACAGACGTTAATACTGAGATTACTCAACGTGCTGCCTTTGCCATAGAAAAGGGGTATTTGGCCAAGAAATGGGCTACCTGGGACACCAGAGACCTCTATCTGCATCAGCCCATCACAAACCCTATTTCTTATTTTCTATTTGTTTCTTTTATCTCCAGCCACACTGACTCTTGTTATCCCCCAAAACAGCATGTCCAGGTTCATCTGTCTGTCAGTATCTGTGAAGCTTTTTCCAGATAGTATTTTTTTCCTGCCTCCTTAAAGGGACAGCTTTTAGAAGCTGATTTGAATCTCACATCTTTGGTTAAAACCTTATGTTTCTTTCTGGAAGGAGATACCCAGAGACCATACTGGGATCCCATAGTATACTTGTTTGCCTTTATCACAGTATTTCCCTCCTCACTTTAAAACAGAAAAAAAAAAAATAAACCTTTGATTTGTTCATTTTCCTTTTGGCAAATGATGATAGCTTTGACCCTTTCCTTCTGACTCTGACTGTATTTAACTTAGTTTATTATTGTCATTGTGTAAGTGGATAGTGAACATGTTCTGAACCTGTGGTGTGTGTGTGTGTGTGTGTGTGTGTGTGTGTATGTGAAGGTCAGATGACAACTCGCTGGAGTTGTTTCCTTTTTTCTCCCACGTGGGCTATGGTCTTCAATATAGGCTTGCACAGCAAGCACCTTTGTCTAGTAAGCTATATTGTCAGTTAGCTTTTGTCCCTCTTTTTCTGTTCCCTGGACTGTGTGACATTAATTATTGTTATGCTCAGAGCTAGGGTTTATAACCTATTTCTTTAGTCCCCTTTCTGACATTTTTGGCCAATGCTCGCAGGGATGGTAGAAAGTTTGGAAATTTAAATATTCCTGGTTGTATCTGTGTTTTTTCCATTATCTTGAGAATTTGACTGGGATAGACTCATGGAGGACGGAGGTGACCTAAAGCATGGCCATTTTGTCCAATACAGCTTCAAAACTAGACTATATCAGCCAACAACCAGCTATCTCAGACATGGGAGTCCAGTAAAACACTAAATAATTCCCATATAATGATCCAGACTGTAATCACATCTCAAAGGCTCCTGCTTAAATGAGCACACACAAGCTTCCTCAAGCCAATAAACTGTTTTGGTTAGATTTCAGATAGCTATTTTATGGACATAAATAAATGATACCCCTTCTGCCTCCACTATTAGATGAGAGTTTCCTGAGAGCCACACTTACGCAAGAGTCAATATTCTCTCATCATACTTTCCCTAAAGTATGCTTGCTTACCAAATACATTTGTGATAAGGACACATTCAAATTAGAGATTGCCAAGATGTTGTCTAACTTGACCTTTGAAACATATCTCATTTATTTGCCTGGGATAGCATTCACAGAAAAAAAAGCTATCAAAATAGAAGAAAGAAGAAATGTTTAAGAAATGGAGAGGCAAGAAGAAATGGAATGTGGATGAAATGAAATTGTTAGCCATGGCAGGAGGAAGCATCCAAGAATGTTGAAACCTGAGGGGTTTTTCCACTTAGGGTTTGTGACAGTTTCATTTCTATTGCTGTGATGAAATACTATGACCAAACGAAATTTAGGGGAGGAAAGTGTTTATTTCACTTTCTGTTTCCTGTTCATGGTCTGTCACTAGGGAACTTTAGAAAAGGGACTCCAATAGGAGTTTGGAGGCAGGAACCATGGAGAAAAGTGATTGCTGACTTACTTGCAAACTCATGCTTAGCTGCCTATCTTATGCGGTTCAAGACTACTACCTAATTAGGTGTATTACCCATAATAGCGTGGGCCCTCCTACATAAGTTAACAATCTTACAGGTCAATATGCCCACAGGCCAATCTGATCTAGATAATTCCTCAGTTGGTGCTTTCCTCTTAGATGACTCTAGGCTCTGCCAAGTTGACAATTAAAGCTACATAGGTTAGAGACCTCCACTCAGGTAGAGTGGGACCAGCTACATACCACAATCTCACTCCATCTACTGTAGGACTGGAGCTGAATTTAATCTGTCCAGTGAAGGTTGTATCTAGAATTACTAACTCATTAGTAATCTCAGTCAAACCTTCCACATCACTGTTTTGGCACAAGGCGTTAACACCATCTTTTTTTAAAAAAATGAATTTTCAAGTACTCTGTGATTTCAGGTGAGCTAGAAAATAAATTGCTACACCTTGGACCCAATAAAGTTATAAAACACAACAATACATTATAGTAATTTAACCACAGATCTCTCAGAGAAGTTTGCTGATACACACACATAGCCAACACACACACACACACACACACACACACACACACACACAACTCAACATAGACACAAACACTTTAGCTATTTATGTTTGGAGCAATTTGAATCTTAGTTCTAACTTCAGTCTTAGATCAGTGCTTTGAAATTGCATTTCTGATGAACCTGAACTCCAGAGAAAGCGACTAAGGATATGGTAAGATTAGTGTGATCTGAAAGAGAAAATACATCCATGGTGAAAGACATGGGGAGTAGTGCTTAACAGTGAGACAAAGGTTATCCTTAAAAGTAAATTTCACAGGAAGGGTGGGCATGCAATTTTTCGGTATTTAAGATCTTGAAGAGTGTGATGGGTGGTGATCAATTTCCATTTTAAACTTGATTGGCTCTGGAATCCAGAAGAAATATACGTCTGTGAAGATCTTCAAAGGCATAACTATGCTAGACAACTGAGTGGAGAAGACTCATCTCAGGATAGGCAGAATCTTTCTGGAGCAGCCACGAGAGAAAGAAATGTCAGGGGGAAGCTCTGCTGCCCATTGGCTGTCTTCACTTCTTGGAGTGAGAATATCTATCTCATGAGAGTATCTATGCTGCCATTCTTCATTGGTACCAAAGCCCAGCTTCTGTAGTTTCCCCAAATGGCCTTCCATTTGTGAGGTCTTTTTACTATATTATCATTCACAAGACCAGTAGCCCCCTGGGAACCCTCTAGGTAGAACCAGATTGGGAATGCTGAGCCGTCTAGCCTCACATTGAACAGCTACTGAGTTCTCAGTTTCTCCAGTGTGAAAAGAGCCATTGTTGGACTCTAAAGATCAAATTGTGAAAGTCAGTCTGCCAAAATTCCCTTTGTAATATTTCCACTCTATCTCCTCTCTTCCTCTAGAGCAGTAGTTCTCAACTTGTAGGTCATGACCCCTGTGGGGGTCCCATATCAGATATCCAGTGTATCAGGTATTTATATTGTAATTAACAACAGTAGCAAAATTATAGATATGAAGTAGCAACAAATAATTTTATGGTTGGAGATCACTACACTGTAAGAAGGTAAAGGGTCACAGAATTAGGAAGGCAAGTTGAGAACTACTACTATAGAGAAATCTGTCCTCTAGAGAACAAGGGCTACAAATTATATGAGACCATTTACCTTCTGTCCTTTCCTCAAATGGAGGCCTAAGATGCATGGAAGATGAAACCAGGATGTCTGTCCTGCCCCAAGCAGGTACAATGACTTTCTTGCCCTTAAACATTGCTCATGTAATGCTTCTAGACCTGAGGTAGGAACGTGATCACTATGACCTGAATAAAGACATAGCTAGCTTTTAAAGGATCACTGGCTGAACTTCAACATTTAAACTGTAAGGAAACCAGTAAGAGGTAAATAGAAGACTTCTCAGACACTGATAGGTCTTAGGTATAGGATGATGGGGCTTAGACTAGTGTGCCTCCCCTGTACATGACAGAAGTTTGTCAGAGTAAAGGAACTAACTCCTTTACAAGTAGATACTCCCAGAAGAATTTCTTCTGGTATAAAGCAAGCAAACATTTAGGAAGGACTTAAGACTGAATGAGAGCCCTACATGACATTTATCCTCTCTGTTTTTACAGTTATGTTTAATTATCTTTAGTGAGTTCAAGTGTCCACCAAGCTTTAGAACTCTATGAGAAATTAGAAGAATGACATTCGATGTTATCCTTGGCTTGTGAAGTGAGCCAATTCAAATAGAATTAAAACATACAAGGGCAGGTTTACTGGGAAGCCATTCTTGGGCTGATTCTCTGGTCCCAAGGAACAGGACCAGGAAAGCCATCATGGGTAGAGAGACAGAGGGCAGGGTGAAGAGAACCAGAGAAAGAGAGAAAGAGTTTGTAGGCAAGGAGAGAGAAAATGGAGAGGAAAGAAGAAGAGAGGAGGGACCAAAATGTCTAAATTATAAATGGAAGAGCTTCTGGGGGAGGGGAACTTTCCTCTCAGCTGGAAAGTTCCTCATAGAGAATAGAGTATGCCAGCTGTCTTAGTCAGGCTTTTACTGCTGTGAAGAGACACCATGACCAAAACAACTCTTAAAAGGACAACATTTATTTGGGGCTGGGATACAGATTTAGAGGTTCAGTCCATTATCATCAAGGTGGGACCATGGCAGCATCCAGCCAGATAGGCATGGTCCAGGAGGAGTTGAGAGTTCTACATCTTCATCTGACAGCTGCTAGGAGAAGATTGACTTCCAGGAAGCTAGAATAAAGATCCTTAAGCCCATGTCCACAGTAAAATATCTACTCCAACAAGGCCATACCTCCAAATAGTGCTACTTCTTGGGCCACTTATATTTAAACCATGACAACAGCCATGGCCCAGAACAATTAGGGACTGAGTGATACTGGGAGAACCTGGAGTCCAGGTCTGCTTTAGTATGTAAAATATGCACCTCAGCTGTTCTAAATCCCAACAACTGTAGATTCATTTCATAAGGGACAGGCAATCAGTTAAATCTTCTTCCTTCTTATTAAGGGGTGACATTTGAAAAGTAGGAGCCATTTATATTTTATGCTGTGATATAACCTAAAGAAAAAAATCTTAGAAATATCCTGTAACTAAATTTTAAAATGAAGTGTTTGAAAGGCAAAAAGAAAATGATGTAAGAACTCTTGACAGAAATACAGCAAGCAGGTAGAGAGAAGACTGAATCATGATAGTTGAAGAAAAAAAAACCTGTAACCTCAGATGATACAACAGATAACAATGACTGAGAAGAGTAATTTTTTTCTTATTTCTTGGGTAAAGACTGTTTAATGATTGAAACCTTTACCCATTTTTTTCTAAGAATAATTCAGAACTCTGCCAATTCTCTGAAGGTTCAGGCAGGTCTTTATTTTAAAAATGAAAAAGGATTACAGATTTTCAACTGTACAAACCATAATTCAGAAGAGACATATCTTCAGAGCTTTGTGGGGCACACTCTTGTGCCATGGCTTCTTCTGATGGCAGCTTCTGATGGTGACAGAACCTTAATTCTGATAGGCATTTCAGAGAAAATGTTAAAAAGATAAATAAATTTTTCTTGGGCAAATGCAGTCAGTTCTGTAATTTAATTCTACCCTAAGGCAGGTCTGGAATTTCAGAGGAAAGAGAAGAACATTTCCATGCTGTTCAGTAAATTAGTTTCAAACTTGCCTCTGGGAATAAGAGTTTCTTTCCCAGAGGGAGGTTTTAGATTATCTTTTGTCCTGCTTGCCTTGGCTTGAGTTTGTGATGACAAAGAGAGGAGCAAGAGGGCTCCAGGTCTTCATCCTCAGGTTCAGATTTCACTTTAAAGGCAAGTCTCCCCACAAATGCTATTGATTTAGAAGTCTCAAGTGTTGATCATCATCATTATAGTATTCTATACTATAGACAAGACTTCTACATCAAGTATTGAATTTTGTCAAAACCTAGGCTTATTTCATAACCAGGAATGATACTCCAACCTACCAGTTTTCAAGCCGTCCACAGTGTTCTCTGATAGATTGGTTCTGGACAGTAGGTAGAGGAGTTTGTGATTAAAACAACTTCAGGATCTCAGCATGTTAGGATGGTTAAATATCAGAAACCTTGTTACACAATGTTCACTGTCGGATGGAAGCTGTCCTTCCCAGGCTCATGGATTTGTACACTTGTTTCCTATCCAAGGTGCTTGTCTGAGAGCTTATAGAAAAATCAGGAGAAAATGAGTTGCTGGGGGAAATGGGTTGCTACAGGGCTGGTCCCAGTCACTTTCTCTGTTTGCTCCTCTATTGAGACGTGAAGAGCCCGTCACACACATCTGCCACCACAGCTGCACACTTCATCCACTATTGCGTTTTCTCTGCTGTGATGGAATATGCTTTCAAACTGGAACTCAAAAAGTGTCCTTCCTTTTTCAAGTGGATTCTCATCAGGTATGTGGTCACTGTGACAAGAAACATAAATAACACACACAATGGATAGTAGTTTAATATCTCTAGATATGTAAGTCACCATGGAAAAATCAATGCTGCTGTTGTCAGTTAACACACACCTCCTTGAGTATCATTTGTTGATCAACCATTTTCTACTGAGGAATCTACGAGGCTCAGGTTAGCTATATTGCTAAGAAGTGAGAGTCCTGAGGCTCAGTGAGCTTTAGGACCTTAACCTCAGTTATTCAGTAGAGTGACAATCTTGGTCTATATATTTTAAACATCTCATGGTGTTCTCTGTATCACATTGCACTTCTCCTTTTTCTTTTGTCAGTTACGGGGACCAGATCCTAAGTATCACAGATGCCAAACAAGAGCTCTACCATGGAGCCTCATCTGCAATGACTTAGTTTGTAAAACTAAAAGAGAATATAGCAGTTCCATCAGCTATTTCAACATACTCCCTCACAGTGGTGCTATGAAGCTTACTGCTCTCATTGCTTTAGTGTAGCCTTCAATGTCCTAGCCTATGTGTTGGCTCCATGTCATTAGAGGGCAGGGCTCTTCATCATCAGTTGATGTTATCTTTGTCTAATAGCTCAGGAAGCCTGTCACCTTTGACCTTAGGGAAAGTGAACAGGGAACTGAATGACACTTTTACTCATGAGTCACTGGCTTAAACTTACCCATTTACTCATGCTTAGTTGGAAAGGAAGATGGGAAGTGAAGTTTTTATTATGTCTGGCCCAGAAACTACATGAAACCAGTATTAGGATGACATTCTATTGCTATGGGAAAACTAGTTGGTAATTAGAAGTCCATCAAAGACTTCCCTGGGGTTTTTTATATACCATGGCCTTCTTGCTTCCTTTTAATAAGGATTTTAATGTCCTGAGAGGCCACAGAAATTAACAAAGACTTCGTATAATGTGGTAGCATAACAAGTTCTAAACACAGTTCTCCTAACCCCTGGCTTATGTCTAAACTACAATCTCATTTATCTGTCAAACTTTAATATTTTTGTTGAAAAAAAAGAACCCATCCTGACCTTTTTGGACAGTGTTTCCATATTATGTAATATAAGTCATTTCCAGGGTCCTAAAGACAGTTTATACTCTTCTTTTATAAGTTACTTTTAAAATACATAAATATTTACATTTTATACTTCATAGAATGGTTTTTTAAAAAAAGAAACTTTGAAAAAGATTTTATCATAGCTGAAAAATGTAATAAATGACAGTATATATTTTCTTGTAGGCAGAAATTGAGAATTAATCTCGTTATAATACTCTACATATATAAAAATTATAAAACTGTGATAATCTGTTGGATCTTCTGACAGATTAATGGAGCTTCATTTTAATTAAAAAATGTGGTCCAACATAGGCTGATCATCTAGAGCCCCACATTGTCATGTAGACTTACAAGAGTGGCACATGGAAATCATCTCTGGGTACTGAAATATTTTGTTCCCTTCCCATCAACCAATTCAAAAGCTAATTCTTATTCTTGTATACCATGCTTCCAAGCAGATTAATTGAGAAAATAAAATAGCTAATTGTGAACAATCATTGGCTAGTTATAGGGAAGACTACTGGGAGTAGTGGTTGAATAGGCAACAGAGTGTGCAGGCATAGAAAGCATAACCAGATCATAGTAGGACAGTTTCACCATAGTAGGACAGTTTCACCAATGCTCTTATCTTTTAGTGTTGTTAACTTCTACTCAGTCAAGCATAAATTGAGTGGGGTTCCATAAATAGTTTGTATACTTGCTCTTCAATACCCATGTAGCATTTCTGTTGATACCATACTTTATGTTTTGTGCAGTGTTTTATTGTGTATGATATGGTTTTATCTGAAGAACAATACACTGAGAAAGGAAGAGGTGTGACACTAACTTATTCAGATAATGAAATTAGCTATGAGAACTTATCATGGAATGTGTTGACTTCATTAAATGGAGCAAAATGAAGAGCCATACTTGACTATGAATTATTTATTATTTGTATTTGAGGTCAGTCACACATATGTATTCCTGGGGTAGAAGAGCAGGTACCAAATGTGCAGTAATCTTACCAATATTCCTGTGAAAACTGAAGCAATATCCAGCCTAGTAGCTGGATAATTCATGTAGCTAGACTTTTAGTTCACTGTATGGAGTCAAGTTTTTAAAAATATGAAGGATTTTTGAGGATTTTAGTTTTTCTGTCAGCCTCACTGAAGTCAGGTTATGATTATGCTTCTTAAGTACCTTAATCTACACTTTAATCATTGTTCTACTTTTCAAGTTTTAAGAGTTATCCTGAGCTGAAGAAATGAATCATTGGTTAAGAGTATTGACTGCTCTTCTAGAGGACTTGGGTTCAACTCCCAGCAAACATGTGGTGGCTCACAAATGTCTATTACTTCAGTTGCACTGGATTTAACACCTTCTGCTGGACTCCATGGGCACGAGGCATACACATGAAACACAGACGTATATGAGGACAAAACACCCATGTATCTAATCAAAAGTTTAAAACATTTAAAATAAAAGATTTATACTGTTTCTGTTTATGACAAGGACATTGTTCATGTGAAACCACAACTGTGATGGTAGGATGGCCAAGACTTGTACAGATTGAGCCAGGTCATGTACTAGTACGGATTGGGAGGGGCTTTTGAATGTCCCAAGTCTCGTTGAAGCACTATTGGAAACTGTTGGTTGAAGATCCGAGATAAGAGAGGTTTTTTTAAGATGTGGACCCTAACATGCTACTACCCATGTTCCTGTGTGTAGTGGTCTGAAGGAGAACATTCCTATAAGCTCATGTGTTTGAACACTTGGGTCCAAGTTGGTGGCACCATTTGGGAAAGTTTAGGAGGTGTGGCCTTGTTGGAGGTACTATGACTGTGAAGGTGAGCTTTGAGATTTGAAAGACTCTATCAATTCCAATGATCTCTCTCTTTCTGCTCTGTGTACACATCTTCCTGTCCAAGATGTATACTCCCAGCTTGCAGTGCTTGTCACCATGCTTAATATTGTTGCTGCTCTTTAAGATCTGACCTTCCAGCCTGCAGCTCCTGCTGCTATACTTTTTCACCATGATAGACTCTAGTCCCTCTTAATCTGCAAAGCAAAACAAACTCTTTCTTATATAAATTGCTTTGGGCATGCTATTTCATTACAAAAACAGAAAAGTAGCTAATATGCAGTGCTTATCCCTATATTCCCAAACAAATTGATAACATTCTTAGACTCACCAAATTTTAGAAAGGGTATATGAAATTCAGTCAGGGGCAGGGTTATGGAAGGAATTAGGAGGGAGTAGGGTATATTTGATCAAAACATACTATATTCATTTATAAAATTCTTTTTAAAATATTATAGTTAATTTCTAATAAAATATAATTCCATCACTTTCCACTTTCTCTTTCCTTCCTCCAGCATCTCTCATGTCCATTAC
The DNA here is from genome assembly GCF_008632895.1 of Mastomys coucha. Classification (NCBI taxonomy): domain Eukaryota; kingdom Metazoa; phylum Chordata; class Mammalia; order Rodentia; family Muridae; genus Mastomys; species Mastomys coucha. The sequence goes on from NW_022196899.1 coordinate 16,456,432, forward strand.
ATCCAAATCCTCTTGTATTTTGATTCTTATTTCCTCTCAAATTGATGGAATTTTTTCTTTTGGTTACTGTTACACACACACACACACACACACACACACACACACACACACTTACATACATACATATACACATTCAACCTGATAAGTTTGTTTTTGTTCCCTTTGTGTATATGATTTCAGGGCTGACTATTTTTTTTAATATTTTCTTTATTTACATGTAAATTTCTCCTTTCCCAGTTTCCCCTCCAAATAACAAACAAACAAACTAAAACAAGAACTAACCCCTGTTGCCTACCCCCTCCCCATGCCTGCCACCCCATCCTCTCCCACTTATTGGCCCTGGCATTCCCCTACACTGAGGCACAGGACCTTCACAGGGCCGAGGTTCTCTCCTCCTATTGATGATTAAATTTGAAATCCTCTACTATACACATGCTGCCAGAACAATCAGAAACTCAAGAAACTCAAGAAGGAAGACCAAAAGGTAGACACTTCATTCCTTCTTAAAAGGGGGAACCAAATACCCATGGAAGGAGTTGCAGAGATTAACTATGGAGCAGAGACTGAAGGAAGGACAAGCCAGCTTAAATATAGCTATCTCCTGAGAGGGTCTGGCAGTACCTGACTAATACAGATGTAGAGGCTTACAACCATCCATTGAACTGAGTACATGGTCCCCAATGAAGGAGTTAGAGAAAGGACCTATGGAGCTGAGGGGTTTGTAGCCCCCTAGGACGAACAACAATTAGAACTAACTAGTACCCTCAGAGCTCCCAGGGCTGACCATTTTATGTTGAATAACTAATTAGAGGGCTCATCTTTAGGAAAGGCTAATTCTCCCTCTCTCAGTATCATTAGTTACTTATAGTTCAATGTATAACAGTAGAACTCCATTAGGTTTACTCCTTCTGTATTGGCCTGTTTATTGATATTGTCATTGATGAGGTTTTGTTTAGGCAGTCATATTGTGGTATCACGAGTGTAGATTCCCTATCTTTCTAGGAAATACAATCTCACATCAGACTTCTTTGTCCTTTAACAATCTTTCTACATTTTCTTTTGTGAGGTTCCCTTGGTCTTCTATGCAGAACTTGCATTATAGATGTACTTACTGAAGCTAGGATTCCCACAATGTATTGATAAAAAGATCAGGGACTCAATGCCATTTACAATAGCCTCAAGACAATAGAGTAAACCCAAAGGAGATAAACAACCTCTACAGTGAAAACTTCAAATGTCTGAAGAGAGCCACTGAGGAAGACATTAGAATTGGAAAAATCTCCTATATCCATGGATCAATAGAATTAATGTTGTGAAAATGACAATCCTATTAAAAGTGATTTGTAGGATAAATGTGAACCCAATAAATATCTACACAATTTTCACAACAATAGAAAATAAGCAACCATTCTAAAATCCGTATGAAATTCTTAAACAATAACATTTAAACATTAAGTGAAATTATTAAACCAAAGAATTATACTTCAGTCTTGTGAGATGGCTCAGGCAAGCAAAGACACTTGCTGTCAGGCCTACGAACCTGTGTTTGATTCCCAGAACCCACATGGTAGAAAGAATCAACTCTTCTAAGTTGTCCTCTGTTCTCAAGTAGAGCGCTATGATACATGGTGTGTGTGTGTGTGTGTCTGTGTGTGTATAAGAGAGAGAGGGGGGAAGAAAGAGAGAGAGAGAGAGAGAGAGAGAGAGAGAGAGAGAGAGAGAGAGAGAGAGGTGGGGGAGAAAGAGGTATGAATAGAAGTTAAAAAACAATCGAACTTTGCCATCCTGTCTTCTGTTAGAAACTCTCCCCTGTGGTCAGAAGATATAGACTCACTACAATATAAACAGATGTGGCTGTATACATAGACTCAGTCATATCTAACCCCTGGCACTGGGAAGCTATGATTCATATGTGGTCAAATAGTACAATACAAGATTTTATGATTTCCTTTTGCTCTGCATATATTCACTTTGACATTTTTAGGTCAGACAGCTAAGTTCATGGAACTAAGCGAACTCTATTTCAACCCTCTCACATCCACTTGTTAATAGTCTGGTATAGGAGTGGGTATTGGCACTTCATTAACATTTCTGCAAGTTGGACAGTTACCTGGATTTACCTTACCTTTGGATCCTTAGTCTTCTTTGGCATAATACAGAATATTCTAAGCTTGGTCTGTGCCAGATTAAAAAGATTTTAAAACATGAGCATTGTTTAAACTTTGGCTGTCCATTCCGAGTCCATCATCATATGATGTAGGACTGCTCCCCCACCCCTAGTCTCACATGTTCGAATCCTTGGAATCTGTCTGATAGAACTTTTTGGGAAGTGGGTGGGAAGCATTTTAGTAGATGAAGCATTGCTGGAGGAAGAGGGTGAAGCAGATGTGCCTTGAGGTTTTAGAGGCTGGCCCCACTTCTCCACATTCTACCTCATGACTGGATGCAGTGTGATCAGTCATCTCACAGTTTTGCTGCCATGTCAGTTTCACTATGATGGACTCCATCCTGGAAAATGAAAACATTCTACAGTAAATTCTATTTTACAAGAAAATTGATCACAGCAACAAGAAAGCCGACAAAGAGTTACTCTGTGCCTTTTAGATGAAGATTCATTACCTGCTTACTTCTTCTTCAACAAAGATCAGAGAGAAAAGCCCCTCGGCATCTCTGTAGGCCAAGAAACTCTATGTACTTGATACTATAGATCTTGCCCTCAGTGTGGGGTCATTAGCCGGCTGAAATTTACCCTGCAAAAAGGATCATTAGTTTGGCCAATCTCAAATTATCTAATAGGCCATTCCTTGTTTTTCTAGGCAGGGAATATGTGCTGTGGGACTATCACGGGTTTGCTTTGCCTTCATCTTCTTCCCTTGAAATTGGTGGAACCTGATGCGCTGACCTTGCCGGGCAAGGACACTTCCTAAATAATAGCTAGCATTTTAGATGGCATTTCAGTAAACTTGTATGGCAGAAATTTAAAATGACATAGTATATGTATGGAAGGAATACTTCAGGATAGGGAGAAATTTGCTATTTCCTTTGAAGCAACCTATAAATTGGGCTGGCTATGAATTCAAGACTTGGGACTGGAAATGAGGCATATTGTTTAACTTTAAACTCAGATTGTTTATTTGTTGCACATATAAGTAAGTATGTTTAGGAATTTTAAAATATTTATTCTTTTATGAACATCAAGGGTGTTGCTTTTGGTTTGAATTTGTGAGAAAAGTGATCTCTGATTCCAGTGAACACTGTGGATACTTTGTGAAATGAAGTGATCCAAGAAGACTGTAAAATTGTAATCAAAGCTGTCCCTCCTCCCTGCTCCCCCCCAGTATAGTAAGTTGGTGTTTGTTTCTTTGCTATATATGTGTGGTGTATACACTTATGTAGTTGTCTGTATGTGTATGTGGCCTTTTGTGTGTGTGCACATGTGTGAGCGTATATATGTGGATGGTAGAAGTCATTTAGTAATGCCAGGTCTCCTGATGATGCCTGAGGATGCTGAGCTGGCTAATTCAGTAGATTTACTCTCCACAATTCTTGCTGAGCCACCTCCCCCATCCTGGAGCCAAGTATTTATTTTTTTGGATACTGTAAATACAATTATGTTAACAACTTTAGAAAGGTAAATTTAACATTTCATCAACAAACAGTGTTCCACAGTGCACAGCAGCATACAGCACAAAGCACACAACACACAGTACACAGCACACAGCACACACAGCAGCACACAGCACACAGCACACAACACACAGCACACATCACACAGCACACACAGCACACAGCAGCACACACCACAGCACACAGCACACACAGCACACACAGCACACACAGCACACAGCACACACAGCACACACAGCACACAGCAGCACACAGCACACACAGCACACAGCAGCACACAGCACACACAGCAAACACAGCACACACAGCACACAGCAGCACACAGCACACAGCAGCACGCAGCACACACAGCACAGCACACACAGCACACAGCAGCACACAGCACACAGCACACAGCAGCACACAGCACACACAGCAAACACAGCACAGCACACACAGCACAGAGCACAGCACACACAGCAGCACACAGCACACAGCACACACAGCACAGCACACACAGCACACACAGCACACACAGCACACACAGCACACAGCACACACAGCACACACAGCACACAGCACACACAGCATACAGCACACACAGCACACACAGCACACAGCACACACAGCACACACAGCACACAGCACACACAGCACACACAGCACACAGCAGCACACAGCAGCACATAATAACACACATCAAGGGTTTTACTTGCAATGGATTCTTTCTCTCAAACAAAACCAAAATAGCAGCAAGAAGTTTTATGTGGTGTTATTAAAACAGGAGAAACTTTGAAATAACTATTGTTGTCTCCATTTCGTGCCATAAGACTATAAATATAGGACTTTGAAATAAAAGACAACGTAAGTCTACCTTTTATATTTTTAGCAGATGTATGAATAGAAAGATTACACATAACTTCAATTTATTTTTTTGGTTTTCTTCTGAGTTTCTCAGACTCTGTCTGTTCTAGTCCATATGTGATTTGTTGCTTCAAGATCCTGCTGCCATTATGGATTCTATCTTGAAACTGGAGCTAAAATAAATACCTCCTTATTCAAGTTGTTTTAGTTTATCACAACAAACGGGAAAGAAACATAAGTCAGGAAATGTATTTAAAATAAGATAAAGCTGACAAATGATTTCATCCGTTCATTCCTTCCTTTTTCTTCCCCCTTTCCTCCTCCTCCTCCCTCTTTGGCATTCTGCTTTTTAGTTAGGATGACCTCAAACCTGTACTCCGCAGTTCACCTCTGGAGGGCTGGTACTGTCTAGGGCCACCATATCCCTTTCTCTTTTAATGGACTTAAGAAATTATTCTTCCCAAATTTGAAAAACCAGGAACAATAGAAAAGCAATATCAATTTTAAACAAAGAGGAACAGTACTGTGCAGCATTGGGAGAATTATTTTCATGAATATACGATTTTTTTTTCTTGAAATCCCAGAATTAGATTTTCATACTGCCGTTTCCTTTGGCAGCTACTTCACTGCTTTGCAAACACACAGGGACCCCCTACCTGGGCTAGAGCCATACCCTGAAGAAGTAATTTTCCTTGAAAGAAATAATCTATACTTCTTTTCTTCAGGAGTTGCTCGTAGGAGGAGGGAAATATTAAAATAATGTTAGCTCGATCTAGGTTTTTATGATGGCTTTGAAAAGTCTGCAAGCGAGATAAAAAAAAAATAATTTGATGTGAAGGTGAAATGACTAGCTCAGAGGTGTCCACTTCTGTTAGAGAGAGGGTTCTTCATACAAGAAATAGGGTACCCATAAGGTCCCTACTTCCTATGGATGCTCCTAGCTCATCAGCAATGTGTGACATAGAACTTGTGATTGAGAACTCCTTTAAAATAATCTGCGAGAAGTAAGAACGTGTCAAGAGTGTCAAGCTCTCCATGGAGGAATTCTTCAGGCTGCTGCTGCTGGGACTGACAGCAGGTGGGGACCTCAGCATCTTACTTGGGCAACTGGAAAACACACCTCATTAGCACCTGCGCTTCTGTTAAAAAATAAATAAATAAAAGAAAGCAACCAATAGATGGTCCACAGCCAGCTAATTTTCCATAGCAAAAAAACTTTCATGTGCTTTTGGGTTTTGGCTATTCTAAATGAGCTAATCGATGGGAAGGGTGAGTTCTAAATAAATTCCTGAAGTGAAATTTGAAAGATGACCACCTGAGAAAGGGAAGGAATCTGGGGGTACGACTCATAGTCATTTCTCCTGGCAGCAGGAGCTCTCCAACGCCATCATGCATTTCTCTAGTTTGGCTTGTTGAGGAAGTTTCCCTCGTGCACAGAAAATACACGAGTCAGAAGATTTTTTTTTTTTTTTCTTTTGTAGGATTTTTTTTCCCAAGACCTGTACAGATTTGGGGATTTCCATGACTGGAGCAAACGGAATAAAGAAAGGAGAGTCAATTAAGAAACAACAGAAACACCTACAGAAAAGCTAGAGTCGGATGGGCTGTGCATTATGATAGAGCTCTGCCATCAAAAACCTCAGGCAAGAAACACGTTTGTTTTACACATCTGAAGCAGGGAGGTGGGCTTATGGTATTCAGCTAAACGCCCAGGGAGGTTTAAGGATGTAGCCAAACAAAGAGGTGAGTTTAACTAATCTCGCCTCTTGCATGATAACCACTCAAAAAAAAAAAAAAATACTGAATGAAGAAATGAATCTCTCTTGCTTGAGTCTCTGAAGCTACTGTTCAAAAATTTAACTTGTCATTTATTAGATGAATGACAGTAGCTTGTTTTTAAGCCTATCTATCTAAGAGTCAGCTTCTTATTTTTTTTTTTTTTTTTTTTTTTTTTTGCCTGGACATGCATGATGGTGTTTGAGTTCCTGCTGCCAGTAGAAATGACTATGTGTACTACATCCAGCCCCTGTCCCTTTCTCAGGAGGGTTCTGTAGGGGAGCTGTCTTAGGCTGTAGTCATCCTGGAAGAGAAAACTGGTTGATGATTTTTTCTCATACACTTACGTGGCACAGATGAAGGCTTTGGCAAGGCGCTGAGCCCATCCTGGAAAGCATTTGTCATTCCCATGGGTCTGAGACTTTGCTGTCCTTGACATCCATTACACACGTTCACTTAGAACTTCCTCTGCTTCTCAAATTTTTTTTTGTGTGTATATTTGTTTGTCTTTCTGAGGGCAGATCATGCATGTGCAGGTGCCCTCAGAGGTTAAAAAAGAGTGTCAGATCTCCTGGAGCTGGAATTACAGGTGGTTGGGAAATGACCAACATGGTGCTAGGAAACAAACTTGGTCTTCTGGGAAAGCAACGCACACTGTTTAATAAGTAGAGTCGTCTCTCAAGCCTGAGTCTGAAGCTACTCTTCACAATTTTAATTTGTCATTCGTTAGATGAATGGCACTAGATTGTTTTTAAGTCTAACAGTCAGCTCTTTTGTCTGCCCAATGGAGACATTAGCATTCATTTTATAGAATTTCTTTAAAGGCTCTGGGTAATAGCAGGATCTCAACAGAGTAGCTATTATTATTCATGTTTTTCAATGATAGAGATATATTTCTTCATTCAATGTTTTTTTATTTTGGAATGGTTACCATATTCCAGGTGTTTTTAGGTCCCCAGTAACTTTGTCCTGAATATCTATAGCCAGGTGTATCTACCTCATGGCCACAGGTGGCTGACAACAGTTATAAATGTGATCTCACATAAAATTTTAATCTTACTTAAACCATGAGATTGTGTGTGTGTGTGTCTCTCTCTCTGTGTATGTTTCTTTGTATGATTTATTTTTGTAACTGGATGTCAATACTTAATAGGGTAGGCTTTATAGATGACAGCCTTGTGTGGTGACGTCAAAAGATCTAATGTGCCTGAATGCCATGTGTGTGTTTGTTCTGAATGCTCCATCTCCTAGGTCATAACCATTGGGATTTCTCAAATACAAAGATACCTTTCCTGTTCTTTTTAAATAGGCAAGAAAGATGGAAAATGGGAAAAAAAAGTATATACTACTCTTCCAGAGGACCCAAGTTCAAATCCTAACACAAATATTGTAAAAGTCACTATCATTTTCTGACTTGTGGAAGCATATGCACACATAGGAACACACACACACACACACACACACAAACACACACACACGAAAAGTCAGTTATTTGCTGTGGTCCCAGGTTCCATTTCTCCTCTCAGGGTGTCCGATTACCACCAGTTCACTGGCTCAGAGGTGACAGTGTAAAGTCCAGAGCAGGTGGAGTCTGCAGTTTATCTCTTCCTTCCTGGGTATCGGGTGTTAGATGACACTGCTCTCAAGGTCTAGGAGCTGAATTCCTGTCCAGTGCAGGGTGGGGTGGGTTCTAGTGGTGGTGGCAGTGAGATTATTTTCTTAGAATGGCTCCTCTAAGTGAAAGCCCTTTCTGACAATTTTTAATGAAGTAGCTATATGAGAAAAATCTTAGCTTGTTCTTATTTCTTTATTTGTGGTGGGTTTAAATGATACATTTTATTCAGGGTGAACGAAGTGTTACACAGTTTGGGGGAAGGATGTGAGAATATCCAGAGAGGGAAAGGTCATTGGCTAAAGTTTAAGGATACTGAGATGCCTCATTAGCATGGAGAGGTGGTCCAGGTGCTGGATCCTTGACTGAAGGCCTCTGAACACCTGGTTGGCAGTTACTTGATCAAGAATCCTGAGGCAGCTATGGCAACAGGGAAGGAGCTAGGTCTACTCCTGTGGGTCTCAAGTTCTGAGTTTTCCGGGACTTGAACTTGTTCTGCCTCATCATTTCTGTGACAGTACCTCTGTTGGCACAGTCCACATGCCCTACAATGTGCTGCTTTGAAATTTCTCAATGACAATTGGGAAATTGCGGCTAAGTTTTGCACAATCTGTGGGTTCTCCCAGGGATGAGTCCTCGCTGAGAGAGGAGACTGTAGGACTCTGTTGTGATTCTTACACTTTCACCAAGTCACACACACTTGGCAAGGCTTGCTGGGATAGATCTCTGAGACAAACCTTCAGAATTTTCATTCAGAGAATCTGCATTACGAACAATATTCCAGATGAATGATGGTGCGACAGGCCTGGGACCATGTGGCGAGAACCACTGCAGCCAAGCAAGCCAGTCTGACTTCAGACAGAGGCTGCAGTTATACTAGGGTAGCAGTTCTACAATGCTTCTCAGCAACTGCCTTCCAAAGGAGCTCATCGTCTCCTCCCAGTGACCCTGGGAGGTAGGCGTTATTAGTCCTAACTTATAGATGAAGACTGGGCTAGAACCATTTTTGATTTTTCTTTCCTAATAGGCTGTGAGCTCTTTGAGACCAGGTTCATATAATATTCAGTTTGCTGAATTCCTCAGCACACAGCAGCGTGTCTGGCAGAAAGTGTTTGCAGAATGAACAAAGGATGCTCCCCCCACCCCAGTTTCATAGATAACTTGCAGCCAAGCCATATATATGCATACATATACTGCTTTTACATTTGAAAAATGGAAGAAGCAGTTTTTCTGTTTTATCTGTGAAACTTAAATTTAAAAGCCATTTAGCCAAGGTGATTAGACTTTGTTTTTTTTTTTTTAAACTATTAACCACCAAAATGCATGTATCATACATTTATTTGTTCTTTTTCATTTAAAGATATATTTACTTTAATTAAAATGTTATTACATCACTTTCTCCATTCCCTTTTCTCATTCTGGTCCCTCTCATGTTCACTCACAAATTGATGGCCTCTTTCTCATTGAATATTATTATTACATGTGTTTATGTAAATAAAGGCACAAAGGCACAAATTATATATCTATATCTATATCTATACCTATACCTATATCTATATTTATATCTATATCTATCTATCCATCCATCCATCCATCCATCCATCTATCTATATCTTGCTATGTTCTTTTAGTATTGCCTGTGTATATACAATTTCAGGCCTGGCTATTTGATACTGGATAGCCTCCTATTAGGGGGGCTTATTCCTGGGTGGCTAATTCTCTGTCTTTCAGCAATCAATAATTGCCAATAATTCTTTTCCTAGGAGGGCTTGTGGTCTTCATTTTGCATGGCTGTTCCTAGCATTAGAAATGACTGCACAAGATATAATGGTCAACAGTCATTGTCTTAGTTAGGGTTTTATTGCTGAGAAAAGACATCATGACCATGACAACTCTTATAAAGGAAAGTATTTAACTGGGGCCAGCTTACAGTTCAGAGGTTTAGTCTATTTTCATCATGACAGTAAGTATGGTTAGATGAAGGCAGACATGATGCTTGAGAAGGAGCTGAGAGTTCTACATTCAGATCTGTGGACAGCAGGAAGATAGAATGACACTGGGCCAGGCTTTAGCATTTGAAATCCCAAAGCCTACCCCCAGTGACCCAATTCTTCCAACAAGGCCACACCTACTCCAACAAGATCACGTGTTCTAATCATTCCAAATAATGCCACTCCCTATGAGCCTATGGGAGACATTTTCATTCACATCACCACAGTCATTTTGATCATCAATGGAAAATGTTATGAGTTTAATTTTCTTGATAAATATGTAAATACATATTTAACTCTGTAAATACACACAGGAAAAGAATGAGCAGTGCTAGTTTTGTATAACACAATTTAGAACATCACAATCCTCAGAATTGTTTCATTTCTTTGTAAACAACTCATCAAGCACTATGAACAGTGCTGCTTGCCTTCGCCACCCTGTCTGACTTCTGATAGGGCTGACCTTTGGAAAATTGTCATATTCCTTTTGAATTTTAGATCAGCTTTTGAACTGTCATTCACTTTCAGTTGTAAAGAATTTTGAACATTTTTATAATGTGAGTTCCCTCCTTCCTTCCTTCCTTCCTTCCTTCCTTCCTTCCTTCCTTCTTTCTTTCATTCTCTCTCTCCTTCCTTGTTGTCAGATTTTTTTTTTAGGACATTATCCTTATCCATTCAACTACCTTCTTCATGTGTCATGGCGAATTTGCTCAGTTTCTCTGGCTGTACGTTTGAAGTCTCATGAATGGCAGCAGTGTTTCCACAGCTTACTGCTCCTTCCATATTCTGTAGAATCGCGGTGTAAACCTTATAGCAGCATCTCTGTCTTAGCTCTGGCTTTCCCAGATGTTTTGGTGTTAGTCGGCTGACACCAACTTGTAACATGAAGCAATCCACTTTGTTAGAAACAGTGGAAGTAAAGCAATGTTACCTACTTTATGATTGTAATTTTTAATATGGTAACTCACCTCGATTGGGCTTGGATGCAGACAAACTTGATTGAGATTTACATTTTAAAATTATTTTTCAGTAAAAATATAAGTTGATGTTCTATTTCAATTCATTCAATTCTCTAATGCACTTCAATAAGCAACATTCTAGTCCCTATTCAATTTACGCAAAGCCACTGATGCAAGTTGATTTTGCTTTTGTGTTATCTGAAAGTTTTCACTATGGATATTATGCTTGTATAAATCAGTCTTGTTCTAAACGTCACCAGGATGTCTTCTTATGTCTTTAAAAATGATACAATTTTCATTTCATTTTTTGTTTTTGCCATGTGTTTTCTCTCATCTTTGTTCTTTAGGTATGTTTGTGGTTGTAAAATACCACGTGGTTTTATCTCTTGCAGAGAAGGGGGACAATGCAGCTCAGGACTTTTCTGTCTATAGGTGAGCTAAACACCATGGGGCTTGATGAATAACTGAGAGGTGGTAAAAGCGAGAATGATGGTATCCACTCACAATGCTCGGTGGCTTTTTACTCTGATGACTGGAATCATTGGCTGAAGAGTCAGCAGAGGAGATTTTACTTTCCACAAATATATTTTTATGTCCTTGTCCCTTTTTAAAATATGATATTTTATGTACTTACATTTCAAATGTTATCTGCTTTCCCAGTTTCCCCTCTGGAACCTCCCTATCCTCTCCCCTTTCCCTGCTTTTGCTCTTCCTCACATGCACCCACTCCTACCTCACAGCCCTGCATTCCCCTACACTGCGGCATCAAACCCTTGCAGGACCAAGGGCCTCTCCTCCCATAGATGACTGACAAGGCCATCCTCTGTTACCTCTGTGGTTGGAGCCATGGGTCCCTCCATGTGTACTCTTTGATTGGTTCCACAAATATTTTAATCACAGTTAATATTCTGTCTTCAAAATCTGAATGATGTTTCTGGGGATTGATACCTTTTAATTATGGCCAATGAATCTCATGAATGCACAATGCAGGTACTACAAGAATGCGAATGGCTAGAGGATATTTATCTCCCATGTCAAGATGAGTAAGATTTACATAATTTCAGGGTCACCATTATGAAAATACTGTCCATCCTTTAAGCACTGTCTACTCAATTATTTTTAGGCTGTTTAAGAATGAGATGATTTGGGGACTGTTGGCATTTATATTTCAGAGGGTAAGTGAGGGTAAAGGAAGCCAATCGAGTATTTATTTCATGAAAACAAAAAGAGTAAATATTTGAGATTATAATGGAATCCATATCTTATCTTTGTATTTTAACCAAAATATTATTTAAAATAAAAGAGATTTGAAGCATACAAGGAAGTCACATACTTTGCAATGGGACAATAGGATGAGCCCTGAGGGATTTCAGGAATTTGTGAGAGCTCGAGTCCCCAGGGTAAGAGACATCACGATTCATAGCCATGTCAGATAAAGTGGTCATGCAAATTTCTTTGTGCCTTTCTTCCAAATGGAGCAGAAATAGAGACAGGAATACAAAAAGGAAAAGAAAAACAAAAACAGAAACAAAATACCAAACTAAGCCAAATAGAAAACATTTCAAGAGCAAATATGAGATATGTTTGTGGACAGTGAAAGTTTTCCCTTCTGGTGATACAGGGCAGATCTGATGGATTTCTATCTTCATGTCTTGTTTTAGAGTTTTAATGTTTTCTATTCTCGAATTAAATGCTATAATGAGTTCTAGGTTTTTCTCTCATACTGTCTATAGTTAGCTTGTTTCAAGTATTGTAGAATAATGTCCTCTGGGTATAGCGCTGCCCTTCTTTCTTGAACTCTCAATAGCATAGTTACCATGAGACACACACAAGACTAGACCTATTAATGTTTCACTATGGATGGGCTCAGGAGGATCCTACTTTCCTATCATAAATTCTTTCTTTGGCAGTGTAGCTGCTTGTAAAGTTACCTGTGCCCTGGTGCTCATCATCCATGGTCCTATAAGTATCCCCAATTAAGCCCATTGGTTCACTAAGCTAGATGAATGGTATTTTTGATTGTTTGTTTTTTTATTTTTAAAAATCTGTCACTGGTACCCTATTTGTGGTGAATAGATGTTTATTAACCTCTCCCTACAAAAAGTTAATGCCATATCCATACATGAAAGAACAACTCTGGAGGTTAATGCCATATCCATACATGGAAGAACGACTCTGGAGGTTGTCTGAAATACAGGAAGCCATTTCTTATACTAGACCTATAGGTGGATACCCATGATATTCCTTCACTTGTTGCACTCTGAGAAAGACCTCAGTTCGGAAGCCTGTGATTACCTTGTTTCAGATTGAAGACAAAATACTATCAAAACAATCAGTCAGACAAAATCCCTGGTCAGAGAAGTTATTCACTTATCCTGAGCTCTCTCAGGTACCACAGAATCTTTCAATTATGGTGCAAACCTGAGTGCACATAAGTATCTACTATGTCCCACTGCCATTGTTCTCAAGCAACTAGAATCCATGGCATCCAACACCTGGGTGCCACCTCTATGGATGTGTGAAGACAGTTTCTTACTGTTTAACTGTTTGCTCTCCTGGTAACACCATTGTACCCAGTACCAGACTAACCTTAACCATGTTCCCCCTTCCTTGTTGGCACATGACATTTATGAAACACTTTTAAACTTTCTGTTTTGTTTTTGGTTTTGCTTTTTTTTCAGTAGCAGAGTTGCCCATAGTAGCAGAGTTGTTCCTGAGATTGAGAGATGTCAAGAGTTGATCAGAGTCCCAAGGTTCCTTCCTCAAGCCCAAGGCTCTGATGATGTTGGTGCTCTTCTGCTTTGTAGAGAGAGCACAGACTTAGCATTAGGAGATTGGTAGTGTCTATGTTTATGATGTAAAACTCTGAGACATAGACTACAAAGACCTAATGAGATGCAACGTGTCAGCTGTCCAGTGCTGGCACACATCTTTAATCCTAGGGAGGCAGAGGCAGTAGGATATCGGAGTTCGAGGCCAGACTGATCTACAGAGCAAGTTCCAGGATAACCAAGGCTACGTTGTGAGACTCTGTCTTAAAAACAAAACAAAACAAAAACAAAATAAAAACCAAAAAACCTCACAACTAACCAACCAACAACAACCAATAAACCACCACCACCAAGAACAAGAAATAGAAATTCCTGGAGCCCTGGTAGCTCCCAGGGCCTCATGCTGTGTGTCATATGCTCCTGGGCAAAGAGACCTTTCAGCACAGTGAGGTGCTTAGCTGATGCTCACAGGATCTCTTCTTCCTCAGTCCAGCTCTGCTAAACCAGGACATCAGAGCATGTTGTGAGTAAGCTATCCACTGCGCTTTCTCAGTCTGCGTCATATCCTTTCTCCTTTTACAAGGCACGATTCCTTCCTACTAGTGGTTCCTTCCCAGGTCCATGTATTTTCCTTGTTTTATGTAGGTAAAAATCAATACTTCACTACCCAGTTGTCAAGCTGTGAATACATTTTTATTTCCAACTCTTCCATCCATGTCGGATACTGTAGGGAGTCTCAGATTTTTTTTTTCTACAAAAGTGCACACATAGCTGTCTCCAAATGCTGTGTGTGCACCAGTTGGGCTAATGTTTCCTATGTCCTGCTCTTTGGAATTACATACTGTGTATACTGGGAAGAACAGCTGGAAATTGGCCAATTAGAGTGTCTGGTTGGCAAGCTGTTGAAAGGTGAGTCATTAGCTGGGTTGGTGATCTTTTGACCCCTACCCCCTCTAAAAGCTGATGAGAAGACTATTTTTGTTCTGCCTTGCCTTCATTTAGGCATATATTTCATGCTTCTGGAGTTGTGATCATTTGGTATGCCTGGCTAATGAATCTGTCAGCATATTAGAGCAGACTTGAAGAGAGAAGGTTATGTCAAGTGATTGTAGCCCCCCGTAAGCAACAGCAAGGTGCTCTTTGAGTCAAACTGAGAGGCCGTGGCTATTGAAAACAGTCTTCTCAAGGAAAGTTTACACAGTTCCTTCTACACACAAAGACAGCCTCCTGAAGCCCCAGTGTCTGCATGAGGCTGGCACAATATTTTGTCCCGAAATCCCTTCTGCAACCCACAGGGCTTTCCTCTAAATGGAAGTAGACCTTCTATAGAAAATCAGTCTTGTTTTCCCTCCAGACAGGTGTGGGCAAAGGGAGGCCAATTCTGCTGGCACTTTCCTTGCATACACAGCCTTGAGTTTCAGCAATTTGTGAGCAATATAACTTATTTACCTGCCTCAAAAAGACAAATTGTGTACTTGGGTCACAGTTGGGATTCTGCAAGTGTTGCCAGACTAATGGTGTAGTTTGTTTCTGGGGCTGAGTTTTGAGAGGTATTTTCTTAGCAGGGGTTGTGCTATCTTAAACATTATTGCAGATATTAATAAATGTTCCAGGAAACCAGGTCACTTTAGCACATCAATTGAAACAGTGGGTAGACAAAACTCCTTTTTTCACTATACATAAATGAGCTGGTTTGGAATACTGATGGTCAGAAACTGATGTAGGATGAACCATAAATCTTTGAGGTCCTCATCTCTCTTTCAAGGTCAAAAACCAGGATATCCAGAGGAAAGACGCAAAAAATTATAGTCCCAGGCAGAATTTTCTTGAATAATTGTTCACTGTCTCCCAGTGATCTCTAGATACAAGTGAAAACAGACTATGAGTATACTGGTCTTAAAACTGCCAAGTATTTACGGTAAATTTTGACACTGTCATATGATTAATAAGGTCCCTCACAATCTAGCACCTTAGCTTACAACCTGCTCTTATATATTCTGCCCACTTTTTCCTTTTTTTTTTTTTTTTTTTTTTTTTTTTTTTTTTTTTTTTTTTTTTTTGATTTTTTGAGACGGTTTCTCTGTGCAGCTTTGGTTGTCCTGGAACTCACTCTGTAGACCAGGCTGGCCACGAACTCAGAAATCAACCTGCCTCTGCCTTCCAAGTGCTGGGGTTAAAGGCGTGCGCCACCACTGCCTGGCTTTTACCCACTCTTTCCTATGCTGGTCTATTTTCAAATCTTCAAATAAGCTTTGAATTGCTGCACAATCAGATCGTGTTTCTGTTAGATTTCAGACCCAGGACAATTGGCTGAGGTACCTATTTAACATTCCAAAGCAGGCCTGACCTCCAGGTTTTCCCAGCAACCCTCAGTCCCTATCTGAACTTTCAGGCCCAGAGGCTAAGCTCCTTCTCCCCAAGAGGATCTTCACTATACAATCCAGACATTTTTGTTTTCTCTCTTTCTCTACATATCTCTCTTCCTACATGCATATACTCTTCCTTCCTTCCTTCCTTCCCTCCCTCCTTCCTTCCCTCCCTCCTTCCTTCCTTCCTTTTCTTTTCTTTCCTTCTTTCTTTCTTTCCTTTCTTTTCTCTTTTTCCTTCCTTTCTTTCTCTTCTGTTTCTTTTCCTTTCTTTCTTTCTCTCTTTCTTTCTTTCTTTCTTTCTTTCTTTCTTTCTCTTTCTTCCTTTCATTTTTTCTTCCCTTCTTTCTTTCCAATCAGAAGTTGTCTTTTCATTGCATTACCATAAACATCAGAAGACTTATATAATCTATTAAATGTATAGTTATATGTGGATTTATTTTTGTAGTTGTTCTTGTCTCAGGGCAGAATAGCAAAATCAGTTGGTGCCTACAGTTCTATTCTTATAGAGTTTGAACACTGGAAGGTCACCCCTCAGAAGCATAGAGAAATATGTCATCATCGTCAGGGCACAGGAAAAGGAGGGCAGAAGCAGACAGGTGCATGGACTTTGGTGTTACATTAATCTGTTCTTAGTCTACTCTCTAAATGGGGTTTACTGTCTCAAAAAATAACATGAGAAGTAATTAGATGCTTAAAGCATGGCATTAATAGGTTTTTCAGAGAAATCCTAACTTCCTTGAGATGCTTCATGTAGAATGACATGGGCCCTCAGGATCTTAGATAAGCATTAAAGAAAACAGGGTTTTCTCATCGACAGAAGGGATTTGCATACCTGTTTTCCATACAGAAGGCTAGGAGTGGATGTTGTTTAATA
The DNA here is from genome assembly GCF_008632895.1 of Mastomys coucha. Taxonomy (NCBI): domain Eukaryota; kingdom Metazoa; phylum Chordata; class Mammalia; order Rodentia; family Muridae; genus Mastomys; species Mastomys coucha. The sequence continues at coordinate 16,473,254 of NW_022196899.1, forward strand.
ACATGGTGATCTTTTGTGGCGGTGACTTAGTTAACTGCTTTATGTTCCTGGTGGGTTGCATGTATGCTGCACTGACCACAGCTCTCAGGATTCAAGAAAGAAAGACACACACACACACACACACACACACACACACACACTAGCTTATTTTCTATATACCTTTATTAGCTCAAAGACTGGGCAGTTCTAATCCTCTGCCTGGCTAGCACACATTTCTTTCCCCAGCACTCCTGAGTTAACACCTTCTAAATCTATGTTTTATCTTTGCTGCCATGTTTCTTTCCAGGCAGCCCTCCCATAAGGTTGCTTTCTGTTTTTAACTACATTTCGGATGATTTTCCTTCTGCAGATCTAAATATGATCTGTCTCCCTCCAAATCATCATAATTCTCCTTTCTTCCTCTCTTCCAGTTCCTAGCCTGTGCAAACCTAAAAGTCCCGTTCCTTCTCTCTCTGCCCAGCCATTGGTTGGTGGCATCTTTATTTTTCAATCAAAACCAACTGGGCGCAGGGACCTGTAGCATCTGACAAACAAACATCAGGATTCTTAGGTAATTTGGGAATCTATTAAAACAAGTCCACAACTATCTTTGCTATTTTGTAGAGCCAGGCTTCATCAGAATCCCTCGGATTCCTGAGTGTTGTTTCTCAGTCAATAGAATCATTCTTAGGAAAGTTTCCAAAATAGCTTTACTATTATGCTTATTATGGACCCTCCATCCCTAGTCCCTTATCTAGAGCACTGTTTCTCTGTCATTAGAACACGTTCTTGTGGAAGATGTCATAGTTCCTTTGCAAAATGGCCTGTGATTTGTAAAGGAGTTTCTATATAGTGATGCCTTAAGCTTTCTTGTGATAATTATCACAAAGAAACTTTTTTCCAATGTTGTACTATATTTAAATATGTAAATATGTGAATGAATGAATAAATAAACAAACAAACAAATAAATAAACAAATTGCTTGGGGTCAGACTCTAGAAACTTTAACCATCCTAGCTAAATTATGCTGAACCAGGATTTCTTCTGACTTCTCCAGGTTCATTTCCCTGCTGGTCATAGTGTTTGCAGGGACTCCCACAGGTTTACTTGAAAATTCCTGCCATTTATTGTTTATTACAAGGAGAAGGTAGTAACATGTCCCAAGATTGGTTTAAGTGAAAGTCTTGCTGGTGAAAATGTCACAGGGCATGACGTTTGCAGAGAACAGATTGAGAGAGCACATCAAAACTCTTGGGCTGGAGTGATGGGTAAGCACACTTACTGTGAAAGCATGAAGACCTGAGCTTGGATCCTCAGCATGTATACAAAAAACCCAGCTGTGTCTATTCCCCTAGGTTCTCAGAGAGCAGAGACATGATGATTGATGGGGCTTGATGGCCATTCACCTAGCTACAGATGCTGCCTTGAATGAAGAAAGCAAGATATTTGACACCACTGTCTGGCTTCTGTGCACATAGGGCTCATATACCTATACACATATGTATACATACACTATTCATATATATTATTTTTTCACACATTTAATCAGAGACATACAAAACATCCCACATTTGGTGATAGCAATTATCTGTTATGATTATTACATGAAAACAATGTGAATGTTCAATAGTAAATGAAATGGCTGTGCAATATGAGGTGAACCCACAAGATGGAATTTTTACACAGCTATTGTAAATTAATGCTTTTGAAAAAAATGTATTAATATCAAAGAAAGTGTTAGCGTTTGAAAATCTCTGAAGGAAGTCCCCAGGCTCAGATAGTTTGAAAAACCAAAGAGGATTTATTCTGCAGAAACAACCAGCACTCAAAGGTCAATCATTCTTTGAAATGGTGACCCCAGATAAAGGCATGCAGGCCTTCTTATTGGGAACCAGAGGAACTCTCTAGAAGGATTAGATAATCTAAAATTTCATTGGTGGGTGCTAGCGTGTCACAGGTGATCAGTGATGAGATAGGGCTGTCCAGCACAGATGGCCCATTCTGAGATAAGATAGCTCCCCAGATTTTGAGTTATCTTTACGTGGTTCTTTGGGAGAGGGTTTTATGATCTTGCTCTGGATTTTATGGTCTGATCTTAGAGCTGGTGTCTTATGACCAAGTTTCTGGGACTTATGGTCTTCCTGAAGCTGGTGCCATACTAGTTTTTTTTTTTTTTGTTGTTGTTGTTGTTGTTTTTTTTTTTTTGAAATAAAGCTTGATCCTCAAAATGGGAACAAATGTGGTCCTTAAATGGGAACAAATGGATTTTATATTATGCTTTCAGAAGAAGCAATAAAAATACTGAAGATTATAAACACACTGGTCCTGCTTTTATTATGAAGGGGAAAGGCCACACTGGAAAATTGTAAGATTGTGTAGTGATCAGTATAGACTTGCTATATTTTGGGGATTTGCTAAGGAATTGACAGTCAATACCACAAAACCAATTTTTATTAATTTTAAGTTAGCACACAAAGTAGTCAATTTTGTTATTCACTTTTGGAGATAATTTGTGGTAAGTTATCTCTGACAAAATGAACAAATACGAGCTAAATTAAAATATAAAGGTAGGTTTACTGGGGACAGATCTTGGTTGAGAGTTCATGCTGGCTATACAGGAGGGAGTCAGTAAAGTCAACAAACAGCATGACAGAGGGGAGGGGATGAAAAAGAGAAAAATGTGTGCAGACAGACAGAAAAGTGGAGAGAGAAAGAGGGAGGGAGAGAGAGAAGGAGAGGGGGAGGGGAGGGA
>NW_022196899.1:16476198-16502000 GCF_008632895.1 Mastomys coucha
GGAGGAGAGGGAGAGGGAGAGGGAGGAGAGGGAGAGAACAAAAATGTCTGGATTATACATTGAAAACCTCTTGGGAAGAGGAAGCTAAGAGCTGGAGTTAGAAAGTTCAGGGTAGAGGGCAGGGTATGACAGCCATGCCCAGTAACAGGAAGGGACTGAAGGATGCTGGGAGAATGTTGAAGGTCAGGTCCACTTTGGTATGTAAAATAGATACTTCAGCTGCTCCTCCTAGGTTGAATCCCAACATATTGATCTTATTCACACCCTTATCCTTACTCGTTTTCCCTAGCTTTTGCCTCCATCTTACTTATATCCCTCCATCACTTCTGTTCCAGGAACCCTGACTGGGAGACAATACATGTACCACAAGTTCATAACTCAGACCGTAAGTCAAGGGACTGTCATATTGGACCATGACACTTACTGTAACTCAGTTGTGAAGCAGGTGATAGCACTCAGAGGAAATCCACTTTAGGAGCACTGATATCTAAGGAGAAAAGTTGAAATTTGAAGGAAAATAATGGGCTAAAGTGGAAACAGTGCAAGAAGAGCAGAAGAGTTAGGCGAAGGGTAAGATCATAGAAGTAAGGACTCATGAACTTGTGTCAACCAAATTATGGACAGTCAAGGCACACCATATTGTTAAAAGTCAAATGCAAAATAACTTCTATTAGCAAAGAGACTGTAACCTGAGTCTCAGATCCATTGTCGATCTATGTAATAACCCTCGAGAGGAATACAGTGTCCTAGGGAGAATAAAAGTTTCCAAACACTAGAAAACTCAGGGTGAGTTTGAACTCACTTCAGTCAATTCCCTAGTGGTAGGACAGGTAAGTTGATACTTCTTTTATAAAACTGGAATTTTAATTTTGTTCTTAATCCCACTCCCTAAATATTAGGACAAATATAATTTGATAGTTCTTTTATAAAACTGGAATTTAATTTCTTTCTAAACTCTATATTGTTATATAGGTATATAAATCCAATACCATCTTAATAATTATTTATTCCTTCAACCTTATGAATTATAAGATATAATTGGACCCTTCTGTATTACTTAATCTTGGTCTGAGTCTATAGTAGGGTTTACCAGCTCATATTTTACCTCCCAGGCTTTGGTTTCAACTTTAAAAGAAAACATTCTTTCTTGGTACCTGAGATTTTAAAAATTTGTTCTGCCATTTCTATATCCTGAATGGTTAAAAGTACTGAATATGGGGCCTGGGATATCAATTTTGTAGTGGTAGAATGCTGATCTAGCATGTACAAGGCCTTGGATTCAAATGCTAGCACACAACACACACACACACACACACACACACACACACACACACACGGAGAGACGGTAGAGTAGAGGGAGGAGAAAGAGAAGGAAGGAGAGGGAAGAAAGGAGGCAAGGAGGGAGGGGAGGAGAATATGAATTAGCACAAACTCCAAAACCAGAGCCAATTTCTAAGCCTAGCTCTAGTGCTTATGAGATGAGACCACAAGCAAAGCACTCAGACTTTCTGCCTCAGTTTTCATTGTCTTTCTAGTGGAACATGCTGGAGCCTTAGTAGGACCAAACAGAGCAATATATACATACATTACACACTAAATTTTTATTTATATGAATTGATGTAATAGAATCTTTTGGTAGACATCTATCTGTGTTTTTGTTTCTTGTTTTTTGTCAACACAGGGAATCAAATCCAAGACTTTACACAAGCTATAGAAGTTGTACAATTGAACTACATTTTTAGCCCTCTTTGTTAAATTTTAAAAATATAGCCACAAAAATTAAATACAAGAAAATTTTTTATTTATACTTGTGACATTTGAATGGACTTTAGGTGAAACCATCATGGAAATGTAGTTACTCAATAAGTTCATAAACATGAGTATAAAATTTTCAAGGTTAGTAGAAATAGTGATAGTAGAACTAGAGACTGAGCTAAGGACCAAAACCATAGCAGCTATCCTGGAAGAGACAGAAGAGAGGAGTCTTATGTATAGGCTAGTCACAACTGTAGGGCTTTCAGGTGTGCATAGACTATGTTCGAAGCTAATACTGTGCACCAGTGATAAACTAAGGACTATTGGGGATTCTAGATGCTTAGAACATGGTCGGGAAATCTAACACTACCCTAAATGACCACTGTGAACCACATGCATCATGCTAAACTACGGTTAAAAGCAATTTCCTGAAGAGATTAATTCCTAACAGCGGAGTTTGCAAAAGCTCATTGTTGTCACATTTGGGTTAGGTTCTCACTGAAACAGTACCTTAGGTGCTGCAATGAATAAGTGTACTTCTAAGGGGGTGAAGGAGCTAAGGCAAAGGCCAGGCTTCAGGAAGCAGAGTAGAGCAGAGGACTGCCCTGCAGAGTTGCATAAGTCACAAGTGTTTTCAGTCTTTGGGTATTCTTATTTATTCTGGGCCCAGTAGTACAAGCATAATGCACGAAATAAAATATTGAGTCATATATCTCCTCCTTATCATACACACAGTTTCATTTGTCCTTTCTCGCCCCTCAAGTTTATGCTTTCCTGGCATAAAAACTGATTGTAATTCTCTTCTAACAGGAAGCATTTGGGAACTGACAAGGAAGGATGGAAAGGCTGTGTAATCAAAAGCAATAAAAAGGTTCATTTGAATGGGTGTCTAACTCAGAATTCTAGAAGAGCACTCTGCTGCAAATACAGACTAATGTGTGGTTCCACTAACATGCTGGGTGATGGTTATTATCCTATCTGCCTTCCTCAGTCACTTACATTTCCTCCACATGTAACCACTATTTTAAATCCATCTTCATCTTCTTTTTCTTTTTTTATTCATTCTTTTTTTTTTAAAAATCAGAACCATTTTCTTTTGAACTGCAACAAAGGAATTTAAATTTATAGCTCCCCATAAACAGCACAAAAATCTTTAAAATTACACAGCATTGATGAATTTTCACCCCTTTCTCTAAACACAATCCGTATACTGTCCCTGGGGTTCACTTAAAGATTCCGTACTGATGTTAGTTAAACCTGCTGCCTGGCACAGACCTGGGCCAGACATGCTGCATCACTGCACACGCTTGCTCAGAGAGCTGTCTCAGTAGCAAAGCTGAAAGGGAACGCTTACATTCCTTGTTACCCATAGTACAACAGCATCTTAAAGTTGTACTTGCTACTGCCTACTAAGGTAACAGTGATTCTGAATTGCATACCCTGAGCCAGACCCAAAGATTTCAGAAGAGATGGTAATGAAAGAGAACAGTGAATGGGGTGATGAAAGGTTTCATGAACTTCTGGGAGAATCCCTAAAAAGAATCCGAACAAGAAACCTATTTGGATCCAAGGAGAACAAAGTTACCTTTCTTTCACATAGTACTTTCCAGTGCTAGCTCATGCTTCCTATGCTGGTTAGATCTAAGAACTTATTATGAGCCAACTTATGAGAAACATTTCAAGTATTTCATGTCAAACAACATGGTAGTTTACAATCTGGAATTTTATTTTCTCTACTTTCTCTTGATTGATATTGTGAACATGTGGAGGACAGGGGATAGGCAGAGATCTTACTGTCCTCATGGAACTAGAGGAAAGAACTAAGTCACAGGATATGAATAGGTAAATGGTGACATAGGGCAACAACTTAGACTTCCTTCTTTTTATTTTTTAGATTTACTTCATTTTAAATGGTGTATATGTGTGTGGGGGGTATAGTGCAAACTGGTGTGGGTGCCACAGAGTCTAAGGAGGGTGTCGGAATACCTGGCGGAATTGGAGTTACAGGTGGTTGTGGGATACTTGACATGGGTGCTGGGAACTGAACTCAGGGCCTCTGTAAGTTTCACCTGTACTCTTAAATCACCAAACCATCTTTCTTGTCCCAATTTTGATTTTTTTGATTTAAGTTCAATGTTCATTTGTCATATTTTTATTGAAGCATTGCCCCTTCCCCAATTCTTCATTTTGAGCCTATCTTATGTCTAAATTGTTTAGGGTTTAGCAGAGACTAAATTTGTTTAAACTAAAATGTTTAAAATGCTGTGAATTCTTGCCAAGTATGTAAGAACTCAGACAGCAAATAATGGTTGAGTCAGGGAATGAAAATAAGCAACTATCCCCCAGGCAGAGAAAAGAGGAATGAAGAGTGTCATAAGAAGACAATAATTAGTTCACACTGGCTTCCACGATGAAGGAGGAGATGTTCCATCCAGGGCAGTTCATGGTTTGCTATGTGAGACAAGTGTAAGGTGAGCACTTCAATTGGCAAAAAGGAATACAGAGCTCAGACTGCATGAGTGATCTCTGTTCTACCATTGTGAATATGCAGAAGGGGAAGTTAGAGGAGCTGACACTGGATATTCTTGGCACAATAGTCTCTTACCTCAAGCCTGATGTTAGAAACCCAGCTACCTGAGCACCAAGACCTGCCGGTCCATCACTCTATGTATGAACTGTAAAGGCTCTTAGGGTAACAGCAGGACTCCCAAATGAGAAGGGAAAGTCATGGGTTGATTGATCTGTCCACTTGAAAATTGTGATTAAAAATCTATGATAGCATGGTAGATCAACACTCCTGCTGAAACTTTAATAAAAGCCAAAATTTGTTTCCAGCTGAATGGGCATATAGTATCTGGCTCTGATTATTTCTGTAGCATATAGCTCTGTGGTGAACTCTAGCCATTCTCTATTAAATTCAGTGCATACAGTACAACTACATTTATTCTATTCAGTTATTTGTTCAACACTAGTAGCAGGTCCATAATGCTAATGATTGTCTATCAGAATCTCAAATGTGTCACTCTTAACTGGGGACATCCCTAGCATCATTTCCAGATCCAGGAATAAGCTGCTGTTTGGATCTTTCCCCTGTTATTTAACCTCTTAGAAGTTGACGAATATGAGCTTTTATCATGCTTTGAGGATAGGAAGTTTTTATATTTACTCCCTATAACTTCCAGTTGACTATGTAAAAATAATCTAGGAAACTCAAATCTCTTATCCCCTTGATACTCTGTGGACATCATGTCACTACCAGTGAATTTAGGATTACCATAAGCTGTTTGTTTATGGTAAATACATATATGAGATATTTAATTAATATAATGTCCCTGGGCAGTTTGAGATTTGGCCTATTAAACTGATATTTCTAAAATGCCCTGCATATCTCTGTATGGTAGTCTCTAAAGGTCAAGGTAGAGAGGAGATGAAATTGTGGATGTCTCTGTGCAGCCAGCAAGGCACATTATGGTGATTCAAATAAGAAGTCCCCATAGGCTTATATATTCGAATGCTTAATAACCAGAGATTGGTATCATTTGAAAAGGATTAGGAGGTGTGGCCTTGTTGAAGGTATGTATGTACTTATTGGAGAAAGTATGCTACAGCCAGGCCCAGTGGCTATCTCTTCCTAATGCCTGTGGATCCAGATATAGGAATCTCAGTTACTTCTCTAGCACCATGACTATGACTCCAAGTTTTCCACCATGATGAGACTGGACTAAATCTCTCAAACTGTAATCAAACCCCAATTAAATGCTTTCTCCTAAAAGAAGTGCTTGGTCATGGTGTTTCTTCACAGCAATACACCCATGCAGCAGAATGAATGTGGATGTAATTGAACAAATTTCACAAGGATGCTCAATATAGAACTGTAAGGAGCCAGGGTTGTTTCAGTGTTGCTTGAACATCCTCAACACAGCACTATAAAGATCTTTAGCCTAAATATCCATTCCAGATTATTTATCTGGCTTTGCGTGTAAGATCATGTGATTTGACAAAAGTCTCAAAAATATTCTATTCTGTTTTCCATTTTTGGGTGAGATGGAGTAGAACATATCCTAGGTACATTAAATGGATGGAGTGGTATTCTCCTGTGTGAACAAATAGAAAGTGTTCTTTTGATGACCCATTCTAATATTATCTCCTCCCCTGAAATATAAATTTATTTAGAGAGTCTGACATACTTAATGATTCCTGTTGAAGTTCTCTCTACTCATGGTTTGCTAAAATTGACAACTGTTCAATCATTTGCTATTTTTCTTTCAAGTTTTATTTTTAACATCTTTGGCCAGGTTAAAAATTATAATATTTATTTTATCGCTTGGATTACAATATTTTTACATTCATATCATTTATACTCTTCAACAGGTAGACAAACTAATTTTCCCACCTTTTAGTACAAGGTCATTGAAGCTTAGAGAAGATGAATAAGTTGATTAAATTGATCAAGCCTTAGTTGAGAGTAAATATAAATTTAAGCCTGTGCCACTTTCTGTATTATTCATGGATCTCTAAAGAAACATAGCTGATAGAAGGAAAAAATATTATCAATTTAAAGGAGATTTATTAGAAGGCTTACACAATGTAGTCTGGGTAATCCAAGAATTGGTATCACATGCAAGAGAGAAGATGAGAACCTAGTAGTTACTAAGTGCATCATGTTGGAGATTTCCACCTGGCTTGGAGGGCCTGGAGGATTCCAGGACCACTGCCGATCTTCAGTCTACATTGGGATCTGAAGAAGTTGGTTCTAATATCAATGAAGGAATGGAGCAGTAATATTATAAAAGAACTTGCTAACAAGAGTGAAGATAAGCATGCAAAACAAAAGGTTTCCTTTTTTTCTCATGGTATTTTTTTTTGTTTTGTTTTTTGTTTTTAGCTTTTGTTTGTTTTTCTTTTTTGGAATCTGAGCTGCCACTGAAGGTGCCACCGAGATTTGGTATGAGTCCTTCTGATTCAAATAATCTGATTGAGGAAATCTTTCATAGGACTTTCCAGAGGCTTGTGTTTTAGTTGATTCCTGATCCAGTCAAGCAGACAACAAAGATTTGCTAACATGCTCCTGATGCTTAATTTAATTTTTATGTTTTACTACCTCTAGACATAAGTTCACTATAAATTGTCATGCATATTTTACTCATAATTGGGTTTTTGGACTTATCTTTGATATTTAATATTTTAATATTACAGGACAGAAAGTACAATGATACATTTATGTAGCAATGGTATGTATAGTTTTATAAAACTTGTGTCATAGGTGTGCACCAAATTCCATTGCAAAATGTATTTATTACCGTGTGGTAACAAATCTAGAGGAGTAGTGTAGTATATGTAGAAGCAGTTAAGAGCATCTGCTTAGATGTCTTTAAGAGGGGCAAGTATCTATCTATCAGTGCTGGCATAACACACAGAAGTAGATTATTGAAAGTGAATAATACATGGCGCAGACTTCTACATTCACAATCCTCTTCTGGTGCTTATTACCATCTATGATACTTTTTTCCCTCTAAAGCTATGTGTGACACGATATGCTAAGCTTTGGGAGGACTAGGGCATTCGCTGTTTGGAGCCTACAGTTCCCGAGTAGGAAGTGGGCTTCACAACTCTGAGTGGATGAAAGGAGGAGTGGGGATAGCCAGCTTTTCACGTAAGGGAAGATCCTCCTGGAGAAGCGGATCCTCAACACAACGAATCTACACTCACCTGTTTCAACTTTTACCTGCTGCTTCGGCTTAAAAATCATTTGCTCTTTAGGCAAGAGGAATGACTCTGTGGTTACGTACACTTCCTGCACATGCAAAGGACCTGGGTTCATTTTCCTGTACTTACACGGCAGCTCATAACTGTCTGGAACTTCAGTTCTTGGGCCTCCAAAGCTCTCTTTTGGCATTTGCGGGCATTGAGCATATGTAGTGTACATACATACATGAAAGCAGATATTCTCTCCCTCTCTGTCTCTTTCTCCCCACTTCTTCTCCCCTTCCCCCCCACATACACACATCTTAAAAAAATTCCATATTCTTCTATGTGAAAAATGGTCGAATAAGTCACCAACATTTCCTTGGGGAGCACATAAGATAAGATGCCCATAGTGGCTACTTCTCTGTATTGATGTAGCTAGAAGCCTCTTTCAATGACAGAATATAAAATGTGTTGATAGGTAAACTGGGTAAAACAATCAAGCTAGGTAGACATCCTTTCATGTCTTACCTTTCATCTTTAATTCAAATAAAATCACAGATATTAAAGGAAGAGTTCATACTTCATAAGTCAAAAAGCCTTTCATAAGACTCTGATTTATCTATTCATTTTTCTTTTTTGGAAACACAGTCTTACTATCTAACTCAGAATGTCCTAGAACCCACTATGAACTAAGGCTGACTTCTATTTCACTATTTTTTTTGCCTCAGCTTCCTGTGTCCTAGAATAGTAGGTGTGTGGTGGACACCTGGCTTCCTATTTGTGTTTTAGAAGAGTGATATAAACATACCTTACAACATTCTTAGGGTTTTCATAAAGATTACCTAATATAATTTTTATCTTAGATTTTTGAATTTGAAATGCATCAAAGTCAATCATCTATGAAAAGATTAATAAATAATGAATTCAACCTTTACTTGTTTAGGGTGAAAAATGGTTACTTTTTAAAAATAAGCAAGAAAAGAATTCATGAGATCCTACTTCATGAGTCTATACTCAACAAAACTGGAAAATCTGGATGAAATGGACAATTTTCTAGACAGATACCAGGTACCAAAGTTAAATCAAGATCAGATCAACAATCTAAACAGTCCCATATCTGCTAATGAAATAGAAATAGTCATTAATAGTCTCCCAACCAAAAAAAGCCCAGGACCAGATGTGTTTAGTGCAGAGTTTTATCAGACCTTCAAAGAAGACCAAATACCAATACTCCTCAAACTATTCCACAAAATGGAAACAGAAGGCACTCTACCCAATTCGTTCTATGAAGCCACAATTACTCTTATACCTAAATCACCCGAAGACCTAACAAAGAAAGAAAACTTCAGGCCAACTTTGCTTATGAATATTGATGCAAAAATACTCAATAAAATTTTTGCAAACTGTATCCAAGAACACATCAAAACGATTATCCACTATGATCAAGTAGGCTTCATCCCAGGGATGCAGGGATGGCTCAATATTTAGAAATCCATCAACGTAATTCACTATATAAACAAACTCCAATGGGCTTCCTCTACACAAAGGAAAAACAGGCTGAGAAAGAAATAAGGGAAACAACACCCTGCACATAGTCACAAATAATATAAAATACCTTGGTATGACTCTAACTAAGCAAGTAAAGGATCTCTTTGACAAAAACTTCAAGTCTCTGAAGAAGAAAATTAAAGAAGATCTCAGAAGATGGAAAGATCTCCCATGCTCGTGGATTAGCAAGATTAATATAATAAAAATGGCCATCTTGCTGAAAGCAATCTACAGATTCAGTGCAATCCCCATCAAAATTCCAACTCAATTCTTCACAGACTTAGAAAGAGCAATTTTTAAATTCATCTGGAATAACAAAAAACCCAGGATAGCCAAAACTATTCTCAACAATAAATGGGCCTCTGGTGGAATCACCATCCTGGACCATAAGCTGTACTACAGAGCAATTGTGATAAAAAACAAAACAAAACAAAACAAAACAAAAAAACTGCATGGTATTGGTACAGTGACAGGCAGGTGAACCAATGGAATAGAATAGAAGACCCAGAAATGATACCACACATCTATGGTCACTTGATCTTTGACAAATCGATCCATTCCTATCTCCTTGAACAAAGCTGGATAAGGTGAGAGGGTTAGCTAATGTCAGCAGAAGCAGTTTCTCTGGGGGAGCAGTTGTCAGCCCATACATATCCTAGGAAAGAAAGCTATGATGGACATTTTCTGCACTCATTATCAGCATTTACATAGGGACCAGAACGGAAGGCTTGTCCATTCCTTTAAGCCTCATTCTGGTGACAAAACTTTGCTTTATTTCCATTGTCTGAGGCTAGGATCCATGACATGGCTGGTTTATGTTACAAACTGTCAGGAGCCATAACGGGACAAGCTATTAACTAGTAGGTGATCACCCTAAGATGGTCTGCTTCAGATTATTATATAATCTTTGACAGATTTCCCCTTATTAAGCAAGGCTGTAAGGGATTCATTTTAGGAAAGATTCCTGCTTTAACATGCTTTTCACATTATTATTAAATATATATTACAATCACTAATTAATAGCACACCCCTTTGGAGGAGATCTCTGCAGATCCACAAAGATGTACTGTTTTGTATTGATGCTATATAGACAAATAGGTGAGTTAAGTCTTAGTGATGATTCTGTAAGAATTCCTAAATTTTATCTGTGATTATTAAGCTCTTTTATAGTGAGACTGCTATTAGGTCCTGTTCTGATAGTCAAAACTGCAATGAGAACTTTGCCAATTTCCCAGTGTCACCAGTGAATTGCTCTTAGATAGTAACCAGACTTTCTCCTACTCAGAGCACATTCCAATAGGTTGTAAAACAATTAATCAAAGGTCAAAAAAAGTGAACTAACAATTTATTATAGGTGCTATGACAGAAGCTAAAATATTGATTGGATTTATCTATAGAAAACTTTACTAACAGCCTAGCTATGGTTCAGTGAACCCATGGAGCAGAGACAGGTGATGGATGTTTAGTCAGATAATTACTCCTAAAGAATATGCATGGAAACATTCTCTGTTGTAAACTTCTATTTCAAGTTTAAATGTTATCACAAGTATTTTTGACCTAAGTTCTACTCCCTGTACCTCAATCTTCCACTTCCTGGTTGAGAGAAGTCTAAGCTGCTAGTTACAAAAAGTTCAGGATGATGTAGTAGTTTTAATGTAATGAGTCTAAATTATGTGAAAATTTTACCTCACAAAAATCATTCATGTACCCAGAACTCTAACTTTATCACCTGTTAGACAACAGTCTCATGATCATGTGAATAACTAATTCTAGATTTTTTATATATTTAGCTTTTAACCAAGGGAAAGGGATATTGATAAAGTGTACCCAATATTTTATAGCCTAGAATCCACAGCACTGTACATCATTTCCTTTTTGTGTCATTGTTGAGGTTTTAGTGTATTATGTCCACCTTTACTCTAATAGAGCCTCGAAGATGTAATGAATTGGGTAGTAGTGAGCCCACACAGCTCTTTTTTTGGTCTTAAAAAAAATAATTGTTTTGAGATTATTATTACATCCTTCATTCAAATCCTCTCATCTTCCCTCCTAGTATTTCAAATTAATGACCTCTTTTCTTAATTATTTAATATATGTAAACAATATCATAGTTCATAAATACAAGCTGGTTATACCATATGTTGTTTTCGGCAGTGACCGTTTGATATTGGATAACCAATTAGAGGGCTCTTCTGTGGGGAAGACTATTTTCTCTGCTCTCAGCATTCATTAGCTGCCTAGAGTTCTTTCCTCTTCCACATTAGCATGTCTACTAGTGTCATCCTTGTTCAGGTGATAATTATGTTGGTGAGACTTCGTAGGTACAGCTTCTGACATTTCTAGGAGACATAATCTTACAACAAATGGCTCTTACAATCTTTCCACCCTAAAAACCTCTTATTTTTAAGTAAGAGAGGATGACAATATGTAGATCACTAGCTATCTACATAACACTTAATTGACACTTGGTTGCTCAGGCATGTGATATTGTGTTTTCTTCTTCATAGCAGCCATAATTCTTAGAAACAATTCTTAATTAATGTGTAAGTTCATTATACTTGTTTATTCAACATTTTATTACTAAGTAAAATGAACTACAGCAGAACCATATTCTATTTTGATATCTTCTGCATCTTAAATACAATATGTATAAAATATAGGCATAGGATTCTGGGGTCCTGAGACTAGGTGGAGTGATTGCTCATGTTAAAAGCTATAGGATTATCAAGAGTGTGATCTGCTTTTACACCATGTAAGAGGCTTGCAAATCATGGCGATTGGGGGTTCGAACTTGAGGTTGCATTCTGGAATTGCACTTAGTTGAGTTTCTGCCCCCTTTAATGTGACAGAGTTCATATAGAATTTGATTTATTTGGTTACTTGTCAGTGCCTTAGCAAATGTGGAAAGAGTTAAATGAAGTCTACCAATCTGCGTTGTCTAAATCAGAAGAGAATCTGGTAGCCCAATCAATATATTGCAGAATTCTGCTATTCTTTCTTTGAAAGTTGAAGGCAAGAGTTCTTTTTTTTTTTTTTTTTTTTTTTTTTTTTTTTTTTTTTTTTTTTTTTTTTTTTTTTTTTTTAGCAGCTAGATAATGTTCTTGTTTTATGGTGATCTCAGTTCCTGTATTATATACAAATTATTTGAAGGTATGTGTGCCCTTTCTGACAGAAAGGAGGGATCCTTTCAGGCACACTTCTTTTTGTCTCCCTGGCTTTTGTGTTTTCAGTCTTAAAGGAACCCATTCCAAGACCAACAATCCCCCCCCCCCGTCTGTCTGTCTGTCTCTCCATCTGTCTCTCTGTGTCTCTTTCCTGTCTTTCTCTCTCTGTGCCATGTGTGTTTGTGCACATACCATTTTTCTTCCTCAAATTCCATACATTTTTCTTTTCCTTAAAAATGTCATGCCCCAGATGCTCTGTTAAATATGCCTTTGACTTGAGGTTATTCCCCCCACCCCAATTTTTCAATGCTCTCACCAAGGCAGTGACTGTATAGGGAAATGTGAGATGAGAAGGACTGCAGAAACATGACTGATTACTCCAGTCTCTTTAGAGAGAGTTGCCTTCTCTTTCCCTTCCTCTGTCTTAACACAGACTCCTGCTATGTAAAGAATTAAATCCCATAAATCTTTCAAGAAGTTGAAGACTAAAAGATATTGCCACAACCTTTGAAATTTAAGTATTTTAAATTGTTTTTTTATTTTACTAATATTTTTGGTATTTCAAAGACTTTTCTTCCTGCTCAAATTTCAGTTCATTATGTCATTTGTAGAATCTTTTACAACTATTTTGCTTTGTATAGCATACAATGATCTCTATTAAGCTTCTGACTAAGCCATGCAAATCCATATCTTCTTTATGCATTTACGATAATTACTATCCTATTACATGTTATTAATCATGTCTGTGAAATAGATTATTTTCTTTAGTACAAGGAAAAATCAATTTGGGGAAACACAATTATCAAACATATTTGAAATAGCCTTGTTATAAAACAACTTGTAATTATTTGAATCGACAAATAAATAAGTTGTATATGGATGCAGCACATGTACAGTATTTGGAATATATCCCTGAAAGTGAGATACGTAACTCTTATGGTATTTCTTTTTTCATTTTCCTGAGAGGATTCTACCTTGGTTTTCTTTGTAGATGAATTAGTTTATACCCACCCCCACTCACAGTAGCTTTCAGAATAAGAAATACTAATGACTGACAAATATTTTGAACCATTCAACATTTCTACTCATAGATAAACGCAAATTAAAACTACTTTGAGATTCCATCTCACCCCAGTCAGAATGGCCAACATCAGAAAAACCATTAAGAACAAATGCTGGTGAGGGTATGAAAAAAGAGGAGATTGCTAGTTTTCTGAGGCTTGTAGCAGAGAATAATTCCAGCAACATTATATGAAAGTTGAGAAGATTTTATTTTAAAACTGCAGGAAATAAATGAGGCTGGTAGAGCAGAGCAGAGGGCGGCTGCTTAGCTCTTCTACACAGACCCAGGTAAATCCTTCAGCAACTCTATCAGTACCCATCTATGTCACCTATCTATCTCTGAAAATATTGAACCTAGGACTATATCTCACATCTTGAATCATGTATTAAACATGGTAAGAAAGAAAAATTCCAGGAGATAATAAGAAAGAAGAGAAGGGCTTCTAAATATCTCCAGTTGTGTATGTCATTTGCCTAGACATCACTGGTAGTTATTTCTGGCTCAACTTTCTAAATTCTCTTTCTCTCTCTCTGTCTCTCTCCCTCTGAATGTCTCTCTCTGTCTTTCTCTCTGTCTCTCTGTCTCTCTGTCTCTCTGTCTCTCTGTCTCTCTCTCTCTCTCTCTCTCTCTCTCTGTCTCTGCCTGTCTCTCTCTCTCCAACACTCTGATAAGTCTCACGAGAAATACTGCAATGTGCTAATATCTCTGTCTCCAAAAAGGTCTTTTGAGTAAAGGAAGAAACAGACCGATGCAGAATGAAGAATTCCCCCTAAGGCCCCACTGTCACATTCATGGGCTTGAGATGACATTTACCTCACTCTAGCCTAAGCTAGTCTTGAAGATGTGTATGTTGTACAGACAAATGTCTCTGTTCAATTTTCCTTGTTTCACTTTGCTGTATCAGCAGGCACAGCTGGGGGTCTACAGTCATGTGTTTAGAAGGCAGAAAATACTAAAATGATGCAAGCACACCCTATATTCTCATTACTTTTAAAAGGTCAGAAATTATTCTAGTTTCTTGGCTTTTTAGATCATAGCAATTCTTTTGTAATGAAAAGCCATTCAAAGACTTTTTGTTAGATGTATGGAATGACCATTTATATCTAAGCTTTTATACTTAAAAAAAAAACAAACTGAGCATATTGTATTCTTAACTCAAAGGTCAGACTTTGGATCTATTCATTTCCCTCTATTTTCTACATATATTCTACTTTCTGCTTTCACTGAGCCTATCTCA
This sequence comes from Mastomys coucha, assembly GCF_008632895.1. NCBI lineage: Eukaryota > Metazoa > Chordata > Mammalia > Rodentia > Muridae > Mastomys > Mastomys coucha. The sequence continues at coordinate 16,490,654 of NW_022196899.1, forward strand.
TATTTAATCAATTTTAAGATAATCTACAATTGCATTTGAATAATATTAAGGTGAATTTTTAAGAAATAGATCATTCTCTGTTAAATATTATTAGTTTCATGGAGGAAGTGCTTTCAGTACATGCAAATAGGAAGTGTTTGTTAATCAAAGTTCCAAAATGTTTTGCAAATTTTACCAATTTATTATGGATTTGTAAGACTGAGGAAGATTTGAATTCTGCATGTTTTCAAATACCTTTTATTTTCCTTAGTGATTTCACATAGCTGGTTTAAAACTTATTTGCTAATTTGGTATGGAAAGTATTGGCAATGTCTGTCAACCTACCATGTTCTTTAATTGCTCTTATTTAACTTGTACTTTTTCATGGCATATTCTCATGGACAAGAGGATGGTCCTCCTCAGCAGTCATAAGAGAGTTTGTCCACAAATAAGTTTAGGCTAAATGAAATTAATTAGGTAGTCTTACTTACAGACGTCTCAGAAACTTAAACAGTTCTATGTTCATTTCTTCATGAGTTTACAATTTCACCAATGTTATTTGATCATAACTAACTTTCTTTTTCATGGAGCAATTTTATGGAGTTACATTCTTTAAAGTATATTTTTAAATTAATTTAGACCAAAGGACTGAGCTGTATGCAATTACTCTTGAGCTAATTAAAAAACAAGCAAGCAAACAAACAAACAAGCATTTTTTTTCCTACATAAAGAGCAAGTGATTGTACTTTACTTTGAACTATTAAGGATGAGATGTGATCCTTCATATAAAAACTCACAGGTGCTGTGGGTATAGACACAGGTGATCTTAAGCCTCATAGAACTCCCCAGTCTGCTGTATTAGTTATTAAAAAATTAAAACCCAATAGCAAGTTTGCTACTTGCTTCAATGGTTTACATTTCCGAATGCAAAACACATACTCAGCTTTCATATTTTATATGCCTTAATCAGCACAATAGCTGGGGCACTGCCTAACCCCATGGCATTTATCGTGAGTTATTACTTACTAAACTTTATATTCTGTCTTTGCTGCTGTGGACCCAGAGAACTGTCGAACTGGGCTCCACTCTCCTGGCTCCTTCACATGGCAGCCATGCCTCTGTCCTGCACTCTTCTCAAGCATGACATCTCTCTTCTCCTCCACACTCTCCCCACATGGTGCATCTTCTGCTTTCTCTTTTCCCAGTTGGTCCCAAGCTTGGGAATCCTAAAGTCCCACCTCTGTCTGACCTACCTAAGTAACTGGCTGCTGGCATCTTTATTTAGGAATCAGAACAAATTGGGGGCAGGTTCCCAGAAGCAAAGTTTTCTGGGGAACATAATTAACACTAGAACACAAGCAGGTACAGACTAACCAACGACAAAGGGCTCATTGCTGCCTTCCTTTCTCAATAAAGTCTCCAGGGCTAAAGGAGCCAGTCTTCTATATCCTTGGGCATTGTTAGTGACAGAAGAGAACATCTTCCTGAGTTAATAATACTATTGAAAATAGTATATGTACAGGATTTTTGAGAGCAAGAAGATGTAACTAAATAAACTCTAAAACAATCAAGTGTCTAGGCATGGGCAGTCATGTAAGGACTATGAAGTAAATACAAGTGTGTATGGTAGGCTTCCTTTTAAAAACTATATTCTATGAGCCTTAATGTTAAATGTGGGAATGCCCATATGTCTATATATTGCTTTTATCAACTATAGCATCTTATATTATTATTTTTGTACTAGTCTGTTACTTACAATATCCATCCCATGCCTGGGATGGAAAACTTTAAAAGAAAAGCAAGGGTAGGGGTCTAGGAGAATACTAAATAAACTCAATTACATATATTAAATAAAAATACATATTTAAATAAAAATGCTGTGTAGGTAAGTAGTCTTAAGAGTTTAGGATGGCAAAATTTATTTTTAAACAAATTGAGGGTCTTCAATATGTAGAAATGTCTAAAGCTCAGAACAGACTAATCATTTAGTACTTAGTATTGCTAAGGAAGAGTCTCAAAGGTAGGTCCATACATACTGACATTCAAATTCAAGATGAAGATGATGCAGTAAGAGAGGCAGAGATGCATGGCCAAGGGGTTGGAGGGGAAAGTGAAGACCAGTATTCTAAAGGCTAACTGGGGCTAGTGTTTCAGCAGATGAGAAGATCATGCATCAGAATTAAGTAAGATGGAGACTTAGATATGTTCATTAAGTTTAGCAATATTGTAATACTTGGAGACTATGGGAAAATAAGTTTGTATAAAAGGAATATATGTTGAGTATTATTACAAATGGATGACATCACATAAATTGTATGTCAGTGGAGACTACAGTACCTGCGTCAGCCAGAGATGGGTCCTCATTTATTTAATTATTTTTTCACCCATTTGATCTATATAAACATTTTGTTCCATGTTTGATCACTGCACTTTGATAGAATATAAATAAAAATCTGACTGTTTTGTGGTTGAGAGTCTTTTCTTTAATCTTGAGATTTGTATATAGTTCGTGTACCCAGAGTATTTGCTATAGAAAAAAGAAGGGAAACTGTGAACAAAACTTCACAAATGAAACCCCAATGCTTTGTATTTCTGTTTCCTCATTTTAATGAGACAGCTTTTTTGGTACTAGACTTTTATTCTTCACAGAATACTTTCCAGTTAGTACTGTGGTACAAAATATACATGATTTCACATACTTTTGTATGATTGAAGTAGCTTTGACCTACATAATGCTTTTTCTTTTACTCTGTGAGTTGATTTAAAAAATAGAAGGGTTATAAGATTGCCTTCTCATCCATATCTTACTCTGTAGAAAACCAACAATTAAGGAATTAAAGTGAGCTAACTATATACCTTATTATTAAATATCTTCAGAAAAGAAGATTAAAATACACTAGGGAATTTAACAGCTTTTCCTGAAACATTCAAGCTTTTCCTAATAAATATTGTAATTCAAATTTTAACTGAACTGAGTTCACACTGAATATTCAAAAATAGCTTTTTAGTACCATTTGTATATTTCATGTTTTGAAAAATCAGTTCATATTTTGTCTTTGGGTCACAATGGGGAAAATTAATTAAGCTGTCTCTGCTTCCCCCTCATTCTCACCTTTGCTAAAATAATGTAACCTGGCAAAGATTTACCGTTTTTAGTTAGGGTTCCTATTACTGTGAAGAGACACCATGACCACAGCAACTCTCATAAAGAGATATTGAATTCAGGTTGACTTACAGTTCAGAACTTTGGTTCATTATCATCATAGTGGGAAGCTTGGTGAGAAACATGGTGATATGTGGGAAGATATGGTGCTGGAGAAGCAACTGAGAGTTCCACATCTGGATCAGCAGAAAGAGAGTGAGAAACTTTGCCTGGCTGGAACATATGAGACATTGAGGACTGTAATGTCTCATATGCTCAAATAAAAAAGGTACAACCTTATTGATGCACTTTCTTCAAAAAGACTACATCTCCTCCAACAAGGTTACAATCCTAGTAGTGCTATTCTCTATAGGTCTATGAGGGCCATTTTTATTCCTTTACTGTGCCTTCCACTGAAAATGGGAGCTGTCCTGAGTGACCTCTCTTTCTATTCCATTTAAATGTTGGGAAGTCTCATCAGTTTATGAAATTCACTTAAGGATAGAGAATGTTGTCTGTCTTCTTGTAACTTAGACAAAGACTTTGCTGCATTTATTATTTGAATCAATTTTTCTTTCCTCTCCCCTCCCCTCCCCTGCCCTCCTCTCCTCTCCTCTCCTCTCCTCTCCCCTCCCTTCCCCTGCCCTTCTCTTCTCTTCTCTCCCCTCCTCTCCTCTCCTCTCCTTTCTTCTCTCCTCTGCTCTCCTCTCCTCTCCTCTCCTCTCCTTTCTTCTCTCCTCTCCTCTCCTCTCCTCTCCTCTCCCCTCCCCTCCTCTCCTCTCCTCTCCTCTCCTCTCCTCTCCTCTCCTCTCCTCTCCTCTCCTCTCCTCTCCTCTCCTTTCTTCTCTCCTCTACTCTCCTCTCCTTTCTTCTCTCCTCTCCTCCTTGCTCTTTCTCTCCTCACACCCCTCTCATTTGTCACTCTCCTTTTTTATTTTAAATCAATATCTCATGTGTCCCTGAATGGTCATTGCATAACTGAGGATGATCTTGAACTCTTCTTCCATGTCTACCTCCAGACTGCTGGAATTACAGACATTTGCTTTCGTGCATAGTTTATACAGTATTGGGGATTGATTCAAGGTTTTGTGTATAATAGGTAAATATCTATGACACGAGGTACATCTCCAACCCTGCTCTGTGATATTTATAGCTTTGGGTAGTTTATCCCCAGATAAATTCAAGTAGGTTGGTATTATCAATACCCATCTAAATCCCTAAATATATCACCCTGATTCTATCTTTTCTTCCAATTTATTTACATTACCCTAATAGAACCTTTGAGTGACGTCCCAATAATTTCCAAAAGCAAGTTGTGTCACTAGGCAGTTGACTTTATGTATCCTTGCCACTTCTTTGATGAGTTGTATGGTTTTGAGACAATTTGTAAAATACAGTGTCAGCCAGGATCATCAAACAGGACTGATTGTGAATGCATACAACATTTTTAACCTGTATGCATCATAGTTCTCATGTCAAACATGCTATAAAAGGAGTCGTGCAATTTTCCAACTTCCTGTCCTGTAGATGGCAATGTTGCACTTGAAAAATAAACAAATACATTATTACAGATAAGCCTACTTCCCAGTGTAGTTCTTGATTAAAACCCAGTGATCAGGAGCTGCAATGCCATTTCAAGGTACACTGTTCACAAAATGCATGTCAGATGCGGGTCCATTTGGATGAGGGTCTGTATGGAATGAGGTACATGTCTGCAAGTGCCAGCATGCAAGGCCTCATGGTTCCAAATACTGTTTGTTTAACAGTGCTTTTTCTTTTCAGGGGGTCATGGTTGTCCTAATGATGCTATACTTTAGGTTTGCTTAGAAGTCTATTCACACTACAGAGATAGAATAGTCATCACTAGCCCCTGGTCGTTTTCCTCATTTATATATTGTTTTCTTTCTCTATCCATTCAATGAAGCATCAATGAACTAAAAATAGAAAATGCCCAGAAGTGAATGTCCTCTACAGTGCTGAAAATCATTTTTGCCTTCTTTTTGCTCATGACTCAGGCACTGAGGTAGGAAGGGTCTACTTCCCCAAAGAACTCAGTCACTGGGAGTAATTTACAAAGATGAGAGAGTCAGAGGAGGAAGTTTAAATTAAACACAAATCCTCAATATGGAAGATATGCTAAATCACTTCCTTATAAATTGAGACTAATTTTTAAATATATATGAAGATACACTATGAATTTTTAGTAAGGAAATATAAACTTAGAAGGACCTCAGCTTTAGAAACCTAATAGTTTTTTTTTTTTTTTTTTTTTTTTTTTTTTTTTTTTTTTTTTAATTTGGGCCTAATGGTATTCCTTTTCCTATTAACAGAGACTGGAGGCACATAAGGAAACACAACAATATTCACGCTCATGGTCCATTTTTCTCTTCAACCATGAAATCTCTTGCAGGATGATTATTGTTCAGAATCAAATTTTCTTGGCATATTTAATCCAGACAAAGATGCAATTATACATTTCCTGATAAGAATGAGAGACTGAGTACAAAAAAAGGCTTGGATATGGAAAGAATTTTAAAATATATGCCTTAAATTTTAACAATTATAGATTTAGCAATTAGATTTTAGTAATTATGCATTTCCTGATAAGAATGAGAGACTGAGTACAAAAAAGGCTTGGATATGGAAAGAATTTTAAAATATATGTTTTAAATTTTAACAGTGTCAGATTGGATGAAGATGAGCCTAGTCAGGGACAGAATATGTGACTGGCTTCTTTTCTTCTTACAACATGCATTTACTTGCTGAATATTAAGATTAGCTGATAGAAATATCTATTTATTTTTCACTGTATTGTGTACATGATCTCTGGACTTCCTTTCTTTATAAATCGATTGGCTAAACAGAAGCAGGGAGATGTTCAGTAGACGGGGTTTCAGAATCCCAGAGAAGATAGTTGACCATTAAACATAGGGCCTCAGAACGTGAAAAAAACACTCGATTGTGATAAAGCTCAAATTTTATCTTTAAAATATAAAACTGACTGTACATCCCTGTTTCCTATTTTGGCTATAAGTATTCAACAAGATAATTAACAACCCCCTCTACAATAAATAAGCTTTTATCTCACCACTCCTCATTTCAGATAAATAAAAATTAAAAATAAGTATTTAATAAATCTTGGTTGAATGAATGTTGAAAAATGAAAAATATTTCTTATGGCACTGGTATAAGACTATTGTCTTCAAATTTCCTTTTAGGATTAAATACAAAGCAAGGCACTATGTCTTAACAGTCTGTTCTTAAATCCTGTAAATGAAGCAGCAAAACAAAGTTAAGTCTTTAAAACATTATCCTGGTATGCTAACAAGAATCATAGGTTTTAGAGTTAAGTGATGCCCAGTGCAGTCTACTCCAGTTGCAGAGCTATTCAATTTTTAAATTACTTTTTTTTAAAAAAAAATTCTAGTTGTTACTCCTGTCTTGGTCTGTCCTCCCATAGTTCCTCATCCCATTCATCCCCCCATCTCCAAGACGATGTCCCCACCTCCCAACCCCAGCTACTAGGAGTCCCTACTCCCTGGGGTCTCAAGTCTCACAAGATAAGGAACTATTTCTCTCACTGAGCTCATATCAGGCAGTTCTCTGTTGTACATGTTTCTGGGGCTCAGACCAGCTCTTGTATCCTGCCTCGTTAGTAGCTCAGTGTTTGAAAGATCTCAGGGTTCTGGGTTAGTTGAGACTGCTGGTCTTCCTATGGGGTCACCCTCCCTCCTCAGCTTCTTCCAGCTTTTCCATAATTCAATCACAGCAGTCTCTGACTTCCATCCATTTGTTGGGTATAAGTATATGAGTCTCTTTCAGTCAGCTGCATGTTGGGCTCTTAGAGGACAGCCATGCTAGGCTCCTGTCTGTAAGCATACAATAGCATCAGTAGTAGTGTCAGGCCTTGGAGCATGTCATTGAGATGCATCCTAAGTTGAGCCAGTCACTGGACCGTCTTTCCCTCAGTATTTTGTCCAGTTTTGTCTGTGTATTTTTTTAGACTGGACCAATTCTGGGTCAGAGTTTTTGACTGTATGATAGTAACCCTCTACTTAATGTCATGTCTTTCAACTGGAAGTGGGCGCTACAAGTTCCTTCTTGGGCATTTTATCTAAGCTCCCTCCCTTTGAGTCCTGAGAGTCTCTCACCTACCAGATCTCTGGTACATTTTAGAGGGTTCCTCCACTTCCAATCCCAGATTCCAGTTTAGTTTCTCATTATAACTAGGGAATTAAAAACTCAAAATTGATCTTGACAGGAACTCCAATCACAGATTTATTTGTCTTTTGTGGTTTTGCTTTACTTAATGAGCTTATCCACATTACAGAGCCCTAAGAAATACCGCCGAAGTATTCTAAAGTTGAGTGGATGCAATATGATTTTAGTTCATACAAATCTTTGTAAATTAAGCTTTTTACAAATATGAAGTGTAAGACTCTGGTAATAGTACATGCTGGCAAGGATGTGGAGAAATAGGAATTCTCCTCCATTGCTGGTGGGATTGCAAGCTGGTAAAACCACTCTGGAAATCTGTCTGGTGGTTCCTCAGAAAACTGGAAATAGTTCTACATGAGGACCCAGCTATACCACTCCTGGGCACATACCCAAAAGATGCTCCAACATATAACAAGAACTCATGCTCCATCCTGTTCATAGCAGCCTTATTTATAATAGCGAGAAGCTGGAAACAATCTAGATGTCCCTCAAGAGAGGAATGGATACAGAAAATGTGGTACATTTATACAATGGATACCACTCAGCTATTAAAACCAATGAATTCATGAAATTCTTGGGCAAATGGACAGAACTAGAAAAATATCATCCTGAGTGAGGTAACCCAGTCACAAAAGAAAACACATGGTATGTAGTCACTGATAAGTAGATATTAGCCAAAATAAGCTCAGAATACCCACAATACAACTCACAGAGCAGATGAAACCCAAGAAGAAAGAAGATTACACCAAAGTATAGATGCTATACTCCTACTCAGAAGGGGAAAGAAAATAATTTTGGCCAGCTGAGGGAGAGAGGGATCTGAGAGGGAAAGAGAAGAGGGATGGAAAAAGGGGGGACAGGATCAGGTGTGAGAGGAGATGGCAGAGAAGTACAGAGGGTCAAGAATTTGAAAGGAGGCATGTAGCAGTGGGGGAGGAGTAATTTGGGGTAGCTACTAGAATGTCCCAGATGCCAGAGACCAAAGAAGTTCCCAGGATGCAACAGGGAGGACATTAGCCAAAATACCTATCAAAGGGGTGATAGAACCTGTAGAGACCACATCTAGGGGATAGTCACAGCCCCTGGCTGAGAAATGGGGACACCTACCCACGTCAAAAATATTAATGCAGAATTCCTCCCATTTCAGGGACAAAGAGTGGAGCAGAGACTGAAGGAAAGGTAATCTGGACACTGCCGCACCTAGGGATCCATCCCATCTGCAGAAACCAAACCCAAACACTATTGCTGATGCCAAGAAATGCTTGCTGACAGGAGTCTTGTAAAGCTGTCCCCTGAGATGTTCTGCCAGAGCCTGACAATACAGATACGGATGCAAGCAGCCAAACAGGACTGAGTGCAGGGACCCCAATAGAGAAGTTAGGGCAAAGACTGAAGTTGCTGAAGGGATTTGCAACCCCATAGGAAGGACAATATCAACCAAACAGTCCACCCCCGCCCAAGTGCCTAGGGACTAAACCACCAACCAAAGAGTACACATGGGGATGGGACACATGGCTCCAGCTGGATTTGTAGTAGATGATTGCCTTATTGGACATCACTGGGAAGGGGGCCCCTTGGGTCCTGTGGAGGCTCCCAAGGTAGGAGAATAGTAGGGAGCTGAAGTAGGAGTGAATGGGATGGTCGGGGAGCACCCTCATAGAGTCAGGGTGAGGGGAGAGGGGATAGGGGGTTTGTGGTGGAGAAATTGGAAGGGGGATGACATTTGAAATGCAAATAAATAAATAAATAAACAAATAAATAAATAAATAACCAATAGAAAATGAAAAGAAAATAAAGTGTATAGTTATATTAATGAACACAAATATATCTACCCCTATACAACCTTTGGCCTAATCTGTGATTAAAAATTAAGTTGTGGGGAAAGAAAAATTGATTCAGCATTAAAGTATGTTGAATGCACTCAGAGGACCAGTGTTTTCAGTTCCTTGCACTCACATCAAGTAATTCACAGATACCTGCTCCAAGGAACCAGAACCCTCATCTGACCTCCACTGTTTACTGTGCATATGTGCACATATATACATGTTCACACATATAAAAACATATAAATAAGAATATGTGGTTGCCTTTTCTTCTTTAAATATGTCTTCAGTTACTGAATATTAAGCTAAACTGATAGAAATGTTATAGAAAGAATTAGTCCTTTCTCTAACTCCTTCACTGGGGACCCTGTACTCAGCTCCTTAGGATGAACAACAATATGAACTAACTAGTACCCTCAGAGCTCCCAGGGTCTCAACCACCAACCAAAGACTGCACATGGAGGGATCTGATTGTTCAGGCAGCATGTGTATAGTAGAGGATTGCAAATTCGATCATCAATAGGAGGAGAGGACCTCAGCCCTGTGAAGGTTCTGTGCCCCAGTGTAGGGGAATGCCAGGGCCAGAAAGTAGGAGAGGGCGGGGTGGCAGGCATGGGGAAGGGGGAGGCAACAGGGGTTTGTTTTTGTTGTTTTTGTTTGTTTCTTTGTTTTTTGGAGGGGAAACTGGGAATGGAGAAATTTACATGTAAATAAAGAAAATATCAAAAAAAAAAAAAAAGAAAGAATTAAGTTATGGCTATAAACTTCTTTTTTCTTCCAATGTACTTTGTGAATGGTTTCCAGTAAAGAATAATGCATTTAGATTTTCAACTTTTAAGGCAAAATCAGAGAGTGAGCTTTTCATATTTCATTAAGTAAGACTTAATGTACTTGTCTGATATCTAGAGGGAATGAAAGTTTCCAGCAAGAAGACGTACCTTAAAACTCAACCTACTTCGTGGTGGATTAATGTATTAGAAATGTAATCATTGCTGGGCAGGGTGGTGCACCCCTTTAATCCCAGCACGTGGGAGGCAGAGGCAGGCGGATTTCTGAGTTTGAAACCAGTCTGTTCTACAGAGTGAGTTCCAGAACAACCAGGGCTACACAGAGAAACCCTGTCTCAAAAAACAAAACAAAACAAAACAAACAAAAAAAAAAGAAACCAAAAAAACCAAAAAAAAAAAAAAGAAAAGCAATCATTGTGGAGAGTTTGGAATGTTGCAGGGCCATAGCCTAACAAGAAATCATCTTGGGATATCTATAGGTCTTTTTATTGCAGTTTCATGCTTGCATCTCTGCAGAATCTGCCATTCTGTGACTAAGATAAACATTTATTGGAATGTATTAGCAGAACCAAAGGTTTTACCGACCAAAAAGCTACCTGTGTCATGAGAAAGCATCTGAGGACCATAGCTGAGATTCCTCCACCTTGTTGAAACCTGCTCCTGAATTTTTTGTCAATATACCTGAAATGTATCTTATTTTATGACTTTCTTTATTCTGCTACAATAAAAAATGTAATAAAACTCTTTTCATGTTGGAACATGGAATTGGCAGTGACCTTGATCTGTATTCTCAGGACCTTGGTCATCCATCTTTGGCTCCAGATTAAACTATTTCTCATTATCTTTTTGCAAAATTGCAAAAATACAGCAATTTTTATTAGTGTAGAATGAATGAATGATAGGAGGGATTATGTTTTTCCTTATTTTATCTTGTCTTGTCCTGTTTTAATGTTGTCTTCTGAAGCCTTGCTCTTTACTGAAGAGCAAATGGTGAAGGAGGAGATCTGGGAGAAAAGGGAATGGACAGAATCTCAGAGGAGTGGCTGAAGGGGAAACGATGGTCAGAATGTATTGTATAAGAGAACAATCTATTTTTAATTAAAAAATAATAAATTATTCCAAAGTTGATAAATTATCTATCAGATATATGTTAGTATCCTAACATATATAATTTCTCTTTCTATGGCTACCTTGCCTGCTAATACAAATGCAATCACCTTCTTCTTCTTCTTCTTCTTCTTCTTCTTCTTCTTCTTCTTCTTCTTCTTCTTCTTCTTCTTGTTCTTCTTGTTCTTCTTGTTCTTGTTCTTGTTCTTGTTCTTGTCCTTGTCCTTGTCCTTCTTCTTCTTCTTCTTCTTCTTCTTCTTCTTCTTCTTCTTCTTCTTCTTCTTCTTCTT
>NW_022196899.1:16502324-16537950 GCF_008632895.1 Mastomys coucha
CTTCTTCTTCTTCTTCTTCTTCTTCTTCTTCTTCTTCTTCTTCTTCTTCTTCTTCTTCTTCAGTATTAACCATATTTTAAAGATGACTTGACTGCTACAGTTCCTACAAAATTAGTCCACTTTTCCAGCCAGGAGGCTGAGTGCCTGATTTTGGACCAAGACTGCCTAAATAGCATCATAGCCCAGAGACTTGCTTTTCTAAATGCTAGACACTCATTTTTTTCTAGAAATCACCTTTTGTAGAACCTTCATAAAAATTTAGCTGGGTTTTCTCAAGGCAGCATAAATCTATTTTGTGGTTGGTCTGGTCCTGCTATATATTCAAATGCTAAATTCTGTACCCCAAGATTTGGTTGCTCCAAGATGAGTATATTCCCATTTACACTAGCCTTGGTTACACTAACCTTGCTCCCCAATTTAAAGTTAATAGGTTAACAAAAATCTAGAGCCTGTGATTGGACAGCAGGGAGAAAATGGTGGGACCTGAGGATCAAGTGAGGGGTCTCAGGAGAGAAGAGAGGGGATGGAGAAGGAGATGGAGAGAGAAGAAGGTCTCCATGAGGCCAGATGGATCATGAGCATGTGGCCAGAAGAAATGGATCCTGAGCATAACCTGGGTGAGAATGAAAGAGCAAGGAACAGGGGATATATGGCAGAAATGTAGGCTGGAACAGGTAAAGACAAGCCTCATCTATGCTTGTAGCTTGTAAATCAAACACCAGGTTTTTTATATGGGTTAGTTAGAATATATAACTCATTCTACATTTCTAAGTCTGGGGTATATTTATTTCTCTAGTTATATTTCTGATGGCTATGTTTCCTTATTTCCATGTCTGGACATGCTGTATTTATTTAGGAGGTTTCCCTGTCGCTAGTATGAATATACTAATTGAAATCAACATTTTGCTTAATACAGTGGACAAAAATGAATTATTTTTGTATTCTTGTAGTCATTGAAATATTTTATGTAGAAATAATTTAAGTGTATTTTTGACTTAAAAGTTTTCACCTTATTCTCTATTTTATTATAAACATGAAGAACAAGAAGTACACAAGCTTGGGGTTATTTTTCTGCTTCACTTTAGTATTCTCATTGTTGGGTTGTTTTTTTTTTTTGGTTTTTTGAGACAGGGTTTCTCTGTGTAGCTCTGGCTGTTCTGGAACTCACTCTGTAGACTAGGTTGGCCTCAAACTCAGAAATCCACCTGCATCTGCCTCCCAAGTGCTGGGATTAAAGGCATGTGCCACCCAACCCGACCTAAATATTATGTCTTAATTTTCATTAATGGCCAGAAATAATTGGATATCTCTTTGTTCATTAAATTAAAAACTACCACTGAGATTTTTCAACCTTTCTTTTTTTATTAGATATTTTCGTTATTTACATTTCAAATATTATGTCCTTTCCTGGTTTCCCCTCCGAAAATCTCCTATCCCATCCCCCCTCCCCCTGCTCACCAACCCATGCACTCTTGCTTCCCTGTCTTGGGATTCACCTATACTAGGGCATCAAGCCTTCACAGGACCAAGGGCCTTTCTTCCAATTGATATTCAGGAAGGCAATCTTCTGTTACATAAGCTTCTGGAGCCATGAGTCCCACCATGTATACTCTTTGGTTGGTGGCTTAGTCCCTGGGAGCTTTGGGAGTACTGGTTGGTTCATATTGTTGTTCCTTCTATGGGGCTGCAAGCTCCTTCAGCTCCTTCGGTCCTTTCTCTAGGTCTTCCACTGAGGACCTTGTGCTCAGTCCAATGGTTGGCTGAGAGGATCCACCTCTGAATATGTCAGGCACTGGCAGAACCTCTCAGGAGACAGCTATATTAGACTCCTGTCAGCAAGCACTTGTTGGCATCCACAATAGTGTCTGGTTTGGGTGACTCTATGGGATGAATCCCTACATGGAACAGTCCCTGGATGCTCTTCCCTTCATTCTCTGCTCCATACTTTGTCTTTGTATCTCCTCCCATGGGTATTTTGTTCCCCCTTCTTTGTTTGTTTGTTTTTTTTTTTATTTTTGATTTCTAAAAGCCAAATTTAATAAATTAATAACTGCATGCCAGGTAAAAATATAAATTTATAGTTGAAAACCAATAACTTAACAGAAAATGCTGTGTGGTGTATTTTTATTGATAGCTTACTGAAGTAACATGTCTGAAACACATCTTGTTTCTGCTGAAGACAAAGCACTATATCAGAGGATGAGGAAGAAGCTGGAAAGGAGCCGTTGTAGAGTTGGCATATGGTACAGGGATGGTAATGTAAACAGCCAGGGCACTGCTTGTATATGTGTGTGCGTGTGTGTGCAAGCATCAGAAACCATGGGCATGGACCCCAAAAGCAAAGTCGTGACACTTCCCTCTGGGAAGCATGCTGGGCGACAACCACAGACAACCCAGGACAGAGAGGTGGTGCAGGCACATGTCTTGTGATTCCTCGATATGGGGTTTCCTCGGCAAAATGGGGTAATCACGTAGTAACCTGAGTTTCTCTTAACATGATAAAGACCCAGGACTACCAGGACCAGAAAATGTGTGTTCACTGTTTTACAAGGACAGCTGAGTGGTGCTATAGAAATGACAGGAAGTTCCTTCATTTTAATCTGGGAATTTGGTCAAACCTCTGACGAAGAAACAATTCAGCTAATGAAGCTAATTAAATTACTAGAAAACATTCCTTCATCTGTAAACCATTTCTTTTCTCCTCAAATCAAAACTCTAAAATAAAGTGTCTTCATTTTTGATAAGCAGCTCTACCACCAGTCTCTGATAGCGTACGTTGTTCAGGGCAGCCATGGGGTCTAGCTCTGGTGATCTCATGAGGGTTGGGCCAAACAAGATCCCAAGGTTCTCTGCGCTCATCAGATTCTCCTTCTCGTGAAGGGTCACTCTCTTGAGATGTGCCACATGCGTCTCGCAGTGGGCAGGCGGCAGCGATCTCAGTGCTTCATGAAGGGTCTCCAATTGCTCATCAGGGTCCATAATTTCTACAACACTAAGGAGAGAGATGCTCTAGCAGAAAACTGATGTGAATGCTCATGAGGAGCTCTTCTGGGATGCTTCTGTAAAGCTAGTGAAAATGGTTTCTCATAGCCAAAATATAGCTGTCCAAGGCCACCTTAGGTTCAGTGTGCCAATACAGTTTAATGGGCTTTTTCCCCTTGAGGGTCTTAGGGTCTGTTTCCCTCTTCTAAGAAGGACCGAAGTATCTTCCTTCTTCTTGAACTTAATTTGGTCTGTGAATTGTATCTTGGGGTTCCAAGCTTCTCGGCTAACGTCCACTTGCCAGTGAGTATATACCATTTGTGTTCTTTTGTGATTGGGTTTCTTCACTCAGGATGATATTTTCTAGTTCTATCCATTTGTTGAAGAATTTCATGAAGTCCTTGTTTTTATTCGCTGAGTAATACCCCATTGTATAAATGTACTACATTTTCTGTATCCATTCCTCTGTTAAGAGACATCTGGGTTGTTTCACTTTCTGGCTATTATAAATAAGGCTGCTATGAACATAGTGTAGCATGTGTCCTTATTACATGTTGGAGCATCTCCTGGGTACATGCCCAGGAGTGGTATAGCTGGGTCCTCTGGTAGTATTATGTCTAATTTCCTGAGGAACCTCCATCTGATTTCCAGAGTGGTTGTACCAGCTTGCAGTCCAACCAACAATGGAGGAGTGTTCCTCTTTCTCCACAGCCTCGCCAGCATCTACTGTCACCTGAGGTTGTGATCTTAGCCATTCTGACTGGTGTGAGGTAGAATCTCAGGGTTGTTTTGATTTGCATTTCTCTGATGACTAAGAATGTCGAGCATTTTTTTAGGTGCTTCTCAGCTATTTGATATTCCTTGGTTGAGAATTCTTTGTTTATCTCTGTACCCCAAACTTCTTGTTCAAATTCTTCATTACAGATATCCTTAAGAGCTAAGAACGCTTCCAGTGAATTTACAATCTACTAGAAGATGAGATATCTATAATTATTTGTGCTGTCTTTTAACCCAATTGCTAAGAAGGTAGTGTTAATGTTCAAAATTGCTAATTCTGTTTTTCCCTAGTCATGAAGTTGTATAATTTTCTTATTTGCTATCTTAGTATAGTTTTGTTTTAAAAATTGATCACAAATTAAGGTTTTTTTTATTTCTTAAGTTGTTTTTTGTTTATTTCTATACTTCATTTTAAAATTCTTCAACTACTTTCTGGATATAAAATTGATACAGCAAGAAATGCAAGTATAAAGAAATATTTTAATGAGTCAATTTTCCCCTAGTACATGTAGCATGTAGGAATAATTTTCTTCACAAATATTAAATTTTAATGTGAATTTGATGGATTTTTATTAATTTTATTCTTGATTCATGATTATTATGGTTTTATAGTGACTGTCTCTAAATCACATTTTAAAATGAAATTAAATATTTAGTAGGATATATTTTCATTTTGATTAACATTTTTGCTTATGGGCATGTAGCTGATATTGACAATAGACACAATAAGCAGTAAGTGGCCAAAATAGGATCAGAAAAGTCCTGCAAAGAGAAAAGTAATCTAGTATTTTATATTCTGTTTTGATTGTAAAGGCTGTGAAGTCAATGTAGAGAACATATAAAATGAAATTAATTATTAGTGGACTATATATCCAGAAAGGAATTCAAACCCAGAATATATAAAAAGGAATCTCCAAATGGAATACTAAATAAAACCATAACCACAACATCAAACATTTGATTTTAAAATGAACATTCTAAATAAACCCTATTCCAAAAGAGGAATTCAAATGACTATTAAGGGTAGGAACAGCATCTAACATCAAAAAGTTATTAGGAAAATATAAATGAAAATCTCAGTATATAATGTAGGTGAAAATGGCAATTATCAAAAAAGACTAAAATGGCTTAAGATTGGAACTTATGTGCAGGCCAGGAGTAGTTAACTTGCTTTTAGTGTGCAAAGCTTCAAGGCCATGAGTTTAATCCCTAACTGCAGCAGCAGCAACAGTGCAACAACAACAACAACAACACACACATACCAACACACACACTGTATTATACACATGTACCATATGTACTGCTACAAAAGGTTTTTAGAATCTCAGAAGATAGTTTACTTTTCTACTTTATTTATTCAATTAAAATTTTATTATACCATATACCACTGAAAGTATAGAAAATATGATATTTTTTGGCACTATACAAATTGTTTTCCCCATAATTGTGTAAAATAGCAAATGGTCTTTGTTTTTTGGATTTCTCATAATTCAACTAAGCTTACTTATTTTGTGTAAATTTAATTTATAATGAAATATAATTGATTTTGCTCAAAGTTTTGATGTTGGAGATTTCCCACCCATTTCTTAACTTTGTATGGGAACATCACTGCAGGAAGAGTTGTATAACAAATACTAATAGATAGTAAAACTCACAACATTGGTGGGTGTTTGAAGTGACCTGGCATTTGTGTCATCAATGCTTCAGAAAGCACTGAGTCATTTTATTAGTATAAATATCTATCCTGAAAGTCAATAATGAGCACTGAGAGCGTTTGTGAAATTCCATTGACTTTTGAAATTGCAGAATATTTCCATCTCCCCCGGCCTGGATGGTGCTGTGTCTGTGTGTCTTCCAATAAGCATCTCTCCTCAAATTGTTTCAATGTCACTAAATAAAATGAAACAGGAAAATCCCTTGTGTCTCCTCTGCCCTTCAGAATGAAAACTATGACCTTGTCACATTTATAGAAAGCTAATACACCTGGAAATATTCAAGACAGTTCTTTGGCTAGAACTGTAGCTTTCATTTACATTTCGGAAATTATTGCAAATGTAATTTGACATCTTTATTTTTTTAAAAGAACTACATTGTATTAATAATTGGATCATTTGTGAATGAAGTAATCTTTTCCCATTCTGATGCTTTTATAGAACACTTATTTTATCTTTAATGACTTGGAACCATTTTCCTCTTCCTGGAGAGGACATTAAGCTTTTGTTAAACTGCAATTCTCTCCCTCTGCTGTCTCCTCCTCTCCTCAGTGCCAGAAACATCCTGAGCTGGGAGGCAGCACGCTCACTCCATTTTCTCAGCTACATTGTCTCAAGTACCTTTGTTCCATGCAGGTTTCTTACTGTCTACTGAGAACGGCATTCTTTAAACTTTATCACATTATTTTTCCTTTTAGTACGTTTGAAAACTTTGGATTTTCCTTTTATGGGAGAAAGGATGTAAAGCTACAGAAAAATACTATAGATTTCTCTTCTGTTACTTCAAAGAGCAGAAGGACAGGTGAGAGCTCAGACAGCTCAGCACATCCCTGGTTTGTTGTAAGAAATGACTGGAATTCGGCAATGTTAACAGTTCTAGCCTTTTGTGGGAAGCTATCAAAGGAAATTGAGCAGTGAGAGTAATTGCATTGAACACCCTAGACCTGGGTTAGTGCTACCTTTTGTATTCAGGCTACAAATCAGCTTAAATGTATCACAGTGGTAAGGTTTCTAAGTGTGGCTTCTTCTCTCTTTCAGTCATACTCCTGTACTATTACTGGCTTATAAGAATACATGTGGTCTTCCAGCTTGCCATCAGTCTTAAATTGCTTGATAATAGGGACTATAGTTTGTGTGACTAGGTGCCTGTAACATCCCGCATATTTCTCAGCAATATCAAAGTTGAATGAGTGAATGAATGACTGTAAGGAAAACATTAGATTCTTTCAAGTATGTGACTTGGAGACATTGAATGAAACCTATCTGTAGTTCTTCAGGTTTTGTAGGTTTCATTTTTATTTCTCTCACAGACTCACAAAGTATTGCATGATAGAATATATATATTATACATTTATAATATATATATATATATATATATATGTATATATGGTTTGTCTAAATGACAAGATTAATTTGATAATCCCCAATAGGGTATGAATGTAGGCTTTAGAATCACCAGAAAGATATTTAGCAAGTTCATTGTTATTGATGAAGCATTGTTGAATGTCAACTTTGAAGAATGTTTTATTTCAAGAGTTATCAGTACCAACTATTTGTGTGAGGGTTATCTTATTTATACTTTTCACTTCCTATGACCTCACAGATTAGATAAGAGCTGAATATTTTCTTGAGTTAAAAAGCTAAGGGCAGGAAGTCCTATGATATTGAGGATGTAGAACACTTGGGATGCTCACGCACTGCCACAGGAGTTGTGCATTGTTAGAGAGACGTCTGAACACCTGATCGCATCTGACTTTAAAGCTGAGTGTATTCATGCTATGCTGCTCAGCGATGGCACTAAAATGTACAAAGCTGATAGATGTAAATCCATATATTCATCAGCAGATGCTTATGTACAAGGAATTTGTAATTGTCTCCAACTGGAAAAAAAAACAAAAATCCTCACAGTAGGATGCAGATGGCTGTCTGTACTAGAATGAGACAGTCGTAAACCTATGCAATAATCATGACGGATGAGACACATCACAATGCTGACGAATATGTGTACAACAATAATACAGTTGAATGAAATTGAAGACCTGAATGTCTACAAATTTTACTTCATCAGTAAAATGACTGGGGTCCTTTTGCTCTGCATGACTGGAAGTCACAAATAAGTGTGGAGAGGTATTTGAAAGTTGGTGGTCCGGGGCTTATGAAAGTCAAAGGACTGTGGTCTGGCAAGCAGGTTCAGAAGCTCATAGCGACACGTCTTGAGAACAGAAACTTGTGTTTCCTGAATTAGAAACCAGAAACATCAAGAACACTTTAATAGAGGTGCACATCACGGAGGCTTATAATTTAATTGTCCATAGCTGCTTTCTGCGGCAGCTACTGGTAGAAGTCAGTGCATCTTGTCCTTAAAGTTCCCAGGCCTGTTTCTGTCTGCAGCTGCCCTCTTCCTGCTGCTGCCCCTGGAAAGGCAGTGACTGCTTTTTCTGCTGTTCTTCTGTTGCTTCATCTGTTTCCCAGCTCAGCACACCCTATCTGTGTAAGACATAAAAGACATTGAAAGTTGACAAAGAAAATACCTTTTGGGAGAAGACTTTTACTAGGCCTAATGTTGTAACAGCAGTGGGCAATGGACTAGAAGACAGCTCTGCTGACTGTGTATATAACCAGGAATAAGCACATGCTCTTTTCACTAACCAGTGGCTATTCCTGAAGACTCTCTTTGCATCAATCATCAGCTTTTCACTGAGTGAACTATTTCGTCATGAAACATAGGCTTCTGGGGTTATCTAATCATAACCAGCACTTGTGTTGTTTGGGATACTTGCCATCTAAGGCTGGAAAAGGCTGTCTGGAGTAGTCCTATTGGGCAAGGTTTCCTGGAGTAGGCATTGAGACTTTGGTCCAGAGGTCTATTCAATTGAAATGTTTTCAGAATGATCGTAGTGTTCAAAATAGCTGTGCTGTTGGGATAGAAGAAGTATTGTTTCCAGATAGAGGGCAACTCACGTGACGGTTCTCTGCTCTTGGCTGCAATGCTGAAGGGTTTGTATACTGTCATTCAAAGGCCTAAGTAGCCTACTTCAGGTAGGTGTCAAGGGGTGCTCATGCTAAAAGACTAGAGAACTCACGCAAGACTAACATTTCTAACAATATTTCTAAAAGTGCTTAGGCTCTGCCCCAGTGTCCTGGGGAGAGTTGGATATCTCTCATGACTCTCTGTATGAATTGCACATATATAAATTTCAATGAAAAAAACTAATCAATGGGCTCAAGAGATAGTTCAGTCAGTATATTGCTTGCTCCAAAATCATAAAGAGCAGAGTTGAACCCATAGAACCCCATAAAAAGCCAACTCTGGCAAGCATTTGTAATCCCTGTGCTGGGGAGAGAGAAACAGAATGCCTGAGGCTCACTGGCCAGCCAGCCTTGGATAATTCTCAGATCCACATCATATTGAGATACCCTCATTGAAAACCGAGGTGAATAGTACTAGATGATATCACCGGAATTGACTCCTGCCCTCCACATATGTCAACATACATAAGTTGCCTTCCACATGTGTTAACTGGCATACACATACACACACATTGTGGTAGTTTGAATAGGTTTGGCCTCTATGGACTCATGTGTTTGAATGCTTGCCCACTGGGAATGACACTATTAGGAGGTATGGGCTTGTTGGAGTAGGTATAGCTTGGTTGGAGGAATTGGGTCACTGTGGGAGTGAGCTTTGAGATGTATTTTCTTAAACTCTATTTTGTGTGGAATTCTAGACTTCTCCTGGTTCCCTGCAAAAGACAGTCTCCTCTTGGCTACCTTCAGATAAAGATGTAGAACTCTTAGTTCCTCCAGCATCAAGTCTGCCTGCTTGCTGCCATGTTTCCCAGCATGATGTTAACCAGCCTTATTAAATGTTTTCCTTTATAAGAGCTTGCTGTGGTCATGTTCCTTCATAGCAATAAAATCCAAAGACATACAGACACACACACACACACACACACACACACACAAACACACACACATACACGCAAACACACACAAAAATATACAGAGAGAGACATAGAAAAAGAAAGAGAAAGAGTGAGACAGAGTGATACACAGAGAGACAGAGACAGAGAGACAAAGACAGAGAGACAGAGACAGAGAGGCAGAGGCAGAGGCAGAGGCAGAGAGGGTTAGTGGTTTCAGAGCCCTGAAGTGTGGACACCTTTGGAAGTAGGGAAAGTAGTAATGGGGATGGAAAAAAGCAGGACACTGAGAGCACTACTAACATCATTGCTCATTCTGAACAGTGGCTTTCCAGGTACACTCAATTTGTGGTGATGCTTGATGCTGTGTCTATGGACAGTCTCCAGGGACTTGACCTGACTCGGGGTAGAGAAGTAATGAAAGACACAAGGGCACAGACATGTACAAAGAAAGCTGATGTTGGGTGGTCTGGGCTCTCAGATGGAGAAACAACAGCATCCTAGAAGCTCAGAATGTTTATGAAATACAGTCAAACAAGGAGGCAGGGTTATTGCATACAGCTGAACAAGGATGTGGTGTTATTACACAAAAAGAAAGAGGCAGGGTTTATGGGGTACAAATGGACCAAGGAGACAGACTTAGCAAATCTTAGTCGGCACAGTTTCTGTAGGTGAGCTGTCTTCATGCTATACATTTCTAGAAGAAAAAAGGACTATGCTTGATGGATACACCACCAACACCCACAATATACCAGAGAGAAGCCTTTGCCATTTTCTTCTGAGACTCATTCCCAGAGGAAAAGCTTTGCCGTTCCTCCATGGAGCTGACATAACCATGACAATGTCAGGGATACACAGTCACTCAGGACTTCTCTCATCCAGAAATTTCCCTTCCTTTCTTCAGTTTGAATCATGCAGCTATGATCAATGTATTTTCTTGTATGTTTAATATATTTCATTGTAAATTAAATATGAAACTAAAATACAAAATCAAAATAGTAATAGTTGCAGATTTCTCAAGTGTAAATTATGAATGCTGGTTAAAAAATATAATTCTACCATCATTTAACAAAAACTGTAGAATTTGCCTTTGTTAAGCCTCTGAAATTTTTTCACTACTAGGTTTTGGTATCCATTCTTTCTATTGATGAGTACCAGCATGAAAACTTCATGAATAGAAATGGTAACATTTTTTGTCCTCCTTCAACAAGTGCAAAATGAGAAAGAACACATATGTCTTTTATTTTCCTGACACACTATTGCTTCCAAACATCTTCATGTCACTATATATGTGATATATTTTTCATAATTCATTCATAAATTGGCTTAACTAGTGACAGCAGCATCACAAAAATATCACTGAACTTTGTGAAGACAATTAACTGATAGTACTTTGTTTTTTTGAGAATGTGTTTATTATTCATCTAATTTTCTTTTTAAACAATAACAGTGAGGGCTGTGAGATTGCTCACTGTATAAAGATACTTGATGTCAAATCTGGTGACCTGAGCTTAATCCTAGGAAGGCAAATTCTTCTGTTCAGAAGTTCAGAAAGGTCTAACTACAAAACGACCAATGCTGTAAATCATTCATTGTGTGTACAGAGATTTGGAATATCTGTATAAACTTTTTGGCTTTTATTAATGTTTGATTGTTTGTGATGATGAGTGCTATGATTATGTGGGTGCTATGGAAACCAGAAGAGGATGTTAGATCCCTGAGAGATAGTTACAGGTGTTGGTGAGCTACCCAAAGTTGGGTGCTCAGAACTGAACAATTGTCCTTGGAAGAACAAGAGGCAATCAACTGTGCCACCTCTCTTCAGTCTCAATAATGGTATGGTCTTTTGGTCTACCAAAAGTCAACAGACCTATTTTTTCCTGTTTGTTAGCATCCAAGAAACCCCTGCATTTTTCAGTTTATTTGCCGCAAAGGTGAGAGAGGAATCAGAAAACACTATTACTGAGTGAGTAGGAATTACCCAAAATATAAACCTTCGACATAAATTTACATGGCATTTAACTGTGTGAATATTTACTCCTGCCAAAGGAAGCTAGGAAGATTTAGGAAACAGGTAATATAAAACTGTCTCAACCTTTAGAAAGTAGGCACCCTTTGAAATATGCTCTACTTCAAAACATTAATTCTGAGTGGTCATTTAAGCAGAGTTAATTGCTCTTGTAAAGTTGGGTAGTCAGTAAGGATTGTTTAAGAGTTTAATATATTGTGTTTCTCAGAATGAGAACAAAAATTTAGTCTTCCATAAAACTCACTTCATGGGCAAGATCAATACTTGCAAACATAATACAGACAACACAAGCC
Organism: Mastomys coucha; assembly: GCF_008632895.1. NCBI lineage: Eukaryota > Metazoa > Chordata > Mammalia > Rodentia > Muridae > Mastomys > Mastomys coucha. Next base: position 16,514,041 of record NW_022196899.1, read on the forward strand.
ATAATAAAAGCCAAGGTTATGACAGTATATGTATAAATGTTGTTAATTAGAAATGTCTTTCTTGGACCATGTGATGCTCAACAGACGAAAAGAAGTGCTTATTGTGACAGCATGAAAACCTGAGTTCAAGACCCAGAAACCCGTATTGAAAACCCAGATGTAGCTATGTACAGTTTTAATCCCAGCATTCTTCGGTGGAATGGGATGTAGAGATAAGAAAATTATCCAAAAACTTTGGAAAGATTGCCTAGGACAGTGGTCCCCAACTTAGGGGTTGTGACCCCTTTGGGTGTCAAATCACACCTTCACAGGAGCTGCACATCACCTCCCCTGCATGCCAGATATTTAAATTGTAACTCGTGACAGTATCAAATTACCGCTTTAAACTAGCAACAAAATATTTGTATGGTTGGGAGTTACCAGGACATAAGGACGTGTACTAAAGGGTCCCAGCATCAGGAAGATGGAGAACCACCGGCCTTCATAATAAAACATTGTGCAGGAGGAGAAACAACAAGAGCACTGCTGTCCGAGTCTAACAGAAAGAAGCATCTGGACAGATGAACAGCTCTTGTCTTCTCGCCCAAGACTGAGCCTTGGTTCCTAGCCCCTGGCAGCCTGCAATCATTTGTAGCTTCAGTTCTAGTGGGTGCTAATATCCTCCTGTGGCCTCTGTTGGTACTCGGCACATGCAGTGCATATTACAACTCCCTGTGTGTAAGCAGTCTTACAAAGATCAAAATACGTTTTAAGTAAATTAGAAAGATAGAACTGAAAAACATATCCCGTGACCCTCACATGTGTGTTATGGCATGTACAAGGGAACATTTACACATACACAAACAACCACAGACTGATAACAGTAGTAGTAGTACTAGTAATGAAATTTTTTTTTTAAAAGTGCTAAACTCTATAGTGGTTTTTAAAAGGAGAGACAAAATCTTCACATATTTAGAGTTTTCACACAAAGAGTTACATTAGCTGAAATGATTATGATTGGATTTCTCATAGATTTTTTTCTCTCTTCAATTTAAATTAAAGTTTTGTACTATTTCATTGTAATTGAAGTACTGTTTTAACAATATGAGCATTTGCTGCAAGGTACATACAAGGTCTTGCTGTTGGCCAGTAATACAATCATTTATGTTTATTTTTTTAGTGACAGATTGCAGTATGTGCTTCAGAAGTGTATGTATGAATGGATAAAAGCCTGCAGTAATGACAAGATGAAGATTTCCAAAATTAGTTCTTAGAAAGACAAGGGATTAATAAAGTCCATTTACCATTATCTGTGATAATGAGACATTGTATAACACAACAATGTGAATCATTGTTTAGTCTCCATGGTCTCATCCTCTTTACTAATACTTTATAACTATGGGCATTGACAAGTGGTAGAGGTGGTTGATATTCTGCCTTTTATGCCACTCTCTAGTGAGCAATTAATATCCTTAAAGAGAGCAGTCAAAAGATCTGGAAAATCCTCATATTGGATAACCAGTGTTTTTAAAATACAGAGTTAATTTAGTAAAAATATTATCAGAGTATCTTTCTCAGAATGGCTTGAATAAAAGCATTTCCAATGGCAGTGTATTTCTCAGAAATACTATTATCGACCAACTCAGAATTTACACCACTAATATTATTTCCAGTGAATTTGTAAAGAAGATATTCATATGGCTGGAGAAATGATTCAGTAGTTAGAGAACTTCTTCCAGAAGACCTGGATTCCATTCCTGCATCTACACAACAGCTCACAAAGGTCTACAACTCTAGTTATAGGGGATCTGATGCCTTCTTCTGGCTTCCAAGGGTACAGGCATGTACATGGTGGGTGCAGGCAAAATACCCATACAAAATACCCATAAAGTAAGATAAGATAAAATAAAATAAAATAAAATAAAATAAAATAACAATTTAAGAAAAGGAAGACATGTAGTTCCACGTGCTACTCTATTTTGAAGAATCCGATGGAATACTGATATTTAAAGCGAACATTCTTATTTATTTCCAACAACTTACTATGTTAGTGGGTTCTTTCTTGCACTGGTAATCCTTTTCAGCCTTTCTTCTTCTCTCTCTCCCTTCCTCCTCCTTCCCTTCTTCCTTCCACCCCTTCCTTCCTTCCATCCCCCTTGTTCCCTCCCTCCTTCCCACTCTCTCTCTTCTTCCCTTCCTCCCTCCCTCCTGTTCCCCATCTCTATTTCTATTATTGCTCGTACCTGCTTTTCTCAGCAGTATGATGACTTCAATGATATAGAGATATCCCTAAAGATGGGATCTGGAATGTTCTGCGAATGTGCTTGTATGAAAGGCTTGCTGCCCGCAGTAGTGTTTCTGAAGGGTCGTAGAATCTTTAAGAGGTGGAACAGGAAGAGGCCCTTTGGTCATTGTGATGTGTGCATTTGCAGGGACTGTGGGGCCCCAGTCCTTTCTTCTCTCTTTTGTTTCCTGGCTACAGGTTATATGGAATTACTTTGTCACGAGTTCTTAGAGCTCTTGTCATTAGTCAAGACTTTTTTTTTTTTTTATTGCCATGCTACATACCCAAAAGTAGTGTTACCATCTAATTTGGGGCCAGAATTGTTTAAACTGTAAAGTTTAGTCATATTTCTTTATAAGTTACAATTTACAGTCACCATAGAAAGCTGACGAATTCAGATGCCTTGGTTGACCATGAAGCCTGGGGGAGTGTGCTAAACGATCATTCCAGACAAAGAAGATAATAAAAAAAAAAAACAAGAAAAGATGTCTTTGAAATATGTATCTGGGATGGAGACAACAGGACAATGTTTCTGTAATATAAACTGGAATGTATGGAAATGGAAAAAGTGTATAGAAGCTGAGAAAGTAAATGCACTTTACAATAACACTCTGGCAATGCTGTAGAGAGACGAAGGTCAACATAAGAATAACAGCTAGAAGTTGTAAGATGCTGCAGAGGTAAGGGTTTTGACATAATCTGATAGAGGACTATGGGTACAGGTCAGAGAGTTCAGTGCATAGTTAGGAGGTCAAGCCAAAGATATTATTAGACGGTAGAGTGGAGCAGTCTAAATACAATCTATTGAAGAATAAAGGATGAGTTCAAGTTGCAGTTAGAATAAGTCAGTAAGATGGTCAAGCAGGAGGTTGTTTGATGGGTATACATTTTAAGAGAGGAGGTACAGAAAACACACATTTGAGATCAGGGATAGCCTCCATTTCTGTCGATCTGTCAGTGGGTGGGTTTCCAGGTGTAAGAGACTGTGATGAAATGAAGGACAGGAAATAGCATTTAAGTTTCAGGGCTTGTCCCCCAATATTCTGGAATATACTTTCTGGTAAGATGGCAGGATACATTCATTCTTTTTGGATGTTGAAATAACCATAGGATCCTATGTAGTCATCAAAATGAGATTAGAGGTCACACATATCACTACCCGTATGTTACTTTCCACCCTTATCCTGGATGCTTCAGATAAAGATTTTGCTTTCAGTAATAATTCTGGGAGCAAAGACCCACGGTTTTCACTAGTCTGTAATCTGATTCATCCTACTCTTACATACCCTATACTCTTTATTGTGAGTGTAAGAAGTGTGAGAAAGATGTGGAGGAACAGGGCAGTGGAAGTGGAGGCTCACATTGTTTGACATGTAGCACAAATGAGAAGCAAGCCTTGGTTTCACTTCCAAAATTATAGTATTCTTTATTGCAGAATAATCTAGCCTCATATTTTTATTGACACACTGTATATAACTCTTTGATGCTAAAGTGCTATTGACTTATTAGATATTTCCTGACATCAAGGCAGGCATTGTCTGTATACCTAAGATATAATTTGCATAAAAGAAAAAACATGTTTAGATTCAAGTAATATGTGATAGTTTGAAAATACAAACATGAGTGAGTGTTTATTTCTCTGAGTGTGCATATATCACATAAATATATCTTATTTATATATCAGTATCTTCCTGTACATGTATTTCATTCACTATGTCTTTAAAATAACTTCCTGCCCTTGCATGAATTCTGTTAATCTAGACTCTACTGGTTTACCTGTTTTATATGAATGGATCCTAATGTTGGGTTAAATATTTCTTCATGAACAATGTTGCAAGTGTCATTTCACTTACTTCTGTGTAGTAAATGTAAATGTATCCTTGAACTACTTCAGGGAAAATTTATGATAGATAGCTATATATCTTTAATATTTTAGTAGATGTCATTCAATTGATTTTTTATAAGAACAGTGCTTGAGAACACATATTTGCCCTAATAATGCCAATATGTTATATCATAAATGTAACTTATTTTTGAAAAATTGAAGGCATAAAACTGCAAGATTTGTGTTTCCATATCATTGCATTTCTTTCATCATCAAAGAGACATCTTTGAATAAGATTAAAATACTCTGCATTGGTTTCTGCTACCAGAGCATATGATTTGTCTACTTTTAGGTAAAAATAATTTTCCTAAGACTTTGAAATATAACTTTGTAAAGTGATTTTATTGTTATAAAAATTTCAAAATGTTTCTCCAACTATAATTTTAATTTTACTGAAATTTTGGTCATTTTGTCATACATAAATACTGCATTTTTATTCAGTATTCTGATTCCTTACCATTTTTATCTTCTGCTTATGCATGGTAGTTAACATCCTGCTCTAGTTTATGAAAAGGAAATATTTACTTTTCTAGAATATTTATGTTTTTATCTGTATAGTTCAATACTTAATCCTCTTGGAATTTTGGCATTATCGGATATAAGAGATAAGACTAACTAACCTGGTTTGAATTGGGTTCTTGTCTCTCTTTGGTTAACTTTTATATTGTCTATTTTTAAAGTATTATTCAGATACCTGATTAATATTATTTTGAATCATTTTTCTATTAGAGAAAGTTATGGCCATTATCTATTTTAGTTAAAAGCTACTCAGAGGAGCTGAAAGAGAGAATCCAATTGTCACATGGAAACTACTAAACTCTACTGTAAGGAACACATTGATTTTACTTTAGAGTTAAGCACTAACTTCACCTTGGTGATAATGTGAATTTGAAGGCATAATTACTTGATGTCTCGTTTTCTAGGTAAGGTTATCTACATAAAAGTTATTTGGGGGCGTGGACAGTGATATGGCTTAGCAACTAAAAGTAAATTCGGTGATCTGAGTTTGATTCTGAAGACCCACACGTCCTAATTTTCTTTCCTATTTTGGTGATAAACATCACGACTAAAAGTAATTTAGTTGAAGGAAGGGTTTGTTTCAGCTTATGCTTCCATGAAATAGTCCATCATTAAGGAAAATCAAGACAGGAGTACAAAAGCAGGAACTTGGAGGTAGGAAGTTCTGAGAAAGGTAACCTACTGCTTGTATATTATTTGGTTCCTGCTCAGCTAGCTCAGGATTTCTTATACACCCCAGATCTATTTACCTAAGGATGATACTTCCCATCCTGGGCTGGGTTATCCTAAATCAATTCCCAGTATGGTTAGTCTTAGATATGGCCATAAGCCCAACCTGATCTGGGGTGCTCTCTTAGTTAAAATCCTTTCAGATGACTCTGGATTGTGTCAAGTTGATAGTTGAAATTAACTAGGTAAGACATCACATAAAAGTGGAAGGCAGAGAACTGACTCCACAAATCTATCCCCTGGCCTGCATAAATGCACAGTAGCATGCTGCCCGGTGATGTTAACACACACTAATAAAAAAAAATAAACTATATTGTTGTAATAATCAAAGATATCTCAAAGATTTGAAATACCAGGTGACACTGCTATCCTGTCAATTAAACATTTATCAGAGGCAATATGTCATGCCATGGTTAAGGCCAAGGAGAAGATTTTGGAGTAAGAAAATTATAGGAGGACCGTTATTTATTAGCTAAAATTAACTTATTACATTTTATTTACTCTTCCTTTCCCCTATTGCTTCTTTCTCTTCCAGTATCCTGTCCATATTCCACTTTGAGTCATCACAAAACCATAGTTCCTCAAAGCTTCAACAATGTCTCAGAACATCCTTTTTCTTGTTGTCCTGGAGGGATTGAAGGGTGCTGGTGAATTCTTTTGTGGCATTATCTGTACTAAGGCAGGGTTTTTTGTTTTGTTTTGTTTTGTTTTTGTTTTGTTTTGTTTTGTTAGAGAAACCACTAATGTCAATTGCTTCACATTGGAACAACAGAACTTATAACTACTGATATTGACCTTGATCATCTAACTGGAGACAATGTTTGACAGGCCTCTAGTGTATGCGAGGATTTTTTATACTCTATTTTCATACTGTACTCTTTGCAAGAGTGTCTATGTGTGTAGGCATGATTAAGAGGTAGGAGTTGCTATCAGCCTTCTTTGGGGTGGGATTATCTATAGACATTACTTAGAATAACTTTAAATAGATTTAGTAATTCTTATTTTTACACGCAGATCATTGATTTACATAATGAACTCATGAACATTATTTTATATAAGTGTTGAAATTCATTACCACTTTCATTTATTGCTCCAGTTGTAGCAGCTTTGGCCACTAGGACATTTTTTTAAGTTGGTATCTGGCCCCTATGACCAACTGCCACTAGTTTTTAATCAAATCTTACATTGTATATATTTTTCGTGTCTGTCTCAGAATCTGATACCTTTTGAGGACATTTACTTTCTTCTTTTGGAGAATGAAGCAAGATTAGCGAGAAAGGTATGCTTATAACTTTTGTGGCCTCCTTATTTCTAGGCCCTAGAAGCTGGGAAAATTGGGGACTATGCATGAAAAAATAATTCAACATATTTATTGTATTTCCATATATAGTTATCTTAATTAAATGAAATATTGGTTAATATCAAAGTCTCGTTGCTAATTTATCACTGTGTGCATTTTATTAGTTTCTCTCCTTCTGCTTTAGCCTTCCACTCTTCCCATCTGCAAGGATGGTTCAGGGCTAAAGTGAGTTTAAAGTGATGGGTTAGTTACTTATATGTTGATATGCTAAAAGATCATGACTCAAAGTATTATACAAGGAAAAGTTTATTTTGGCTCCTAGATTCAGAGGAAGAGTCTATAATGACAAGGGGCATGTAAAAGCAGGCAGTTGGAGCAGAAAACTAGAGGATCACATTTTATAACACAGGAACTGGAAGTGGGTAAGTTTACAAAGCCTGTTTTCAGTGATATACTTTGTTTAACAGGGCTTTACATTCTAAATATATATTATCCTCAAACCGTGCCACCACCTGGAGACCAAGTGTTCAAATACACAAGTTTATGGGGGACATTTCTGTTGTTCAAATTACCACAAATGGTTTGGGCTTTCCAATTGCTGCTGCATAGGAAACAATTTTATTATCAAGAGCAATAATTCTCAACCTTCCTAATGTTATGACCTTATAAATATACTTCTTCATATTGTGTTGACCCTCAACCATAAAATGATTTCATTGCTACTTCATATCTGTTACTTTACTACTGTTGTGAATCATAATGTAAATATATGATATGCCAGATATCTTATATACAACCCAGGGAAATAATGACCTAGACTATTAGATTTTATATAGTTCCTTTTGCCTTTATTCTTTTCAAACTGACTTACATAAGCATCTTATTTCCCCCTCAGTGAGGTTGATTTCATTCGGATATACTGACCCTTTAAATGAATTATTCAAAATTTGCATATATCAATATCCACTCCATATTATAAAGCTTGCTGATTTTGGCAAATGCTTATTTGATATTCATTACAGCCCTACACAGAATAGCATCAGCATCCTAAAATAAACTAAAAGCTTCAGTATTATCTAGTCAACTAGGCCAATAGGTGACCATTCACATGCCACCTGCCAATGCTAAAATGTTAATGGTGTCTCTGTCCTTTCTTTATCTAGAATGTCAGAAAATTGGAGTCATAGTTACAGTAGTGTAGGACATTTATTAGTATCTGTCATGAAAGATTCACTTGGTTTTTTTTATGAATTACTAGATTTTTATTGCTAAATAATTGCCCATTTGTGACATACTTATTCATTTACCTCTTCAAGTAAAGGATTGATTCTTTTCACTTTTGATGATTCTAAATAAAGTTACTATAATCATTCACATGGGACTTTTTTTTTTACCTTCTATTTCAAGACAGTGTGCAACAGCTGGATCATAGAGTAGACTGTGTATAATGTTGTAAGTTGTCAGGTTGTCTTTCTCTGTATTTGTTGCAGTTTTCATTCTGAATGGAAATTCCTATTGCTCTCTACCCTTTCCAGAAGCAGGGCTTACCACTCGAAATTAACTGCGTATAGTGTCACCTCATTTTTTGTTAGTGTGTAAGTTCCTGTATGGAGCAATTGTTTCTTTCTCTTACCTCTAATCAGTACATCTCCTTTGCTTAGGCTTCTTTTCATATCTTAATACCATTTTAAAATTTCTTGCTGCTAATAGGCATGTATGTATTTTGAATACATTCTTACATCAGATACAAATTTTGCAAACAATTTCCACAAGTTGGTAGTCCCTCTTCCTATTCTTTTAGCATCATATATCAGAGAGGAAAACAATCATTTTAGTGAAGTCTAAGTTATTCATTTTTTTCCTTTGTGTGTTTAACACAGGATCTCACTCTGCAACCAGAGCTGGGCTGGAACTTACTCTGTAGCTCACAGTGACCCTCCTGCCTCAGCATCTCTAGGATTACTTGCACAAACAATCACATCCACCTCTCCGTTTTCCTTTCCAAGGATTGTACTAATGGTGTGCAATTTAAAACCATATCACCAAACTCGTTTACGTAGGTTTTTCTTCTGTTTTTGAGGAACTTTGCACTTTAGATTTTTTATGATTCACTCTCTGATGGTTCTTTGTGAAAGGTCGAGGCAGGATTGTAGAAGACCTTTCTAGGCCAGTTGTGTTTGACTCACGGATCTTGGGAGGTTGACACTTATAGTCTCCAAAGATGGACTTTGGTTTATTAGTCCACTCTCTCATGCCAATTATGGTTAAAGGTGTAGACTATACTGCGAGTAAATTCAGAAGCAAGCTTTATTAAGAGACATAAATGAAAATTGAGAGAAACTCTCAACAGTGAAAAAGGCCATTGTACTTCTTTGTCTAGGGCCTTCTATAAAGGTATGAAAGAAGCTCAACAATGCTCCAGGCAATTGCCTGATCAACTCTTTAGATTATCATTGGATGAGCCAATGGAGAACCATATATTCTATAAATATCTCTGCCATGGAGGTAATGCTGCTAGGGAGGTGATCATTGACTTCTCATATACTGCCCACCTTTGTCTACCTCTGAGTTTTGATTTGTTAGTTATTGGCCTTGACTCTATTTTTTTTTAAATTAATTGGCCAATGTTACTATCCTGCACCCTTGCTAATGTCTCAGTGCTTTTTATTATGCAAAGATTCCCATACCAGGATACAGCTTCATTTGTTCTAAAGTTAATCTTAGATATCTCTAAGTCTATGAGACAGTCTTAGGTCTCTTTCCTGGAGTAGGTGGAAGTTTCCTTAAAAGCTGTTTACCTATTCAGTCTGTTACAATTTGCTGTATATGAAGCAAAGATATAAGGAATAATACACCTTATACCTGTTCTTCAAGTGCGTCAAGGTTTGAGGAGAGCCTGCCTGTTATTACTGACCCAAAACTATATCTTCCATTTATACTTCTCCTTTAGTCACCCCATACACATCCAATAACTCTCTTAGACATCTTCTTCATTGTTCTAGACTTTACCATATTAACTCTTAAATTTTCTTTTAACCCCAACCCATCCTTACTGTAATATATGTTATAAATTTGGAGTTTTCATCATGGATCCATTTCCCTCACTGCCTGAACAGGACTAGATCCTGAAACACTGTAGGGAATTATAGCACAGAGTTCTCTATCTGATAATATTACACTGGGAGTAAGGATTTCAACATGAATTTGGGGAAATATAAATATCTATGAAATGACAGTATATAGTTTGTTTCTGTTTCTTTTCTTTTTTCTTTTTGGTTTTCCAAAAAAGGTTTCTCTGTGTAGCCCTGGTTGTCCTGGAACTCACTCTGTAGACCAGGCTGGCTTTGAATTCAGAAATCTGCCTGCCTCTGTCTCCCAAGTGCTGGGATTAAAAGTGTGCACCACCATTGCCCAGCTTCTGTTTCTTGTTTTATTGAGCTCATGAAAAACCTTAGTATTAAAATCCATTTTGGATGTATCTCAGATGGTAGAGTGCTTGCCTACCACACACAAAGCCCCTGAGTTTGTTCCTCAGGACTGTATAAATTAGGCATGGGATTTAATCACATCATTTAAGAGGTGGAGAGAGGAGAATCATGAGGTCAAGATCACCTATGCCTACAAGCCTACAAAGTAAATGCAGCCTGAGCTGCATGAGTCCTTGACTGAAACAAGACGTCTTCTTAGGCCCCATGAGTCTGTTAATTCTCCAGTGGCTGTCAAGAGGGCTACCATCTCACCACACACTGAGTAAACTCTTCCTAAAAAGAAAAGTGAAGAAAGAAGAAGTCTTGTTCTAACTGGCTTTACTGCTGACTTGCCACAAATTGTAATCTGTTGAGTAGGGTGTGTCCAGATTGCCTTGATTCATATGAACAGTCCCACTCTGATTGTTGTGGTACCTGCTGGCAGTCCAGATAGATAAGGTATGGCAGAAGAAATGTGATCTTCACTTATGGGTTGATTAGTCTTATGGCTACTGTTGATTCCTTTTACTGATAAGATGGGTGTTTTTAAGCTTCCATTGTGGAAGAAGGACCGTGGGCTCTCTAGGAACATTTCAAACTTCCAGAGTCACATGAGGGTGACACTAAAGCACCCAGCCTTGTGAGCTGAGGGACTATTGATTGTCACCATCTCATTCCCAATAAAAACTTAGTCACTACTATCTTCTCAGTTCTCACATTATATTAGAGAATATATTAATCCCATTCATTATGGTCCTCTGGAGAACCATAACTGACACAGTTTTTAGTATTCTAATTTTGTTCCAGAGCTCAGAGAGAAACTTGTGTTTCTTATCATTAATGTTAGGTGAAGATTTCTAGTTTGTGTGCTATTTATAAAATCTAAGATATTACTCTCTATTTCTAATTTGATGTGGCCTTTTAAAATCACGACCCTTACTGGATTCTGTCAGATGTTTTTCTGTGTGAAGTGATATGCTCCTATAAGTTTTCTTCAAAATTTCCTACTTCTGGTTGTTGGAGACAGTTCATAAAATTTGAACCATACTTTAAGTGATTGGTAAAAAAACTCCTAGAGAAACCATCTGTGTTTAACTTAGGAAGGCTTTTTTAAAATGTGTTGATCTACAAGGTCTTTTGTGGTAACAGGAACTACAGACATCAACATAGAGCCAGACTACAGTAGGACCAAAGACCCAGAAATAACAACTTGGGGAAGTCATTTTCTTTTTCCAGAGAGTGGGTTCCAGAAACTGAATTCAGATCATCATGCCTGGTGGCAAACTCACGTACCACCTGCCCATATCTTGCTGGCCCAAATATTATTTTTATTTTAAGACATAGTTCCTATAAGCTTAGTGGAAAATACAAAAAAATGAAATGTTTGTGTTTTCTCGACTTACTGTCCATTGTTCTTAATTTCTCTTACATATAGGGAACATCTGTCAGGTATTTTCTTTGTCCTTAAACAGTTTGAACAGATTGTTTCTGGCTGGATACATTTGGTGTCAACAGATTTTCTGAGATTTCACCCAAGGAAGTATTTGCCTTTCATTTTCAAGTAAAAATTCTTTAGATATAAAAGCCTACCTTGATTCTGTAGAAACACAATAGTTTACTTTTTTGCCAGGTAAATGTTTACAATATTATTCCTATTAGTATTTTTGTCTCTTCTTTTTCTACATGTAAGAAGCTTCACTCTCCTCTACTTCCTGGAATGTAATCCTACATACATTTGTTTCTCTGAAGCTCTGGTGGCTGCTGTCTTCACTACTGTTCTATTGTTGTGAAGAGACACTGTGACCATGGCAACTCTTAGAAAAGCCAATATTTAATTGGAGTGTTTTTTGCAGTTTAAGAGATTTAGTCAATGTTCGTCATGGCAGAGAGCATGCATGGTTGCTAACAGGCAGACATGGTACAGAAGAAGTAGCTGAGAGTTTTGTATCTGTATCCCCAGGCAGCAGGAAGAGAAGTCCAGCTTGGTCACTTGAAACCTCAAGGTAATTACCCCTAGTGAAGTAATTCTCCCAACAAGGCCATACTTCCTAGGGCTTTGAAATATTGCTACTCTGGTGTCCAAACATTCAAATATATGAGCCTATGGGGGGCCATTTTTATTCAAATTAACACATTCCATTCCCTGGCCCCCATAGGTTTGTAGCCATATCATAATGCAAAAATGCACTCAATCCAAGTTCGAAAGCCCTCCCATAGTCTCAACACTAAGTCAAAATTTCAAAGTCTCTACTTAGACTCAAGCAATCTCTTAACTCTAATCACCTACAAAATCAAAATACAAAGGCAAATCACATACTTCCAACATAAATGGCACAAGATAAACACGACCATTCCAAAAGGGAGAAAAAGGAACATAGTAAGGAAATGCTGAACAAAAGGACATATGGAAACTGGGCAAAACCAAACTCTATATCACCGTGTCTGAATGTCAACATGCTCTTCAGTTTCCCAAATCTTTTCAGCTTTGTTGACTGCAACATATTCCTCTCTCTTTGTCTGTTTCCACATCCTGTTAGCAGCGTTCTTTGGCATGAATCCTGTAGCTCTGACATTTCCCATATCATCCTGGTCCTAAGGCATTACAGGCTTCACTTTCAGAGGTTCGTGCAATGGAATTTCTAGGCATCCACGAAAGGACAGCCCTGACATGTGCCTGGCCTTAGTTGCTTTGCTTAGCTATAGAGGGAGATTGTCAACTCCTTTCTTGTATCCGTGACTCTTAAACTGCCAAGGGTCTGAAGCAGGGCCCTCTTGTTCAATTGCATTTGTACCAGATTTCTGTTGTCACTTGTTTCTGTGGTGGTTTGAATATGTTTGGTCCAAAGTGTTGCACTATTAGGAGGGGTGGCCTTGTTATAGGAAGTGCATCATTGTGGGGATGGGAAATGAGACCCTTCTCTTAAGCATGCGGTCTTCTACTAGCAGCCTTCAGATGAACGTGTAGAGCTATCAGCTCCTCCTGTTCCATGCTTGCCTGGATGCTGCTATGCTCCTGCCTTGATGATAATGGACAAAACCTCTGAACCTGTAAGTTAGTCCCAATTAAATGTACTCATAAAAATTGCCTTGGTCATGATATCTGAAATTGTTACCAGGAGTAGGGTATTGCTCTGATAGGCTTGACCACGTCTTTGTTTAGAAGAATATGGATTTGGGGATTTTGGATTTGGAAAGCAGTAGAATGCATTAAGTGGGGCGTAAGGAGCTATCCAGGTAGGAATTAGAAGGGCTTTATTGCTGAGAGTGATTTGAACCGTGTAGACCTTGCCCAAGTGGTTTCAGCGAAGAAGACCTTCAGTATGTGGCCTAAAGACCGTTTTTGTGTCATTTTGATGAAGGTTGTTGCTGATTTTCTGTCCTTTCTGAATAGTCTACCTGAGGCTCAGATAAAGACATTCCTATTAATTGTATTAACAAAAGAAGTCCCAAAATGCCCAGCAGGACCTTGTTCTCTGGTTTAGTCTCATGAAGGACATTCTGATCAAGCATAGTAACATTAAAAAGAAAAATTACAAAATAGATGGTTCAAGTAATAATAAAGGGGCCCCAGGAAGGGAAATGGAACTGAATCCTATGTTCAAGGAGATTAAGGGTGTGGTGATCTCAGGGCAAGATCTCATCCAGGTAAGTTTATTATATGTGTTTGCAATTGAACAAGGAGTAGTGTTTAGTCTGGAATGAACTACAATCCAGAAATGGAGTGCACACTTGTGATCCAGATCTTGAGGCTTGAAGACATAGGATTTTGATCCATGTCTTGAGGAAGAGTGACCAAGAAAAGCTTAGACCCAAGCATAGTGGTACACATCTTTAATCCCAGGAGACAAAGTCAAGCAGATCTCTGAGTTCAAGGCCAGACTGTGACAGAGCAAGTTCTAGGTGAAAAAAGAAAAAAAAAAAACCTTAAGTCCAGGCTTGGTGGCACCAGCACCCCTGAGACAGAGCCATGCAGTACAAGATCAATCTACAGAGCACGTTTCAGGACAGCAAATCTTAGGCAGGGAGGAGGTTAGAAAACAGAGAGCTGGCAATAGAATAAAGTTGACCATGTTCTAGTCCCTGCAGGCAACATAACTCAGCAGCTTTGGCCATGTGGTTGTGGTTTTAGAGTCAAGAATACAAGGGACTACTGGGCCAATTGATGGTGGTTAGCTTGGTCAGCAATATTAAGAACTGAGGTGAAATATTCTGGGAATTTTTTTTTCTCACAAAGAAGCTGTGTTCAAGAGGTAGCTAAGGTTGTACCTTGTCCTGCAGCTGGACTTGGTAATGTGTAAGAGTCACCCAAGTGATACTGGTTTTAAAGGCATTAAGGGGTCATGGAGAGCAGATGAGGGTTAGCACTGTGAGGGGCCAGGGAAGGTCATTGGTAAAGGTGCAGCCTCAGTTGTAGTTGACAACGCAGGACTGAAGAGGTCATGCAAAGGAGTTGAGATTTGGCACCATGAAGAGAACCTATAGGAGGCTATTGTTAAAGCCTAGTTGTAATAGAAGACCCTAGCATATTGGAGATACCATTTCCATAAGATGACCACAAACCAGCAACATCAGTAAAGTAGAATCAACTAGAACCTAGAGTGCCACAGAGGACAGCGTTGGAGAAATGACTTTGGAGGATCCCAGAAGATTATGTGTGGAGCCCAGACACTGGAATAAGAAGGTGTGAAGTTGAAGTTGAATTGGAGACCTCAAGATGTTAAGGATGACAGAGCTGTGGAATACCTACTGAGGAAAGGTGTCAACAGGGAATGGAACAAGCTCAAGAGAAAGAAGTTTGTTACAGTTGACAAGAATGAAGGAGTTGGAGATCAGAAGACTTTTTTTTTTTTTTTTTGCATTTGGATTTGCATTGGATTTATAGACACAGTAGTGTCTGAATTTGGTGTCTATATATGGGATGGATCCCCAGGTGGGGCAGTCTCTGGATGGCCTTTCCTTAGTTTCTGCTCCACACTTTGTCTCTGTATTTCTTCCTGTGAGTATTTTGTTCTCCCTTCTAAGAAGGACTGAAGCATCCACACTTGGTTCTGAAGACTTCATTAACATCAGAGATGGAGATGCTGAGTTTGGAGTTTGCCCAACTAGTTTCCTGTCTTGCTTTGGGGATTTCGGTTTAATGATTGGGTGAATCTCAAAAGAGACTTTGAACTTTGGATTTTTAACATTGTTGAGACTGCTATACATAGAACCATATGTGTAAACAAGCCTATGGGGGACAGGGGTTGGAATATTGTTGTTTAACTATACTTGACCCAGGGAATCGTACAATTAGGTTTGGCCTCATTGGAGTAGATAGATGTGTCCTTGTTTGAGGAAGTATGTCACCATTGGGGTGGGCAATGAGACCCTTTTCCTAAGTATGTGGGAATCAGTCTTCTTCTGGCCTTTAGATGAACATTAAGAACTCTCAGATACTCCTGTACCACGTTTGCCTGGACACTGCCATGCTCCCACCTTTATAACAATGAACTGAACTTCTGAACCTGTAAAGCCAGTCCCAATTAAATATTTTCCTTATAAGAGTTGTTTTGGTCATGGTGTCTCTTCAGAGCAGTACATACCTAACTCAGACAAGTTCCTTCACTGTTTAGCCTTTTCTTTAATTCTTTTTCACAAGTTGGAAGCTTATCTGGGTGGAGTCTTGTCCTGAGTTTCGTCACTCCTTTTTTTATTTAGCATTAGAATTTTCTTGAAACTTTTTATCTCTTTGCGCCCTGATCTTAGCTCCATTCCACTTTCTGGCACGCCTTTCCTCCTCAACCTGTACATTTTATATTTTTCCTTGTTCAACCTTGCTCTTTTTCATTATAGATCTGCAAAGGAGTGTCTACTAATAACTGCATGACCCAGTCAATACTAGGCTGTTTTGAAGTATCATCTGCTAATGCCATTAATCTAAAATTCTTCACCTTAGTCAAACTTTTAGGATGATTGCAAAACGCAGCCACATTCTTTGCCAGCATACCACAAGAATTGTCTCTAGGCCACTTACTAACATTCTTCTCCTTGGAAATTTCTACAGCTGGGATGCCATAGTTCTAGCCATCCTCAGGACTCTCCTCTGTGTTCCTATTAGCACGGGCCATTAAGTCCTATTTAGAGCATTTAGCTGCTATTCAAAACCAAAGACCACATTTCACCAACAACCAGCCATTATCAGGACTGTAACAGCAATAGCCCGATTGCTTGTAGGAAGATTTGTTTTAGCCAGGGTTCTATTGCTGTGAAGAGACACCATGATCTCTTGCAAACATTTTCTCTGTCCAATCACATTAGGGCAGTGACAGGCCTGTGACTGGACAGGAATAGAGAGGCGGAGCTAGAAGTTTAGGAGTGAGAGAGGTCGGAGGTCAGAGAAGAAGAAATCAACACGGAGGCAGATGAACAGGAAGATCATCCAGACCCCTCGTAGTTTTAAAGAGCCACAAATAGCTAAGGTTTTTAACAAGGTTAGAATGCTTTAATTGGGTTAAAGCATTATCCTTATCATTTAGCTCTGAAATTATTGTATTGGCATCTTGTAAATTGTGATCTTATTGATATATAAACCTGATTGGATAATTAAGTCTTAAGAGTCATGTTTCTACCAGGTAACTAGGCACTAGATGACTGATTGTGTGTGGGGCATGGCATGTAAGTGAGATGATCTTGCTAGCTGGGAGAAAATAACAGGAGCCTGCTGGGACATAGAGATGTAGCTGGCCGGTACTGGCACTAAAATTAGAACGTGGTCTGGCAGGGCCGGAGAATATGGGGATGATCCTTTTTAATACTTCCTGCAACAATGATCTTCGTAACTCTTACAAAAGAAAGCCTTTAGTTGGGGCTTGCATACATTTTCAGAGGTTTAATACAGTCCCATAATGGCAAGAATAGTGGTGGTAAGCAGGCAGACATGTACTGAAAAAGTCACTGGGAGTTCTACATCTGAAGCTGAAGGCATCAGGAAGATGGAACCAAGGGCCTGACTTGGTCTCTTGAACCCTCAAAGCCTACCACCAATCACATATTTCTTAAACCAAGGTCATACCTCCTACTTCTTTCAAATAGTGCCACTCTCTGGTGACCACATGATTAAATCTTTTGAGTCTATACTGGCCATTCTTAATCAAGCTATTATGTAGATTCTTGGAGTAAAGAGGGTGCTATTATCTATGCCCAGTTTGTTGCTCATTATTCCAAATATTCCTTCTGTTATAATTCCATGCCACCCTTTGAAATTGTCCTATGGTTGCTTGCTTTTCTGTTACATTTATTAATTTTTAAAATTTTTTCCTTTAAATTTGGGTTTATAAGTTTTATTTGTATTACTATAAGTCCTAAATTTCTTTGGATGTAATACATTGCTAAGCATATCAAAAGCATTCTTCATGTTTCTGTCTGTCTTTATTTTTATTAAATACAAGCACATTTGCATTGTCTCCTTCTAATATGTGTCTCAAAGTTCAAACTCAGGTTCTCAGGCTTGGAGGTAGGTACCTTTGCTTGCTGGGCTATATCATCACCATCTAATAATGTACATACCCAACATTTTCACTAGTTCCTCCAAATCATCATTTCACTATTCTTACTTCCTTAGATTCTGTGTTCTTGTACCTTTTGTCCCCGTAGTCTTGGGTCTTTGTGTTTCTCTGGAGCCCCAATTTCTCTTTAAATCTCCAAAACACCATGAATTTTTGTTGTATATACTTGAAACTAAAAATCCCCATGGAAGGGGTTTATCTAAATTATTGTGGGAAAGGTAAGCCTTCTGCCAGGAATTCAGGGTTTAAGAATGTGAGAATTCTTTCATGCTTATTTTTCAAAAGCTGTGTACTAAAGTGAAATTTACAACCTCATTCATTTGTAACCACAAGTTCCATTGCTGTTGGCAGTGTCAGCAATACTGCTGGCAACAGAACACACTTACCATTTTTATTTTTATAAATCACTGTATTATTTATGGAAACACGTGAGTTAGTAGAGTCTCCTATAATTCTGTTATTTAAGGTGTGAATGGAAAAACACATTCTGGTCAAAAGTTTTTCTTTTTGAAACAGTGATCCAAAAACACAAGTAGAATGCCCCTCAACTACAGATAAAAAGAAATTGAGAGACTTTGTTTCTGCAAATTCAAGGAGTTAAAATACTTGCCAACAATTGGGAAAGAAATATCATTTTAGAAGCTTTAATAACAGCCAATGAGAAGAGCCATTTTCATGATTATAGAACTATAGATATATAGCAGATTTCACTCTGTAGTACTTTGGATAGACTGCCATAACTATTTTCATATGCATTTTGCTTATAGACTGTGAGAACATGGTCAGAGTTCCCTTCACCACAGTATTCTAGAAGAAACTGATGACCTTCTCCAGATGAGTTTCCAGAAATGGACACAATCTGCTCACATATTGACTTCAGTTTGGAGATACCCAAACAATACCTGTCATCTACAAAACTGCAGTAATATGTATATTGTTATTAGGCACTAATTCTGTTGTCATTTTAGCAGCAGTAGGAAACTAATGCACAAAGAATCCTCATCCCTCATCAAGGTACAAAATATCAGTAAGGCTAAGTATTATCCTGCCTTTGAAATAAATGCTACTAACCCACCACATTTTGAATGGAAAAAGTCATGAAATGAAGTAATGGCTAGTGATTAAGACATGGTACATTTTGGCATGGGAAATGATAATTCTATCTATGCCAACAAAGGCATCAAATGATTGCATTCACATTCTCCTTTACCCTTTCCAACTTGTTTTCTTTATTTTCTAACTTCAGGTCCGTGACTATTTATGATAATTCAGATTTCCCTACACAGTTTGCTGCATATATGAACCCTAACTAAGAAATAGCTTTTAAGGAATTGATTGCTCCTGGTAATCAATTGTATATAAGCTTTTATTATTGAAGAATATATGTGGGTGAAACACTGTGCCAGAAAAGTCTAATGAGAAAATGGATGATTGAGAATACTGAAGAGTAATGGCTTGCTTTGATTATGCTTCTGAGGCTGAAATATGTTATGTGCAATTATAGTCTTCATATCTCTTGGTAAGAGTCATTCTGAAAATCTATGTTCATGCCAGAATATCTCTGAATGTTTTCACAAAAATGAAACTTTTAAAAACAGTGGTCAAATAGCCATGAAGTTCTTAAAATTTCCATTAAAACTGGACATGGCAGAACTCTGAGTGACAAGGCTGCAGGAATACTGCAATATTCCTACTGGATTGTCAAAGTTTATAGGCAGTTTTATAAAGTTAAAATATTTAAGCAAATTCTTTGTTTTTTCTTTCTAATTGGTTATACTTTATTTAGTACCTATATTATGTATGGTTTGCCAAAATGTGTCTTATTCATAGCTTTTTAAGTCTTTGTATTGTTTGACCCAGCTGCTAAAAGAAAACAGTAACATATTTGTAAGCATTTGCTTTCAGAATCAACAAATTTATGTGAGAAAGATGGCACTCTATTAAAAGCACAGCCTATCATGTTCCCATCACTCCTCATCTCATGTTATAACTGTATATTCTACATGATAATTATAAAGCAATATTACTTTAAAGTTGTTTGGTGCCTCATCTCTACAATGACCCATCCATCCATCCACCCACACATCCATCCATCCATACATACATACATACATTCATCCATCCATCCATCTTTCTGTCTATCTGTAACTTTTTTTGATTTATAATGTTACCTAGCCTAAACTTTGCAGTTATAATTGTGAAGTGGACTGTGACTAAGTTCTTAGGCAATGGAAAATGGCATATATATAGTTAGTTGTTAAAACTATTATATTATAACCTAGAAGACTTACTGTATACTGATAATTCATGGAACTGTGCCCTTTCTTTCACTGTTATTTCCATGTTTTGTGTTTTTTAGTTAGTATTTACTTACACATATTTATGCTCGAAAAGTAAGGTTTCTTTATATGTACTTTATTTTCAATGTGGGATTACTGGTTTACAAAAGAAAAATTTCATGCAAATATAAAATATGCATTAAATATGTTCTACTGACATGCCCTACTACTCTTCCTTTTCTCCCTGAACTGGTCTCTATTGTTTCTCTTGATACACACACACACACACACACACACACACACACACACACACACACGATTGCAGACGTGAATGTGTGTGACTTTAAGTGTATAAAGCCTGAGAACTTCAAATGAGAGAAAAGATTCTTGACTTTCTAAGAACGGAAACACGCTTTATAAAGTGCTGGGGTCCAGCCTCGACACAGGATCGGAGTTCTCAACTGGAAGCAGGGTTATCTGGAAGGCGCATAATAAATACACACAGACTACATTTTGGGTACAAGCTGACAGGCAATTTTTCGAGGCTTAAGATTTCTCTCTCTTCTCTCGCGTTCTCTGCTCTCTTTCTTGTTTGCTCATTTGCTCAGAGCTCGAGGCTGCACACACTGCAGCCTTCTGTGCACTCTGCTTTTCTCCTATGCACTTTTCCTGAATTCCCATACACACACACACACACCTCTGTGCGTTCCCCTTTCACCCTCACACACATTCTTCATACACATCACACACACACACACACACACACACACACACACACACACACACACACACACACACACACACACACCACATGCACTCTCCTTTCACTCACACACACTCTCCATACATGCCTCACATTCTCTCTTCACTCACTCTTCACATGCTCTTCTCACGCTCTCTCATACTCTTCGCTTGCTTTCCACATTCCCCTCACATACTCCTCACTTGCTCTCTACGTGCTCTCTCGCAGTTTTCTTGCCCCAGTCTTTTTACTGATACTCTAAAATCAGATAAAGAAATATTGTATTACCATTGCCAAATCAAATTCAAAAGAATAATCATGTCCCACAAAGAATCAAGAATTACAATTGTTCCCCAAAGTTTCAAGCTTCCCTATTCCCAGGCTTATAGCCAAAATAATAATAATTGCAAATTTATCATTATTTAAACTTTAGCTTATTATACTTTAGAGCTCAGAGCTCCGAGGGCAGCTACTTGCATTTTCTGGTGAAACTCTAATGATGAATAACCTGGGCAAAGCTGGCAGTGGCCAGGAAGAATCAAGTTAACCCTTAACTCAATATTTCTGCTAGCTTTCTGCTTCTGCACATTGCACACAATGACTCTCCTAAGAGTCCCAGTGTTTTGACTTAGTTTTACTAAGATAAGAGTTTACATATTCTATACTTGCTTATCAGGAACCACTCTCAAATGTTGCACAACTTATTTCATAACTTCAATAGTGTTTTTCTTTTCTTAGGGGTCCCAATGTTGGTTCTATTTCATTTTCTAGTAATTTCTTCAACTTATTTGCAAGTCAAATATTAATCTGGAACTACCATTGTGCAGTTATTACATTATTTTCAAGATGAGAACATACAGCATGTACCTGGGCCATTAGGACTTTGCTGCGCTGTGCCCCATGCCTCAATTTTTTTTAATTGTTTAAGAATCATTACATTAGGGAACATCTAGTTTCACAGAATTCACCAGAGCAGAAGGAGAGAGAAGTAAGAAAGTCAGATATAATAAAATAATTATGCACGCCAAGGACAACTGAAAAGCAGTCACGCACAAATGAAGTCTATACAGCCGTTGTCCAGGGCTAAGGTTAGGAGAAATGGGAACAACTGTTTTTGACAAAGAGTTGCCGTGGGTGACTGAGATATCTCCACCCTGGCCTACTGCAGGTACTCCCTTATTTCAGATGGTGGGTTTTCTGGAGGGATGTGTCTCTGGCTTCTCAGGGTCCCAGACACCATCCTTTTCTACAAGGAGCTGCCATGGGCTTCTGAAATGTCTCCATCTCGGCCTACTGCAGGCAGTCCCTGTCATTGTATGCTGTCCCCAGGAATAAAGTTATCTCCACTTAAACCCATTCTGCTGCAAATGATGCCATTTTGTTCTTTATAGCTGAAAAAAATCCATAATATGCATATATATTCCGTGTCTTTATTCTTCTGTTGGCTAACAGTGCTTCAATAAACATTGGTGTACAAGTATCTTTGGATGTGCTGTGTTGAAGTCCTGATAATTTTCCAGAAATGGCAAGCTGGGTCATGTTTTAGATTATTCTGTGTTTTACTTTGAGACACTTCCATACTGACTTGAACAGAAGTTGAACTGTTTCATTTCACCAGCTTATTGTATAAGTCCTCCTTTGTCCCCACTCTCAGAATCATATCTTTTTTAAATGACTGCCATTTTCACAGCATAACATGGGATTTCAGTGTACTTTTTCCTTAAACTTTTCTGGTGAATAGTGAGGTTGAACTTTTTTTTCCCCTGCAGGTTTATTGGCCATGTGTCTTTTAAAACACCAGTTTGAGAACTATTTTCTCACTTCCTGAGCCCATTTATTGATTGGGTTGTTGATTTGTCATTTACTTTTTCTAATTCCTTCCATATTGTCAGTATTAATCCTCTTTCAGGTGTGTAGTTAACACAGATTTCTGTGTTTTAACTTGATTAATTGTTCCATTTGCTATGCAGAGCTTTTAGGGTTTATTAGGTCCCACTTATCAATTGCCAACATTGTTCCTGAGTTACTAGAATCCTGTCAGGAAGCCCTTGCCAACGCCTGTGTATTGAGGCATTTCCTTAACAATGTCAGAAGGCCAGGTCTTACATTAAAATATTCCATCCATTTGGATTTGATTTTTATTCAAAGTGAGAGACAGGGATCTAATTTTCTTTTGCTACGTATGGATATCCAGTACTCCTAGCACAGTTTTTAAATGAGGTTGTCTTTTCCCCAATACATAGTTTTATCATTTTTAGAAACTCATGTAGCTGAAGATGTGTGGATTTATATACAGGTTTCTATTCCACTCCCAACTTTCTTGATAAAAACTTGTTTATCTCAACTTATTTATTCTTCTCTTGTTTTTCTCAATTTTTCATATTCTTTTCTGCATACATTGAAGGGATGTGCCTTGAGTTATTGTTATAATTGCATTTTAGTTAGTAGGGAGTAATGATTAAATGTAGGCTCGGGAGGCAGGTTACCCATTCCTAAGGGGCCTTGGAATACCACAAAGGATAACTCAGGTTATCCAAACAACCTCTCTTTATTTCTTCGTTCACAGAATGGAAATAATAATAGTACCCATGAGATGAGATAACATGTACCAACTGCCTGTCTATAGTAATCTTTGTGTGGAAAATGGCATTGTTTCTTGACAGCAATAGAGAGGCCAGCCATTATTTAGAGCCACACTATAACATACTATTTAAATTCATCACTTTAATTTTAATATGCATTTCTTTCAGGGAATCTTTACTACTGATTAAGATATCACTTAATAAAGACTGAATGGAAGGTATTCATGAGTCTGAGTCCTTTTCAGTAAAGTCTGGGAGAGGGGACGCAGTGGTACAGTTGTGAAAATATTGATTTGAGCTCATTTCTGATGAACTCAGGCTTTTGACCAGTGACATGAAGAAACAATTGGAACCTGGAGAAATAGATCAATGGTTTAGAGAACTTGTTGCTTTTCTAGAGGATCATTTCCAACACCCTCATCTGGTATTGTAAATGTAGACCAAAGGGATATAACATTTTGTTTTGTCCTCGGCAAGTATCCCCAAACTCACAGAGCACGCGCACACAAACACACAAACACACACATATACACACATACACACACACACAGATAGAGATAGAGGGAAAGAGAGAGAGAGAAAGAGGGAGAGAGAGAGAGA
>NW_022196899.1:16538702-16572580 GCF_008632895.1 Mastomys coucha
CTGGGTTGTTTCCAGTTTCTGGCTATTATAAATAAGACTGCTATGAACATGGTGGAGCATGTGTCCTTGCTTCTAGGGTCTCAACCACCAACCAAGGACTGCACATGGTGGGTCTGATTGTTCTGGCAGCATGTGTATAGTAGAGGATTGCAAATTTGATCATCAACAGGAGGAGAGGACCTCGGTCATGTGAAGGTTCTGTGCCCCAGTTTAGGGGAATGCCAGGGCCAATAAGTGAGAGAGGGTGGGGTGTCAGGCATGGGGAGGGGGGAGGTAACAGGGGTTTGTTTTTGTTGTTTTTGTTTGTTTGTTTGTTTGTTTTTTGGAGGGGAAACTGGGGAAGGAGAAATTTACATGTAAATAAAGAAAATATCTAGAAAAAGAAATGTAAATGAAGAAAATGTCTAATAAAAAAAGAGAAATGAAATTTGAATATAGGATTTATGATAATGTTAATTATCAACTAGACAAGACCAAGAATCACCTGGAATATAGTCTTCTAGGCACAAAAGTGAGGTTTTAATGTTGCTTGTCAATTGAGATGGGGAAATTAAGCCACTGTGAATAGTGCCACTGTCAGACTGAGTCCCCATACTGTGTAAGGGAGGAAGCAAGCTGAGCAGGAGCAAACATCCATTCCTCTTTGCTTCTTGACTATGAATGTAATGGTACTAGCCGCGTTGAAGCTCCTGCCAGTGTACGATTACATTGTCCCTGTAATGTGTGACTTGTAGCATCGAACTGTGAGCTGAAATAAACCCTTACCTCAGTAAGTTGCTTTTATCGGGTGCTTTAGAAAAACCGAGACAGGGCTTAGTGAATTTAAAACTTATGATTTTTCTTTGCTGTTTTGGCATAAATGCAATGGTTCCAATGTGATCAAGATCCAGCGACACTGGAAGAGGACCTGACAAGGAGCCATATACGGCAGTAAGTGAGAAGAATATGCGCAGTTTGGGTTATCATTTACTCACAAGGGAAATAATAGTAGAGATGGTATTTCTCAGCCATAACATCTCAGCATTACTCATGTGAAATAACCTGTGTATTAACTAATACTTGTCTTCAAGTGCTGGACCCATGCTCCAGATTTCTTCTGTGGGAACACAGTCTAAGCGTGCTCTCCTCCCTATTAGTATTATGGAAACACATGGCTTTTGTTCTTCCCTTTTATACAGGATCTTTTGAATTCCAAGCTAGCCCCAACTTTGTTATCGAGCTAACATACCTTTGAAATTCTAAGTCACCCCAGAAGTGGATTGATCACCCAGTTTATAAGGTGCTGAAAACAAACTAAAGGCTTTGGGCCACCTAGGCAAGTACTCTTATCAACTGAGTTACACCCACTCCTTGTATTGAGACCGAATTTAACTATGGAGTGCTGGATGTTCTGGAACTCACTCTGTAGGCCAGTTTTCCTCAGACTTGTACAATTGTTCTGCTTTTGTCGCCTCAGTGCTGAGATTAAAAGTATGTATCATTATGCTTGACAGGACCTATATTGTCTTAAATTCAAATATTTTATTAGTATATAGCATATATATAATATATAACTATATATATGTATATATGTGCAGCATTTTATTCATAACATACCATATCATTTAATATTCATACTAATGAACTGTCAATGCTGGTTAGGAATGTCATGATGACATAAAATTCTAACCATGTACTCTCTGTCCGAGCAGGTTCACTTACCCACATATCAAAAGACTAGCCTCCAAGGACCACAGCACAGCTGGTCTCTCGAACAACCTGGATAGGAAGCTATAGAGAGAGTAAAGAAAAATAAGATGAGGGAGAAAATAAATAGATACACATTGTTCTGTTGCTTCTTTTGATTGAGTATTTTTTTTTTTTTTGAAAAAATTTAATCCAGTGAAAGGATTTGAAGAAAAACCTGTTCTCTGGTTTGTTGTTTTCCCAACCCTTGTGTTTCTTCATTTCTTTTTAACAAGGGCTTACTGATCCTTCCCTTATGGTGTTTACCTCTTTTCTGTTTGGGAAGCATTGTAAGAAGTAGTCATCCTATGCCACCCATCACCCAGTCCTTTCCCACATCCCACGCTTACTCTAATCTAAAAAGACAGAAAAGAAAAGGCTTCTTTCTGTGTGTGAAGTGTGGTCAAGGTTTTCTGGCACTATTCAGTGTCTGCTAACATTCCAGTAGGGAGTGCTGAGAGATGCAAAAGAGGATTTGTCAAATCAGAAGATGCTGTTCAGCGGAGACTTTCATTTCTAGTTTTCTGCTGGGCTGTTGCTTAAGAATACTTATGCAGAAGAGCACTGTTTGGATCCTGTGTTGACCTGGCTAGAGGAAGAAGATTCCAGGAATAAACAGCAGCTAAGCAGCACAGAGCCTGCAGTCTGTTTAAACAGTGCTCTGTAAATGTCTTCAGGTAGCTTGCCTAAATCCCAGGATCTTTCTCCTCCACTGCCAAGCACCTCTCTATACTATCAGACTATAAGAGAGAGATTGGGATTTGCTCTCTAAAAATGTCATACTCACCCCTCCCTAAGCATTACCTGGAATGACTTCCATAGTAATTTTTGGCTCTTTGAATACTGCCGAACCTTTAGTTATCTTTCGTCACCATGTAAGACACAAATGAGTCTGCTGTTTGTTGATATAAATTATGTAAAAGTATAAAAACATGATATCACATAAATAAAGACCTCATTTTCTTTCACTTACTAAGATTTCAGTTACTATGCCTTTGTAGTTCACAGAATACTATTAATTTGAATCTCAGTTTCTTATATTCTAATTGAAATTATATCTGGTATGTTGTATGTATGTGTGCCCATAAAAGACTATTATTTTTCAGGTATTCACAATTGGCTTTGTACTTTTGGATGGTAGAGGTATCAACATATTATTACTTGTTCAAGAAAATGTATTATAAATCTAATTTTAAAAAGTTATTTGTATGTTTTCTTTTGTATGTGGATGTACACTTTTAATTATTGATAGACATGATACAATCCATAAAAACCTCAGAAGTAAAGTACAGAGTAGGGGATCAGTGGGAAGGTAAGGATCTGGAAAGAAGAGAAAATGGAATACACAATCAAGTAGAGAGAAGGAGAAGATTGGATGGAGTTAGAATAATAAATGTGCAGGGAGATGGAAGAGAGGCATGCAAGACAGAATAAGTAAGACAGCTAACTCTAAGGGCACATGAGGATCATGTAAAAACCTTCAGTTGTAGAAGCTTACTAAAGTATAAAGATATATAAAAGAAAGTCAATTGGAGTCACCAAATAACTGGCAATTCCCCAACTACACACCTTATTCCACCAAGTGTAACTTCTAGTATGGGGAAAGTGTGTTTAGCCGAGTAATTGGTGGAAGAGGTCCAAGGAAACCTACCAAAAGTACTCAGGCTATTGCCAAGTCTATTGATTGCTTTCTATAAGTTGACAGCAAGGCCCTTTTGCTGACGACAGTACTGACATGTCTTAGTGAACATGGAGGAGCCGAGATTGTGCCTAACTAGAGCCTTCACCAGTACTGGCTTTTGTTCATGGCACTGGAAGGTAGTCTGCAAACTAGAACAAGAGAAGTGGAATCACCATCCAAGCTACAAACATTAGGATCTACAACAGTGATCTCCATGGAATGCTGGTGTAGTAGTGATACAAAGGTTATGGAAGGAATCACCCTACCTTGAAATTTTTGAGACATTCATTACTAAATGGATGACTTCTTAAAACAGAGACACCATGAAACTAACAGAAGTTATGAATCAAATTGATTTAACAGATATCTTTAGAACATTTCTCATCCCGTAAGAGAATATACCTGCTCAGAACCTCATAGAACCATCTCCGAAATTGTTCATATAATCAGGCACAAAACAAGCTTCAACAGATCCAAGGTGTTTGAAATAATCCCATGCATACAATCAGATTTCCATGGAGTAAGGCTAGACTTCAATAACAACAAAAACAACAGAAAGCACACATACTAATGGAAACTGAATAACTCTCTCCTCAGTGATAACTTGATCAGGGAAAAATAAAGGAGGAAATAAAAGACTTTCTAGAATTCAATGCAAATGAAGGCACAGCATACCCAAACATATGGGACACAAGGAAAGCAGTTTTAAGAGGGAAATTCATAACACTAAGTGCCTTCATAAAAAAAATGGAGAGATCTTATACTAGCAACTTAGCACATCTTAACTAGCATCTTAGCAGCACATCTGAAACCTCTAGAACAAAGAGAAGCAAATACACCCAAGAGGAGTATATGGCAGGAAACAGCCAAGAAGATGGCTGAAATCAACCAATTGGAAACAAAGGGAACAATATAAAAAAATCAACCAAATCAAGAGCTGGTACTTTTAGAAAATCAACAAGATAGATAAGAACCTTAGCCAAACTAACTAAAAAGCACAAAGACAGTATCCAAATTAACAAAACCAGAAAGGAAAAGGGAGATTTAACAGCAGGCACTGAGGAAATTAAAAAAAAAAAACCCTTCAGATTATACTATAAAAGCCTATACATAACAATATTGGAAAACCTAGATGAAATGGATCATTTTCTAGACAGATGTCAAAGTGAAATCAAGATCAGGTAAACCATCTAAACATTCCCATAAATCCTAAGGAAATAGAAGCAGTAATTCAAACCTCCCAAACAGCAACAACCCTCCCCCCAACAAACAAACAAAAAGCCCAGAATGTGATTGCTTTAATGCAGAATTCTACTAGAACTTCAAAGATGAGCTAATACCAATACCTCATAAAGTATTCCATAAAATAGAAACAGAAGAACCACCCCCCTAATCCATTCTATGAAGCACAGTTATTCTGATATCTAAATCATACAAAGACTCCACAAAGAAAGGGAACTTCAAATCAATTTGACTTATGAATATTGATGAAAAAATACTCCCTAAAATTATTACAAACCCAATGCAAGAGAACATCAAAACCACTATTCACCACAATCAAGTAGGCATCATTCTAGGGATGAAGGGATGGTTCAATATATGAAAATCCATCAACATAATCCACCATACAAATAAACTCAAAGAAAAAAAATAACATAACATGGCCTTCTCATTATATGCTGAAAAAGCCACTGAGAAAATACACCTGTTCATATTAAAAGTCTTGAAGAGATTAGAAACTCATGGCACATACCTAGCTATAATAAAAACAATATCCAGCATGCCAATAACCAAGATCAAATTAAATGGAGAGAAACTTGAAGCAATCCCACTGAGCTCAGGAAAAATAGAAGCCTGATCAATCTCTCCCTGTTTATTCATTATACCACTCAAAGTTCTAGTTAGGGCAATTAGACAACAAAAGGAGATCAAAAGGATACAAATTGGAAAGGAAGAAGTCCAAGTATCACCATTTAATGATGAAATGATAGTATACATAAGCAAACCCAAAACTTCTACCAGAGAACTCCTCCAGCTGATAAACAACTTCAGCAAGTGGCTGGATAGAAAATTAACTCAAACAAAATAGTAGCCTTCCTTTTACACAAATGACAAATGGGTACAGAAAGAAATTAGGGAAACAACACCCTTCACAAAAACCACAAATAATATAAAATATCTTAGTGTAACTCTATCCAAACAAGTGAAAGATCTACATGGCAAGAACTTTAAGTCTCTGAAGAAAGAAGTCAAAGAAGACCTCAAAAAAGAAAATGAAAAGATTTCCCATCGTCATGGGTTGGTAGGATTAACATAGTAAAAAATGGCCACCTTACCAAAAGTAATCTACTCATTTAATGCAATCCCCATTAAAATTGCATGACAATTTTTCACAGACATGGAAAGAGCAATTTTCAACTTCAGGTGTAATAACAAAGAAACCCCAGGATAGCCAAAGCAATTTTCAACAATAAAAGAAAATCTGGGGGAATCACTATGCAAGGCTTCAAGCTGTACTACTGAGCAATTGTCATAAAAGCATGATATTGGTTCAGAGACAGACAGATAGATCAATGGAATAGAATCGAAGACCCAAAAATAAACCCATACACCTGTGGTCACTTGATCTTTGAGAAAGAAGCCAAAAACCATCCAGTGGAAAAAAGAAAGCATTTTCAACAAATGATTCTGGTTTAACTGGATGTCTTCCTGTAGAAAAATGAAATTGATCCATATTTATCATCTTGCACAAAGCACAAGTCCAAGTGGATCAAGGACCTCCACATAAAACCCAGATACCCTGAATCTAATAAAAGAGAAAGTGGGAAAGAGCCTTGAACACATTGGCAGAGGAGAAAATTTCCTGAACAGAACAGCAATAGCTCAGGCTCTAAGATCAAGAATTGACGGAACCTCAGGAAACTGAAAAGCTTCTCGAAGGCAAATGACACTGTCAATAGGACAAAATGGCAACCTGGGAAAAGATCTTTACCAACTCTACATCTCATAGAGGGCTAATAACCAAAAATGTACAAAGAACTCAAGAAATTAGACTTCAGAAAACCAAATACCCAGTTAAAAATGGGGTACATAGCTAAACAAAGAATTTTCAACTGAGGAATCTTGAATGGCCCAAGAAGCACCTAAAGAAATGTTCAACATCCTTAGTCATCAGGGACATGCAAAATCAAAATGATGCTGAGATTTCACCTTATACCAATCAGAATGGCTAAGACCAAATACTCAGGTGACAACAGATGCTGCCAAGGATGTGGAGAAAGAGGAACACTCCTCCATTGCTGGTGGGACTGCACACTGTAACAACCACTTTTGAAATCAATTTGGTGGTTCGTCAGAAATTTGGAAATAGTTCTTTCTCAAAACCCAGCTATACCACTCCTGGTCATATGTCCCAAAGATGCTCTACCATATGACATAGACATATGCTCCATTATGTTCATAGCTGCCTTATTTATAATAGCCAGTGGAAGAGTGGATACAGAAACTGTGGTACATTTACAAAACAGAATACTACTCATCTATTCAAAGAGCAGGATTTCATGAATTTTGTAGGCAAACGGGTGGAAGTAGAAAATATTATCTTGAGTGAGGTAACCCAGACCCAAAGGACATACATGGTATGTACTCACTGATAAGTGAACATTAGCCCAAAAGCTCAGAGACCATATGAGGCTTAAAAAGAAGGGGGCCAAAGTTTGTATGCTTCAATCCCACTTAGAAGGAGGATCAAAATAATCATGGGCAGCAGACGGGGGGATGTGCTGGGTGAGAGAGAGGGTGGAGAGGAAAATGGGGGCAGGAAGGACCAGGTATAGAAGAAACAGAAGAAAAGCCCAGAGGATCAGGAGAAAAAATATATAGCAGTGGGAGGAAGGGAACTGGGGCAGGGATTCACTAAAAAGTATCAGACTCCAGGGATGTGCAAGGAACCCAGGAAACAATGGGGATGACATTAGCTGAAATTCCTACCAACAGGGATATAGAACCTGAAGAGATGATCTCCAATAGAAAATAGATAAGTATGACCCCCAGTTGAATTTTCTACCCAGAATTGGTTTTGTTTAAAGGAAATGTGGGGACAAAAACAGAGCAGAGTCTGAATGAAAGGCCATCCTGGGACTATCCCAACTTGGATCCATCCCAAGGGTGGACACCAAATCCTGACACTATTCCTGATGCTGTGTTGTACTTGCAAACAGTAACCTAGCATGGTTGTGCTTTGAAAGGCTCTACCAAGTCCATGACTGAGACAAATGCAGACACTCATAACTAAACATTGGTCTGAAGTCTGGGTCCCCACAGGAAGACCAACATTGTCAAGGAACCTGGAACTCTGGGAGCTCCCAGAGACTAAGCCACCAAGAATAGAGAATACATGGGCTGGTCTAAGGTCCTCTAGCACATATATAGTAAAGGACTGCATTATTTTGTCTCAGTGGTAAAGGATGAACCTAATCCTCTGGAGACTTGGTACCCTAGAAGGGGAATACCCAGGAGTGATATGGCCTGGTGTGGCAGTATGTAGGTGGGTGAGCACCCTCTCAGAGGCAAAGGGGTTGGGGGACGTGATGAAGAACTCTGAGAGGGGAACCTGGAAGTAGGCAACATTTGGAATGTAAATAAATAAAATAATTAAAGAAAATCAGAGTAAAAAATAAGAAATAATGATTCAAAACATGAAAGTATTTTTGCAGGGCACAGGAGCAGTAGAGCAGCTGGGACAGGGTCCTTCCTGCCTCCATCTGCACCCAGAAGGTGGGGCGGTTCACAGCCCTCTGTGCATGGGTCTTGACGGGAGAGCTGGTCTCCCAGGAGTGCTAACACAGTCTTACAGACACACAGGAGGGACAAGCTCAAGCCAGAGATGGCAAGACCAACTAACACCAGAGATAACCAGATGGCGAAAGGCAAGCACAGAAACCAAGGCTACATGGCATCATCAGAACCCAGTTTTCTCATAACAGCAAGTCCTGGATACTCCAACACACTAGAAAACCAAGATCCTGGATTTCAAATAACATCTCATGATGCTGATAGAGGACTTTAAGAAGTACATAAATAACTCCTTTAAAGAAATACAGGAGAACACAGATAAACACCTAGAAGCCCTTAAAGAGGAAACATAAAAATCCCTTAAAGAATTACAAGAAAACACCATCAAACAGGAGAAGAAATTGAACCAAACCATCCAGGATCTAAAAATGGAAGTAGAAACAATAAAGAAATCACAAAGGGAGACAACTCTGGAGTTATAAAACCTAGGAAAGAGATCAGGAGTCGTAGATGCAAGAATCATGAACAGATAGAAGAGAGAATCTCAGGTGCAGAAGGTACAATAGAAAACATTGTCATAACAGTAAAAGAAAATGTAAAATACCAAAGCTCCTAACCCAAAACATCCAGAAAATCCAGGGCACAATGAGAAAACTTAACCTTAGGATAATTAGTATAGAAAAGAGTAAAGATTCCCAACTTAGAGGGCCAGTAAATATCTTCAAAACAATTATAGAAGAAAACTTCCCTAACCTAAAGAAAGAGATGCCCACAAACATACAAGAAGCCTACAGAACTCCAAATAGAGTGGATCAGAAAAGAAATTCTTACTGTAACATAATAATCAAAACACCAAATGCACAAAATGAAGAAAGAATATTAGAAGCAGTACTGGGAAAAGTTCAAGTAGTATATAAAGGTAGACCTATCAGAATTATACCAGACTTCTCAACAGAGCCTATGAAAGCCAGAAGATCCTGGGCAGATGTCATACATATCCTAAGAGAACAAAAATGCCAGCCCAGGCTACTATGCTCAACAAAACTCTCAATTACCATAGATAGAGGAACTAAGGTATTCCATGGCAAAACCAAATTTACATAGTATCTGTCAAAAAATCCAGTTCTTCAAAGGATAATAAATGAAAAAACTCCAATATATGAGGGAAACTACACCCTAGAAATAGCATAGTAAAATCTCCTTTAAACAAATCAAAAAGAAGATAGTCACACAAACATAATTATATCTCTAACAGCAAAAATAACAGAAAGCAACAATCACTTTTCTTTAATATCTCTTAATGTCAATGGACTCAGTTCCCCAATAAAAAGACATAGACTAATAGACTGGCTATATGAACAGGACCCAACATTTTGGTGCATACAGGAAAACCATCTGAGTAACAAAGAAAGAGACTACCTCAGAATAAAAAGCTGGAAAACAAATTCCAAGCCAATGGTCCCAAGAAAAAGCTGGAGTAGCCATTCTAATACTGAATAAAATCAACTTTCAACATAAAGTTATCAAAGAAGATAAGGAGGGACACTTGATATTCATCAAATGTAAACTCTACCAAGGTAAACTCACAATTCTGAATATCTATTCTCCAAATGTAAGGGCACCCACATTCATAAAAGAAACTTTCCTAAAGCTCAAAGCATACACTGCACCTCACACAGTAATACTGGGAGACTTCAACACCCCATTCTCATCAGTGGACAGATCATTGAAACAAAAACTAAACAGAGACACACTGAAACTAACAGAAGTTATGAACCAAATGGATTTAACAGACATCTATAGAACATTTTATCCTAAAACAAAAGGATGTACCTTCTTCTCAGCACCTCACAGTACTTTCTCCAAAATTGACTATGAAATTGGTCACAGAACAGGCCTCAACAGATACAAGAAGATGCAAATAATCCCATGCATACTATCAGATCACCAGGGACTAAGACTGGTATTAATATCAACAAAAATAATAGAAAACCCACATACACGTGGAAGCTGAAGAAGGCTGCTCAATGATAACTTGGTCAAGAAAGAAATTAAAGACTTTTTAATATTTAATGAAAATGAAGCCACATCATACCCAAATATATAGGCCATGGAACTGGAAATGTTAACACTAAAAAAGTGTACTCAAAAGAGCCAACCAGCATATATACTCTTTGGAAGGCAGTTTAAGTGTGCTTTATTAGTGCAAGACTGCTTTGTTAACAGTGGAAGAGGCAGGTAGACTGGAACTCCACTGGACAGAATTTATTTGCATGTTTCTTAGCAAGAGATATTTGGATTGCTATAAGTGCCCAGCAAGCTAACATCTATCCCTACTGAATTACAAAGTAACTAAAGACAGGGAATGCCAAAGGCTCCTTAGCTTCTGATAGCCCTTGATGTGGTCTAAACAATATGCCACTCCGCACTGAGACCCCCATACTCTTTGCTGTATTTGATTAGAGCTCACAGTTTTCTCCTAGAATGCCTCCTTATTTTGATTTTGGTCCTTTCAATTTTGGAAGATCACACTCTTTTCATATTATTTCCCTCCTTCCAAGTTAAGCTGAGACATACATCAGTTATAAATGTGTTTTAGAAAAGAACGTATCTCAAAATTGGAAAACAACCCTGAAGAACATCTAAACCTCACTATATTCAACTTGTTTCTTGAAACTGTTGTAGAGTGAAATAAAACTGGAAGTACAGTATAAGACATCCTGAAAGATACTTGAGGAAGAATAAAATTTGAATCTTACTAAAACACTACAGTATCTTTCTGTGTTATATATTTTAGAATAGCTGATAGAATTATGTTAAATTAGACTAGGGTTGTTACCAATTTGATAGGCAAGTCTTACGAAAACTTAGCTAAAGTTTATGGTCACATGGTCAAAACTCAACTCTTTTAATATTTTGCTGATTAATTATTCATTTACTTATTGGAGTTCTGTAATGGCAGGGAACTCATTACTTTTG
The DNA here is from genome assembly GCF_008632895.1 of Mastomys coucha. Classification (NCBI taxonomy): domain Eukaryota; kingdom Metazoa; phylum Chordata; class Mammalia; order Rodentia; family Muridae; genus Mastomys; species Mastomys coucha. The sequence continues at coordinate 16,549,882 of NW_022196899.1, forward strand.
GTTCACTATTGTTTCTTCCAAGTTTTGAATAGCATCTGCAGCCCAGTACATATGCAATATCAATTTATCCGATGAAAATTTAAGAATGATCCATTAATCACTCATTGATACTCTCGCTGGATACGAAGAACTTCAAGTATATTGAGCCTGTTTTTCTCTATATTTTACAACATGCCTCAACTTTTCATTATATCTTCTTGTCAAGGGACTTTGTCTTTGATGAAGGAATTTCACTATAGATATTGTGAGGAAACGAGTTTGGATATCCTTTGGTCACACCCTGTAGGTATATATTTTCTGAGCACTAACTTTCAGTCCAGTGAAATCTTCCCAACTGGCATATCGTATCATATATGTATATGTATATACATATATGATATCCTGATCACCAAGATGTGGAAATAGGAAAGCGCTAAAATAGACCATTGGCTTCAATAGCTGCCGTTCCTCAGGTTGGATCAGCTGCTCTTTAGATTCTGACTCTGATCAGAGATTCCTTGTCTATTCTAGAAAGGTGGAACCAGCTAGGGAACCCAGAATTGGGGCTAGGTACTTTTAAATCATTACTTTAGAAGATTATTCACTTTACATCCAACTCACTGCTCCCTCCCAATCACTGCCTCTCAGTCATTCTTCTTCTCCCCTTCCCTTCTCCTCTGAGAGAGGCCATCCCCTGGGTATCACCCCATCCTGGTTCATCAAGTGTCTGTGGGGCTAGGCACTTGCTCTTCCACCGAGGCCAAACAAGGCCAGTACAGCTAGAAGACATATCCCACAGTCAGGCAACAGCTTTTGAGATAGTCTCAACTACAGTTGTTTGAAACCCACAATAAGAACAATCTGCATATCTGCCACACATGGTATATGTGTGTGTGAGGATCTACCCTACCGCATGTATGCTCTTTGGTTGGTGTTTCAGTCTTTGATAGGCCCTAAGGGTTCAGGTTAGATGACTCTGTTAGTCTTTCTGTGGAGTTTCCTATGCTCTTCATGGCCCTCAGTACTTCCCGCAACTCTTTCATAAAAGGCCAGAAGCTCCATCCATTGTATGGCTCTGGTTGTCTGCATTTGTCTGCGTGAGCTGCTGGGTGGAGCCTCTCAGAGGACAACTATGTTAGACTCCTGTCTGAAAGTGTAACAGAGTATCATCATTAATCCTGTCTAGGATTGGTGCTTGCCAATTGTTTTTCCTAGCTTATGGTGTTGCCCGGAAGTTGTGGAACCTTTAGTAGATGTGACCTTGCTGGAGGAAGTGGGCCATGGGGATTGAGGAGGTTGCCTTGGGTTTTCTTAGCTGAGCCTTACTTCCTTTATGCTTTCAGCTTCCATCTTCAGGCACAATGTGACTAGTCATTCATACTCTTGTAAGTGGTTTTTACATTCATTTTCACTTATCTATATGTGTGCCTGCCTATATATGGAATATGTGCAGTACTCGAGAAAGCCAGAATAGATTGTTTGGACCTTGGGTTCTAAATGGTTGTTAGCCATCAGAGATAGGTGCAGGGAAGCAAATCGAAAGCCTCTGAAAAAGTAGGAAGTGCTCTTTATCACTGAGCCATCTCTCAAATCCCCTGTTTCAGTCTCTTGCTGCCACTCCTATAGTCCATCTTAAACCATGATGGTACTTGATCTCAGCAATGAGAAACATAACTATATATCACCCGTGTGATAATGAAAGCATAAAGATTGTCATAGCGCAGTGCCAGAGTTTGCATAGGTTTTGAGCTCTATCCGAATAGATGTTACTTTTGCCCCAGATAGGGCTAGGCTGAATATGTATTTGTACATGTGAGAATGGTAGTGGATTCGCCTGTATTTATGGAATAGGCAAAACAAACAAAACAACAACAACAACAACAACAACAACAAAAAACCCATGGATTCTACAGTTTTGCTTCACATTATAATTCTTGCCTTCTGAGCTTTTGTGTGATGAAGAATCACACAGCAACACTGATAGTTGGACCAGCAAATCAGGTTCAGAAGGTGATTGGATTATGTTTGGTAGGACTCAGATCCTCCCTTGGTGCAATATGTTGCCATGGACAAATAGAGGAAAGTGGTATCTGGGCCTTTTACTCCTTTGACACAGAGACCAAAAAATATGCACTATCTGCCCCAAAGCCAATCTTCAGACCTTTATATTGCAAGGCAGCCTGACATTTTTTCTTCTACATTAAAAAAATATCCTCCTATACCCTTAACATTTGATATTTTCTCTCCCAGAATTTTCTGTTCCTTAAATGTCTCCATTTCTGGTTCCCCTGCTTTTTCTTTCACTTTTGAACTCAGTATGTTCTTCTGAAGTAATTTTCCTCCTTCTCATTAACCTGGCTCCAGTGCACACACTTTTCAGCCTCATTCTGCCATCTACATAAATTACGGAGGTTATTTCAGCCTTCTATCTCAGGCCTCCTTTTACATCCAGGCTTCAGAGGGCTTGGGCTTCTTGCCATTATCCCTGATTAGTCCTGCATTTCTTTTGTTAGGTAATGACCTGGCAAGAAAATAATTTTTTTAATGTTACTTCCACCTAATTTAATTCTTTTCAGCAAAGGGCCAACATGCTGGGATCAGAATGCTGGTCTGACTTCTCTTGATTGTCTCTTTCTATAGCCCACTAATGTGACCTGAATATATAAGATAATGCACGAGGAGCTTGAATTCAATAAAGACTTACGCACTTACTTAATTTTTAAAATCTAGGCTTGGTCCAGATTTTGTTGGTCTAAGTTCTGTGAGTTGTCATTCAGGTGAAGAATAATTCCTGAAAATGTAGTAGCTAAACAACTATTTTTAAAGTTTAATTTTTACTTGACAGGTCATTGTTTCAATACATTTTCTTTATAGTTTAACCCTGTTCTTTGGGGAAATTTTAAATTAATATAAAAATGGTATAGTTAACTGTTATCTACTTATCACTTAGTTTTAACTACTTAAAATTCTATATATTATACTTACTTCTATATACTCAGGCCTTCCTATTAAAGCATTTACAAATAAATTCTAGTCAGCATACTGTTTTGTAAAATTCTTTCAGTGAGTAATAAATTAATTTTTAAAATTGTTTGATAAGTATCTTACTCCTTAATCTCTCTCTGCTTTCTCCCTGAGATGCATTCCTTGTTGTGATGGATTTAATATGTACTTTCATATCTGTAATCATCTTATATCTTGCTTGATATTAGCATTGAAATTATATATTTTTAAAAATAAATGTATCTTTTTAAAACAATATTATGTTACTTGACTAAATTTCTAAGGAGACTCTGCAGTGCTTGTGTTTAGAGTTACTGGTTTAAGGCATCACATACACACACACACACACTCACACACACACTCACATTCACACACATACCCACACACACACTCATATTCACACACACACACAGAGACACACACACTCACACACACATACACACTCACACACACATACACACACACTCACATACACACACACACAGAGACACACACACACTCACATACACTAACACACAGAGACACACACACACACATACACACACACACACACACACACACACAGAGAGAGAGAGAGAGAGAGAGAGAGAGAGAGAGAGAGAGAGAGAGAGAGAGAGAGAGAGAGAGAGAGAGAGAGAGAGAGAGAGAGAGAGAGAGAGAGAGATGCAATTGTTACCTAAGTAGAACCTAAAATGTAGGAGTTAATCGTTTACAGGAGACTGAATTAAATTGCGAGACTACGCAAGTTATGTGTCTAGATGTAGGCACTAGGAGTGTCACTAGTAATGTGCTAGTGCCTGGTAGAAGAAACAAAAACTAGGATGTGGGCCCTGTGTTTATAAACACAATTAATGCAAAGTTACCACGCAGTGGAGGATTCAAAACATCTGCTTCCACGTTGAGATTCCCTACAAGTCTCTCAGGTGCTATAGAGAGTGGAGGGGGTCTAGCACCGAGCACCATCACCCAAGTGCAGATCGCAGGCTCCAAAGGCTCAAACCTTCAGCTGGCTCCCATGAAGCCAAGAGGCCTCTCTGCCTTGTTCCTTGAGCATGGGAGAAGTATTCTCTTCTGAATCACTTCTTTTCCATGAATTCTCCGGCCATTGCTCTCCTTGCTCTGCACTAGCACCGGACCCCAGCAAACTCTGAGAGTTACCTTCTTTTCCATGGATTCTCTGGCCATTGCTCTCCTTGCTCTGCCCTAGCACCGGACCCCAGCAAACTCTGAGAGTTACCTTCTTTTCCATGAATTCTCCGGCCATTGCTCTCCTTGCTCTGCCCTAGCACCGGACCCCAGCAAGCTCTGAGAGTTACCTTCTTTTCCATGGATTCTCCGGCCATTGCTCTCCTTGCTCTGCACTAGCACCGGACCCCACCGGACCCCAGCAAACTCTGAGAGTTACCTTCTTTTCCATGGATTCTCCGGCCATTGCTCTCCTTGCTCTGCCCTAGCACCGGACCCCACCGGACCCCAGCAAACTCTGAGAGTTACCTTCTACTTCCAAACTTCACGGAATCAATTCTCTCAAGGGCAGCACCTCTCTCTTTTTTTCCTGCTCAAGATGAATTTTGCTTCTTTGACCAAATTCTTCTTCAGAAGGCAGTGGATTCTCTGAACTCCAAACTTCCAGGAAATGAGCTCTCTCCCCCCCTCAAAAGTATAAAAATGTATAATGGTTCTGTTAATTATTTCTAATAAGTTGTACTAATTTTCATTATTGCAAACAACGGAATACACATTTAAACAATTCATGGAAGAATTTTTGCCTTTAAACGGTTCTGTCTGATGACTGAATACGGGGCCTGGTGAGAATGAAGTTCAAATGTTCCAGGAAAGGAAACAGCTGTTCAAATTTGTATGGCCTGGGCTTGTCACTGCTTTTAGTAGGGTGTTCAGATGAGGAGAACAGACTAGGCCTGCTCAAACGACAGTCATAGGGAAAGACTCTAACAATCAGAGTGTTAAAATAACAAAGGCTGCATCACTCATGCATGTAGATAGAGCTACCTCACTCATGCTTACAGTTTGTGCTACATCACTCGTGCATGTAGTTAGTGTTGGACAAGCAGTAGTCTAGTGCAATGATTTGCCCAAGTCGTTCTGGAGAAACATCTAGGAGTGGGAGCTTTCCTCCTTGGTTCAGATGCCCAAATCATCTTCAGAAACTAATATCCTTCTGCTGTCTTGCTTAATTGATGATGAATAGAGCAAGAAAAAATGCTTAAAATGCTGAAGCAGAAAAATCAGTTAAAAGATTTGTTGCTATACAAATCCTACCAATCCTTTGGAGCTAATACAATACATTCCTTCAGAATCTGGGTGACTGATACCATGGATACACAATCATAATAATTTTATTTGAAACATTGGATGTGTGGAAATTTTCAATGGAATATTTTAAGCAGTGAGCAAATGCAACTTTTCCTAATATAATACACAGGATTTTAAAATTTTATGAAATTTTATGCAGATCTGTATTCTGTTTATAAAACTTCAATTTTATATGGTATTAGTGTGTGTGTGTGTGTGTGGTCTATTTGTGCGTATGAGTCTCTATATATGTGTACAGTGTGTGCGTTTATTGTGTGTTGTGTTTGTTGCATGTGTGGGTATGGATATGAGTGCTTGTGCAAATGTGGAGGTCAGGCAAGGGTGTTGAGCATCCTACTCTATTACTCCTCTGCCTCATTGCCTTGAGTTAGGGTCTTCATTTGAGCCTGGAGTTAGACTGGCAGCCAGCAAGTCCTAGTTATCATCCTGCCTCACCCTTATAGTGCAGGGAGTCTAAGTATACTGACTCATACCAGTCTTTTGTACGGATTCTTTTTTTAATTAGATATTTTCTTTATTTACATTTCTAATGATATCTCCTTTCCTAGTTTCCCCTCCAAAAAAAAAAAACCTGTTTCCTCCCCCTTCCCCCTGCTCACCAACCCACTCTCTCCCACTTCCTGGCCCTGGCATTCCCCTACACTGGGGGCATAGAACCTTCACAGGAACAAGGGCCTCTCCTCCCATTGATGACCCACTAGGCCATCCTCTGCTATACGCATGCTGCTGGAGCCATGAGTCCCTCCATCTTTGGTTGGTGGGTTCTAACAGCTTGAGTTCTAGTCCTCTTGCTTGCTCAATCATTGCTATTTCCTATTGACCAATCTACCTACCTCTGGAACACACGTATGGTCTTTATTTCTACCTTACTTTATGTGATATGTTCTCTCCCTGAACCGGGAACTCATTGAGTCATCAAGATCAGCTTATCATTGAGCTCCAAAGACCCACTTGTGTCTGCCACCATGCTCAGCTTTTTATGTGGGTGTTGGGCATCTGGATTCATCTCTTAATCCTTGCTCTGAGGGCACTTTACTGACTGAGCCATCTCCTGAGCCCCATGTTGAAGACTGGGTGCTCCTAGGATGCTAATCTTTACTGTCCATCACTGAGCACATCGTTGCTCCTCCATAGAAGTAAAATCTGCCACAGGAGGCTTCTTCTGCTACACTGTTTATTTGTCACTGTCATCTATGAGCACCCAGATGTTACTCTTTCAAGTCTTACACACTAGACTTCCAGATGTCCCCATTCCTGGTTCTTCACCCATCTTGACTCCTCTGACTTTAGAGTCACATATTATGGAGTGTCCATTGTTTGTCTTTATTCTCCTTTCAGTAGTCAACATTCATTCCATACCTAATTTCTGGCTCATCTGTGTTAACTCTCCCTATCCTAGGACTTTCTCTTCTTGGTACCTGTGGTAACTACTATTTTTCTTGTCCCGTTCAAACCTGACCCCTGCTTTCTTTTGAAGCTTTAAATTGTCCTTATTTCCCTCTAATATGTATTTCTTTGAATATTTTACCTGTGTACCTTGTTTTCTTTTTTGGTACAATAATATCTATATATCAATGAAAACACAATCTACAGCTGTGGTTCAGAATTCATTCTTGAACTCTAGGTCTAAGGGTTCAGGCTTGAACTTTTAACTTGATAGTCCAGTGAATGCCATTGTCAGCAAGATCTTCATTCTACTGCTGCTGTTCACATTGTCAGCTCTCCATAGTATCCTGCCTTGCTCATAGGTTGTTTTCAACCTGATTTGCTTATCTTGATATCTCCAGGTCTTCAACCTCGAAGCCACCTTTCACTTTTTAATTTTCTCTTTATAAAAGCAATTCACCATTGTTGATTTCCTTTCTTAAAGCCAGTGCAGTCTCTCTCAGATATGCCTGCATTTTCCTGCTCCCTATTATATTAATTCCGATGTGATTATTATCCTAAAACAGGCCAAGTGCCATAGTTCATGTTGATTAAAGTCTCTACGCTCCAAATTCAGAAGCTCTGAGAAAGTAACAATTGCAGCATGGATTTTTTATTTCCTATAATTTCAAGTGGATAACTTTTAAAAGTAAAAGTTTCTTACTTTTCATTGTATGACTTTTCCTCTGGGAAACATCTTCTGTGCATTTCTTTGGTCATCTGCCTCTTGGGCTCACTACTGGCCATAGCTACTGCTCTGTGGGCTTTAATTTGCCTCTTATCAGCCTTATAATCTAAGTCCATTTTCTTGCTTTAATTCATCGATCATTACTTTTTCATTTCTGTGGAACATTACTCCATCATGGTTGGCATTCAGTCAAAATGGAAAGAATGGAAAAGAAAACAAACGACATTGCTGGGAATTGGTAACCATGGCCCGAAGTTCATTGTGCATGCATTTGGAATCCTATCTCTCTTATCTTTCTGTGTCTGTGGTATCAGACACTCTTATTCATTCATTTAAAATTTATACGGTGCCTTCATAGAATGGCTGCCCAAAGGGGAGCAAGGCCAGCAATGGATAAATAAATAATAAATAAGTGCTTCTGGACAAATAATGCACAGGCAAAATCCTGTAAGGAAAATGAGATGCAGCATCAATATGTTTATGACTAAAGTAGTTGAGGGAGACTATGCAAGAAGGCGACATTATTAGCCAGGGTGCAACAGAAGACAGAGAAGTAGGCTGGTAAAAGCACCGAAAAAGAACTTTCCAAAGGAAGTCACTGCAACTGAGGGTTTCTTAGGACCTTCCGCTTATGCCTAATTTATAAGTTCAGACCATATTTGTAACTACACTTAGAATATTTCAAAATATTCAAATTACACATGCATTAGAACCACTGCACCAAAGAAATGTTCGTAGCATTATTAAGAATAGAGCAAAATAAACTTCTCCTGTTATAAAAGTGGGTCTTTATTTATTGATAGTTTCTGTGGTGACCCAAGTTGACCCAAGTAGATCAATTTGAACAAATTAATGATGATCCTCTACAGTATACAAAGAAGAATAGAAGATGAACCTCAAGATATAGGAACTAAACTTCCTGTTTTCACATTTTAAATTTTTATTTCTGCTATTTATTACCGCCTTTTTATTATCCATTCTAAAAGCTATTTCTTCCAATACTCCACCCATCCACAGTCTTCTCCTCATATTTTCTCTGAATTTGGCTGTTTAAAAGTTCAGGGTACTTGGCTTTTTCCTGGGTGATGACCTTCTGAGTCATTTGAATCACAGTTGGTATTTCTGAACATTTGAAATGCTCACGGCATGAAACCTTCTCATTTCTGAAAGAAAGGCTGCCACAAATACTAAACTTTATTGAAAATGGACCCAGATGCTGATGGAAAACACAAATGTTATCCAAGTTTGGTATTTATATATTAAAAATATTTTTGTTCCTAATAGCGGTATGTGGCTGCATTCCTTTTCTTCATGTAGAGGCCCACTTACAAGGAAATGGTGACGGAAATGATAGAAATGAAATTAATTAACAGCTCGTGCACTTGATTTGGCTCCTATGGATTTTGTAATGGCTTTGTTTATATATAGCTGTCTCTTGCTTATTTTTGACAAGTTTGGACAAAATATCTGTTCTGCACTTTCTGGGTATCTGATGCTGCATGAGATAAGAGAGACCTAGAGAAGAACAATTAAGGGAGTATACACTTTTATGTGAACTGATGATGTATACCTCTCAGGTTTCTATTAAAATTAAGTGGACACTTTAGGCTAAGGATCTCTTCTATAGGGACAAAATTAAAGCAATTGTTTGTGTTAGTTACCGGTTTATTTACTTACTCATTTTTGTGTGCATTGCTGTTTTGCCTGCATGTCTGTCTGTCAGATTTCCTGGAACTTGTGTTATAGACAGTTGTGAACTGTCACATGGGTGTTGGAAATTAAACCTGGGTCCTCTGGAAGAGCAGTTACTGCCCATAATCACTATCTCTCCAGTCCCGTTAACTGCATGTTTTGTGATTTTGTTGTTGTTGGTTTTTTTGTTTGTTTGTTTTTTGTACTTTAAGACGATTCTGTAATTTGATGGCTAAAGGTCTCTTTAAGCAAGGAAGGTCTGGCATCTAGAAGGAGGGCTCTTTCACTTACCTTCCTTCTGCTGTCTCTGTCTTCTTTGGCTTCATCATAGCAACCTCTCACAAATAAGCCAAAATAGTGTCTAGCTATTGTTGACACTGAGGTTCTTTAACTTTACAATTTCACCTGATAAAACATATCTGTCACTTATACACAACAAATTAAAGGGATACTTTTACTATAGAAACTGGTAAAACCAAGTTTTATTGAGTTTATAATTTTATTACTATGTATTAGGATACATATGTTTATCCCTCCTTGGGATAATACCAGTCTGATATGGACGCAGCCTTTTAGCATTTCTATATACTTGTGAATACTCACTTACATACATGCACATTAATGTGAGGTTATGTCTTTGTGTGTATCTAAGCCTTGGAAAAACGTTTTGTTTGTATGTTTTATTTTCTTCTTTTTCTCTCCCAATCCCTCTCGTTTTAGCTTTGTTCTTTGGGACAGGTTGTCTCTCTGTAGCTAAGGCTGGCCTGGAATTCACTAAGCATCCTGGACTAGACCTGAGATTGTAGATGACAGATGTGAACCACCCAACCCAGCCCATTTTTATGGTGTATATATTAGTTATAAAATAGTGTTATCATTGGACTTTCAAAATCATGGATTAGAAATACCCTGAATTCACTAAGTTTGTTGATGAGGTGTTAGGATTTAATGTTAAAAAAATCTGAGTTAATTAGTGTGTATTGTCTTTAAATGAAGTGGTGGTTAATCCACTGATAGATTCTAGCAGCATCTGTGGATATTGTGGGATATCCACAATATCTGTGGGACGAATATAAGATAAAAACAGTATGTCTTATGACAGTATATACTGATATTTGTTGAACATTATCTGTTACCAAATACTACTGTGCATTCCTGAGTATGACACTATGGTTCCCTTGCTTGTTATTTTGCTTTGTCCCTTCTTGCCCTTCCCATAAGCACTCTCTCTTCTTATATAATCCTGCTTCTAACTTCTTGGTCTCCCTGGGATAATGGTCATGGGTGAACATGTCTCCTGAACCCACAGTAATAGCATTTGATGGAGGCTGAGCTGATCCTAGAGGTTTACTTACTGCTAAAGTTGTAGACAAGACTGTGCCCTACAGGGGATTAATAAAAGGATGTTGGGATGAAAGAATCATTTTCCTTTGTTGTAACTGCTCTGAGGTCATACAACCCCAGCCTAATTGGTCAGTGAATCAGTGGCTTTTCTTTTTCCCAAAATTAAAAGTGCATCTCTGTCATTCATGGGCAAAACCAGTGTTTTGTTTTGTTGTTTAAATTGATAAGAAGAGGATTTTATAAATTGTTAAAAGTGTGACTGTGAAAATCGGTTCACCCTTCCTGCTTTCCCCATTTTTCTTTTACACAGCCAAGTTCTCAGGCCTTGCCTGTTCTTCTCCTCTTAAGGGAGGGAAGGAGGAGGCACAGAATTTGGAAAGGCAGATGAGTCAGTTATATATAGTAGAAATGAAAGAGCAAAGATTGCATTTGGAAATGTACACAAATACAAAGGAAAAGTGTGTGTGTTAGGGAGAGAGGGCCATAAGACCTGTTTCTAAGAATTTCTGAGAACGTTGAACAACGAAGCCAGATGCCTGACACTGAGTGGTTCTCTGAAATTGTAAGATGAAAGGAAAGGGAAAAGGTCCTGAAACCATACTTAAGATAATTGCAGAGTCGTCTGAATGTAGCTTTCGTTTGCCGCTTCCTCCAGATATGTGAATAAAATGTTCAAATATTTTCCTTAGAGGATGGAAAGATGGTTTAGAAAGTAAGCGTGAGAGACTGAGTATAGCTTTCCAGCAACCCAATTAAAAGTCAGGTGTGGCCACCAGCTTCTATAAAACCAGGCCTGGGGTAGGGGTGGACACAAGAAGCTCCCTCGGGATTCCTGCAAAGCAGCCTTGCCAAAGTACAGGGAGTGTTTAAATGAGAAATCTTGTGTCAAAAAGTAGGTAAAGAGTGATAACGTGCATTCATATAAACACGTATGTCCAGCTGCACACAGGTACACACACATGCACAGACGTATGCATGTGTATGTCTGTATGATACAGACATACACAGGAAAAATTAAATAATTGTTACAAAATACATTTCTTTCTGATTGGCAACCTGATAAAGGTGATCAATTTTGTTAGATTAAAAATGAGGAATTTCTCTTTTTGGTATAAAGAATGGTACATTGCCTCAGTCCCACTTGGAAGGGAGAAGAAAGCAATCACAGGGGTGAAGAGTGGGGGGCGGGGAGGGAAAGGGGACAGGGAGAGGGAGAAGGGAACGTGATCAGGAATTAGGGAGCAAGATGGAAACCCTGAGGTCCAGCCGAAAGAATGGAAACAGGAAACCTTGGGAAGTAGGAGGTGGGGGACCCTCTTGAAAGTACCAGAGGCTTGGGTTGTGAGAGGCTCTTAGGACTCAAAGGGAGGAACCTTAGATGAAATACCCTACAGTAGGGAAAGGGAACTTGTAGAGTCCACCTACAGTAGAAAGGCAGGACATCAAGTGGAGGGATGGGGTTGCCTTCCCACAGTCAAAAACTCTAACCCATTAATTGTTCCTGTCTTTAAAAACTGCAGGGACAAAAATGGAGAAGAATCTGAAGCAAAGGAGGCCCAGTGACAGGCCCAAATTGGGATCTAGCTCAAGAGAAGGCCCCAAGGCCTGACACTATTACTGAAACTATCAAGTGCTCACAAAAAAGCGACCTGTCATGACTGCCCTCATCAGATGCAGATATTTACACCCAACCAATGGACAGAAGCTGGTAACCCCTGTAGTTGAATTAGGGAAAAGCTGGAAGAAGCTGAAGGGGAAGATAACCTTGTAGGAGGACCAGCAGTCTCAATTAACCTGGACCTTTGAGATCTCTCACACACTGGACCACCAAACAGGCAGTATACACCAGCTGATATGAGGCCCCCAACATATACAGCAGAGGACTGCCAGGTCTGAGTTCAGTCAGAGAAAATGCACCTAGCCCTCAAGAGACTGGAAGCCCCAGGGAGTGGAGATGTCTGGTGGGGTGGGGGTTGGAGCGTGGGGACATCCTCATGGAGATGAGATGGGGGGTATGCGATGAGGCATAGTCCAAAGGCAGACCTAGAGGGGGATAAAGACTGGAGTGTAAAAATGAGGTTAAAGAATAATAATACTAATAATAAAAAGAATGGTGCATTGGAGTTTTTGGTGGCCCTAATATAGAGAAGGGTGTGGCAGTCAGTTTTAATACATTGGCTTGGCTTAGTCACATTACTCACATATTTAATTTAATGTGAGTGTAGGTATTTCTATGAAGGTTGAAACAGATTATGCTGTGTGATGACTCGTATGAAAAATGGCCCCTAAAAGATTATTTATTATTTATTTGAATGTTTGGTCGCTTGGTATTAGATTGGGGAGGGTTAAGTGGAGTGACTTATTGGAAGGAGTGTGTCACCAGGGACTTAGGTTTTAAAAGCCCACAGAGTTCCCAGTTGGCTTTCTCTCTGGCTCGGCCTCGTAGTGTTCCTATGAGGTCCATACTTACCTGCTGCCCTACTCTCTTTAGTGACTGTGGTGGCTTAAATATGTAAGCCCCACCCCCCCAGACTTATGTGTTTCAATGTTTGGCCACAGGGGATGACAATATTAAAATGTGTTGCCTTGTTGGATGAAGTGTGTCCTTGTGGAGGCAGGCTTTGAGGTCATACATGCCGACGCTATGCCAGTGTGGCACACTGTCTCCTTACGTTGCTTTCAGAGCAGATGTAAGAACTCTCAGCTCTTTCTCCAGCACCATGCCTGCCTGGATGCTACCATGCTTCCCACCATGATGGTCATAGACTAAACCTCTGAAGGTGTGAGGCGGCCCCAATTAATACCCAAAGTAAGATGACGATCATGGACTCTAACCCTCTGAAACTATAAGCCAGAACCAAATAAGATACATTCTTCTAGAAGTTGCCTTGATCATGGTGTTTTTTGGTAGAGGTAATAAAAAGGTAACTATGACAACCTTCCATAACGTGGGTCAGCCTCGCCTAACAACCTAAATGTTTCAATACAGTAACAGGATGGAAGACCTTGGTGGGGAAGAAATTCATGCCTATGTATTGCTCCTGCCACACACATAATTAGCGCTTTCTCTGTGGGCATTGGTTCTCTAGCTCAAACTCCATGTTCTGGCTCCCGGTCTGCCCAGCCACGTGACCCATTTCCCCCAGAAACACAGTGTGCTGGTCATATCTGTAGTGAAGGCTGTACGAGTATTCAAATTCCTATGCTCGTCTGGCCCTGCCTTGACTTTGTCTGAGTCACTTCTGTTACGTGCATAGGAAGGTATTCCCAGAGAAAGCAAAGCGAGAGACTCCTTAGGGATGATGGTGGGAAGGGTTAGCGGCTCTAGGTGGGTGGCTGATAAGCTGTGTATAAGATGAACATTCACCACTCACTGTGTTTTTATTTGGTGGTACAGGACAGACAAAGGAGTTCTTTTCACACTTCATTCCAAATCTGCACTCTAAGCTTAGTTCTGAGGATTTCAGTGCTCTGAAAGACAATAATATGGTGTCCACATGAGCATATAGAACAGATAGCCAGTGTCTGTCACCATACTACAGTGCCAATGTGAGTGTCATTGTGAGTCACACATGGAAGCTGTTCTGTGTTCAATTATCGTTTTGTTTCTAGATATTTCTTTCTGAAGGGTTAGCCATGAAACATCCCCATGGTCTCTCATTAATATGAACCTTTTTCATATTTTTCTGCATTCATTAACATTTTTAAATAAAATTTATGTGAAATAAATCAATAAATAAACGAATGTGGAGTAGATTAAAAAAAAAGAAAGACAATAATATGAACATTCTTAGGAATATGGGCTGTCTCTTCTTTAAGTCCCAGGTTTTGTTCCAAGTATCTTCTGAAGACATGCTGCTCTGAGTTCGGTAGATTCTGGCTACAAAATAAAACTAAGAAAAAAAAATGAATATTCTGACCTATGAGGACAAATCCCTGTGAAGGAGTGACATGTAATGAAAGGGTTTAAACTATGGAATGATTTCAACACGTTTATCCCAAAGAGGAGATAAAATAATTGTGATCAGCTTTCAGGCTGAATCAAAGAACAATTTTTTGTTGCTGTTTTTATTGTTGTTGTTTTATACGGGTATATGTGAATGTTAGTGTGCATGTGTATATGTGTGGATATAAATGCATGAGTGTGTACAAGTGTGTGAATGTTTGGACACACATATATGCATACAAGGGTGTGTCTATGCACTGATGTATGTATGTTTCTATGTATGGTTACAGGTACACATTTGTGCAGGTTTGTACACCAGTGTGTTTGGGTGTGGAGCCCTGAGGAGGCTATTACACATTCTGTTCTTTCACTTTCCACCTTATAACCTAGAGACAAGGTTTCTCACTGAATGTGGAGCTAGACTGGTGAGTACTAAGCCTCAGAGCTTGAGCTCCAGAAGCACACATCCACGATTGGCTTTTTGTGTCACTGATGTGTGTGTGTGTGTGTGTGTGTGTGTGTGTGTGTGTGTGTGTGTGTGCGCATGTGTTGTAAACAATGGCTTGGATCTTCTTGACTCAAGTTGAATTCATGTCCTCATGCTTGTGTAGAAAGTGCTCTTACTATCTGAGCTACACAAACCCTAGTATCATTGTTTTTAATCCTGATCACCATTAATGTTTACCCCAAGTTAGGATAGGTATGTGCAAAAGGAAGTTTTGAGCTTTTTCCAAAATTCAAGATCAATTTTATGTAACTGGAAGGTTCCATATGCATCAGCTGCTTTCTTAAAAACTCACATTATTTATCATTTTCTGTGTTTTTAGGTTTCTTTTGCTATACAACATATATTGTTCTGTGAATTACCCTCTACTGTACTTCACCTTAAGAGTGATGGAAATGCAAATTACTTTAGGAAGAATGTCATGAAGTCATTGTCGGCGTTGATTACTGAGCAGACATCTTGTCCCAATTTCATAGAAGATTTTAAAAGTTTATATAAAAATGGCTTGGGTCTTCTGAGAAACTATTGGGTCACTGGGAATATTATAAAATGCATCTCACTTAGTTTTAAGTCTGCTTAAAGATGTTAAAATGCAAAGAGTGATCACCTGGTTCATCAGCTAGGAACAGTTTTTGTTCTTCCAGAGGTTACAGGTTCAGTTCCCAACGTTCACCTGGTAGCTTACAAATATCTGTAACACCAGTTCCAGAGCATCTAGTGTTGTTTTCTGGCCTCCATGGGCACAAGGTATGCACACGTAAGTCACTCACACATTCACATAAAAATAAAAAATAAATAAATCATTAAAGCGCCAATATAGTCAGGCATTGTGGAACATTTTCAGTAGTCTTAGGTATTGAGAAGGACAAGATGGTGCGAACACTTGAATTTGTAAATTTAAGACTAGCCTAGGTGACATAGCAAGAACTGCCTTGAAACAATAACAGCAAAACGAGCAAAAACTCATTCTAATAAAAAACATTATGCAAATTCCAAGCTGGAATCCAGGTTAAACATGGAATGGAGATTGGGTGAAGTGCAAACTGCTCTGTTCTACCTTTTGATGTACTTGGTTCATTCCTACACCACAGTGTCTTGGAATTAGCTTTTAATGTAAAGTTTTGTCTTATTTTGTGCATTTTTGTTTCCATTTTGTGAGATCGAGTTTCATGTAACCCAGTCTAACCACAAACTCACCATGTAATCAGGGCTAGCTTTGACTTCTTGAGCATTCCCTAGTACTGGAACACTAGTTGTAGGCCACGATTATAGCAAATAAGTCTACAATTAAATTTTTTAAACAAAAAATTAATAATTTTAAGATAATATTGGTGAGTTTTATAGATAATGGCAATGTTTCTTTGCATAGACTTCTATACAATTTTAAAGCATCTCTTTTAATGAAATTAAGTTACATTTTCTACACTTTAATGATGGTAGCAATCTGTCTATTGGCTGTGTCCTCACACTCATCTTTTAGTGGTTTTGGTGCATGCTGGGTGGGAATGAGTGTTCTGTTTAGTGACATTCCTGTAGCAGTGCTGATCCTCATGGACCTCCTTGGGAAGTAACAACAGACAATCTCCCGGGCATTATTATTAGAGCCGAGTACAGTGATCCCATGCAGTAGGCTTTTATTTCAAGGAAATAAAAATTAGGCTTGAAAAATGGCGTTGGCTATGGTTTATGCTATGAAAATTAAAAATTAAACTTCAAGTAAAGGGGCTCAGATAATTTATAAAAATGTTTTCTTCTGTTTTCTAATCAGTGTTCTTACATATATACATATATATACACACACACATATATATATGTACCTTCAGTACCAGAATCAGATATGTCATTATGTGACATGAAATTAATACATAATATTTACATGAGGAAATTTAAGTTGTTGTAATAATCATTTTCATGTCTGCATATAGACTAAATAGAGAGGAAGGTTGTATACCTCTTTAAACATGGTATATTATTGAATGTCCTACAATAGGATATCAAGTTTATTTCATTACCCATATTTAAATATGAAAATTTGAAACATAGTGGCCTGGTAACTACCTAGAGGAATGGACTGAACTCTTAGGGCTGAGAGTATTAACCTGGCCCATGATATCAAAGACTGTGTCCTTAGCAGCTATTCATCACCTGCACATACTTGATTACATGAAAGAAAACACAAAATGAGCCAAACCAAAACTACAACATAACTTCAACCACCCAAAAGAAAATCCTTCTATTTGCACCATGGTGGACAAACTGTTGCTTATCAATTGAAAAACAGAGAGCGAATTTTCCTTAGGTGGCATTCAGAATATATGAAAACCAAAAGGACGAGCATTGTGAACCCGTGTTTTTCACCTGAGCAGAAAAGCAGTGTGTGTATACAACAAAGATAAGGTCAGCAGACATTCATTTAACAAATATGAAGCAATGGATTGAGGGCTTAGACACATAATGTGTGGTTGATAAATCTTTTTCTATTCAGGATAGCTCTATCATCTTCTGAAGTATCTTTTTGCAGAAATAAGTATACTTTTTTTTTTTTTAGCCTGTACTTTTGAATGGGAACAGATATCATACTGCTGCTAAATTTGAAATTCCTGTAGGAATTGAGTGCTGGTTAAGCTTGGAGTGCAGTTGGATCTGCATAACAGTTGGTTATGCTATAAACAACACTGGGGAATGGTACTATATAGAGAAATTTCCTTCCATCTGAGCGGATCTTAAATTAGATGGCACAAAGAAGCCATGGCATGCCAGGCAGGACAGTGATGCATGAGCATGTTAAATATGCAGAGGCTGTAACTCATTACTCCTTCATTATGACATATTTAGTTTCTGAGTCATTATTTGGAGTCTACCTGATGTTAGGTACTGTCATTTGCATTTAGAACAAAATTGATCAAATCCCTAAAGCATGAAATGTTTTTACTATTAGAAGGATAGGACTTGGGGTGGAGAGATGGCTCAGTGATTAAGAGTACTGCCTGCTCTTCCAGAGATCCTAAGTTCAATTTCCAGCAATCACATGGTGACTCACAACTGTCTGTAATGGGATCTGATTCCCTCTTATGGTTAAGAGAGTCACAATGTACTCATATTCATAAAATAATAAATATTTTTTTAGATAAAGATAGGGCTTAAGCATATCCTACTTAACATATTCCTAGACTAATGGTCAGTAAGATTTTTCTGTGAAGAACCACAAAACAAATGTTTTTGGCTCAGTCCTACAGCTTTCCTGCATCCCCTCAGATCTGTCATAGTTAACCAAATGCCATCATAGAAAATATGTGAACAGATGTTTTGTTTTCTCAGCAACATTTTGTTTACAAAATGAGAAGTGTGTGGCTTTTCCAAGGAGGGACATGAAAAAATAACCAAGGTGGTGTACTGATGACGTACCAAAGATATAATTTCAGTCAGGTCTTAGCTAAGAGAGGCAGTTATTCACGGTACCTACAGGAGAATGAGTGAGGAGTTACAGGATGAAGGAGGAGGCAGACATATCACTGAAAAGTCTACTATAGCACAGGAGCAGATTGAAAGCTGTTTTATGAGAGCTCTCTGCATACCTGCAAGTCCCTAGGTTACCTGGAGTCTCCTCTTCATAGATATTGTTACTGTTTATATAATCAAAGAGAGGGGCCCTTGAAAAGTTGTACGCTTCCTGGTCTTCCCGAACCTTGCAACTTTTCTTTATTTCCTGAGCCTTAATGACCTTCTCTTCAGCAGAGAATGTTTCAGTGTAGAGGAAATAGTTAGTTACACAACTGACAGAGAATTCAGGTTTCCATTTCTTTTCCAAAAAGTTAAGTGTTCATAGATGTGTGGGTTTATTTCTCTATCATTGATTCAATTAAATTGATCAACCTGTCTGTTTCTGTACCAATACTATGCAGGTTTTATTACTATTTCTCTGTAGTTCAGCTTAAGATCAGGGATGGTGATTCCTCCAGAAGTTACTTTGTTGCTTTGTTGTTCAGGATTTTTTTTTTTTTTAACTATCCTGGGTTTTTTGTTCTTCAGTATAAAATTGGGAATAAATCTTTCAAGGTCTCCAAAAACATGTTTTGGAATTTTGTTGGGAATTGCAATAAATCTGTCTATTGCATCTGTAAAATGGCATTTTTGCTGTGTTAATCTTACCAATCCATGAATGTGGGAGGTCTTTCCATCTTCTGATATATTCCTCAATTTCTTTTTTCAGGGACTTGGAGTTCTTGTCACGCAGGTCTTTCACTGGCTTGAGTAGAGATAAACCAAGGTATTTTATATAATTTGTGGCTATTGTGAGAGGTGCTGTTTCTCTAATTTCTTTCTCAGCCCCCTTATCATTTATATAAGTCAGGGATATTGATTTCTTTGAATTAATTTTGTGTCCAACCACTTTGCAGAAGGTATTTATCAGCTGCAGGAGTTCCCTGGTAGGCTTTTGGGGGATAGGTATGTATACTATCATATCATCTGCAAACAGTGATGCTTTGGCTTCTTCCCCTGCAATTCGTACCCTCTTGATCTCCTTTAATTGTCTTATTTCTCTAGTTAGAACTTCATGTGCTTAGTTAGGACTTCCATTGCTGTGAAGAGACACTGTGACCAAGGCAACTCTTATAAAAGACAGCATTTAATTTGGGGCTAGCTTTCACTTTCAGGAGTTCAGTCCATTACCATTACAGCAGGAAACAGGGCAGCATGCAGGTAGACACGGTGCTGAAGAAGCTGAGAGTTCTGCATCTTGGCCCCATTGCAGCTAGGAGAAACTGGATCCTCAGGCAGCTAGGAGGAACATCTCTCAAAGCCCACAGCCACAGAGATGCACTTCCACCAAAAGACTACACATAACACAACCAGGCCACACCTGATAGTGACACTTCCTGAGCCAAGCATATTCAAACCAGCATATGTACTATATTGAACAGATAGGAAGAGAGTGGGCAGTTTTGCCTTGTCTCTGATTTTAGTGGAATTGCTTTAAGTTTTTCTTCATTTAATTTGATGTTTGCTATTGGTTTACTGTATATTACTTTTATTATGTTTAAATATACATGTTGTATCCCTGATCTCTCCAAGACTTAACATGAAGGGTGATAGATTTTTGTGAAAGGATTTTTTTCATCATCTAATGAGATGATCATGTGATTTTTTTTCTTTCAATTTGTTTATATGGTAGATTACATTGATGGATTTATATATTGAACTATTCCTGTGTTTTTGGGATGAAGCCTACTTTATCATGCTGCATGTTTTTGATGTGTTCTTGGATTTGGTTGGCAAGCATTTTATTGAGTATTTTGCATCAATGTTCATAAGAGAAATTGGCCCGTAATTCTTGTTCTTTGTTGAGTCTGCATGGTTTAGGTATCAGGATGACTGTAGCCTCATAGAAAGAGTTCGGCAATGTTCCTTTAGTTTCTATTTTGTGAATGGTTTGAGGATTATTGGTATCAACTCTCCTTTGAAAATCTGGTAGAATTCTGTACTAAAACAATCTGGCTCTGGGTTTCCTTTGGTTGGAGACTTTTAAGGATTCCTTCTATTTACTTAAGGGTTATAGCACTGTTTAGATATTTTACCAGATCTTATTTTTAACTTTGGTAAGTGGTATCTGTCTAATAAATCATCCATTTTGTTTAGATTTTTCAATTTTTGGAGATCAGACTTTTGAAGGAAGAACCAAGAATCTTTTGAATTTCCTCAGTTTCTGTTGTTATGTATCCTTTTTCATTTCTGATTTTGTTGATTTGGATACTATTCATGTGGTTTTTAGTTAGTTTTGCTAAGGGTTTATCTATCTTGTTGATTTTCTCAAAGAAGTTTGTTTGGGTTTGTTGATTTTTTTTGTATTGTTCTTTTTCTTTCTAATTGATTGATTTCAGCCCCGAGTTTTACTATTTCCTTTTGTCTATTTCTGTTAGGTATGTTTTTATCTTTTTGTTCTAGAACATTCTGGTGTGCTGTTAAGTTGCTAGTATGAGATGTCTCTATTTATTGATGTTGGTTATAGATACCACAGTAGAGAGAGAGAAATTCGCCTGGATGGTAAGTCTTCATTTTCTGAATGATCAGAGTGATACAGCCTCTCATGAAAGACCAACATCCAGATAGCCCACTTCAGTTACTTTCCTTTATTCAAACATCATGCAAGCTTAATTCGGGCTAGGAATGGTTCAAGCTGCCCAAATTGTCTTGCTCTTGCTACCCATAAGAGCAGACAACCCACAAAATTCACAGACCCTTTTGACGATGGCTAGCCATCATCAAATGGATGGTCTTCAGACTTCCCAGGAGTGACTTAGGACCAGTGTTAATGCAGCTTATGTAGCACCAAGTGCAGGACATCCACAGAGATAACATTTCTTCAAGTTTCAAATATTCTCATAGAAATTACTCTGCCTCTACTGGTTGATGCAAACATAGCAAAGACTTTTTTGTAATGTTTCACTCAAAGTTATATACAAAGTTTTTGCTGTATATTTCATATCACACCAGACATAAAGGCTTTAGTATACATGTCACTATATCTTCCCCCTTTTCGTTTTAAACAGACTTGTTAGGGATATCAATTCTTGTTGGAGAACTATGGAGTTGTTCAGTAGACATAGCCTTTTAATTATCTATTGTCAAACAGTTTTATGCAAATAAATCAGCATACATTTCAAAGTCAGTAAAGTTATCGCCACAAAGAAAATTATAAACTGTACAAAAGCAAGAAACTTATCAAAATGATCCATGGAAAGAAATAAAGTTATATCATCTGCATGATGTTTATAACATCCACTCCTGTAACTTTAGGAAGCTTTCTCTAAAATGTTTCTGTAATTTGTTGCTGCAAATCATAAATCCTTTGAGAATAGTTGGGGTGAACTAATAAATTTTACCCTTTTCCCAATCATATTTGGTGTTATTGAATCTTATATGTATAATATAGTATGAACTAATATTCCAATCATATTTCATCTTTCCAATTTCTTTATGAAGGCTCTTAGTACTATGAACTTTCCTCTTAGTGCTACTTTCAGTGTGTCCCAAAAGTTTGGTATGTTGTGCCTTTATTTTCACTGAGTTCTAGAAAGTCTTCAATTTATTTATTTCTTTCCTCACCAAATAATCATTGAGTACAAAACTGTTCAGTTTCCATTAATATGTGGGCTTTCTGTTGATTTTGTAGATGTTGACATTCAGCCTTAACCTGTGGTGATCTGATAGGATGCAAAGACATATTTCAATCTTGTATCTGTTGAAAATAGCTTTGCAACTGATTATATATGGTCAGTTTTGGAGAATGTTCCATGTGATGCTGAAAATGTATATGCTTTTGTGTTTGGATGAAAGGTTTTGTAGATATCTGTGAGGTCCATGTTCTTCATAATATTTATTTTTTTAAGTTTTATTGCAGTATGATGAGAAAAGTTACATGATTTCAATTTATCTGAATTTGTTAACATTTAAAAACATACTTTAAGTAAATAGAATTAAACCACATTTTTGTTTTCCTTTTGTACCCCAACTCCTCCCAGAGACCCCCCTTCAATGCTCACAATATCTTTTTTGTCATGTTCTTTAAATTTTATAAAACATTATAACAATAAAAGTGAGTATTATAAAAGTTGTCTGATATAAAATAACAATCAATTTAACAGTCTTATATAGATGCTTGTCTACAACAATACCAAAAATACAAACTTTTTCTCAATATAAATTTTAAATTACTCCAAACATATTAACCGTACATTTCAAAATAATACATCACTACTAATATTTTCTTTTTTTTTTTTTTTTT
>NW_022196899.1:16572802-16579812 GCF_008632895.1 Mastomys coucha
CCTTCAGTCTCTACTCCATAGTTAATCTCCGCAACTCCTCCCGTGGGTATTTGATTCCCCCTTTTAAATGAACATAAATATATACAGTGTTTTTGTTTGTTTTGTATTTAGTAGAGTTTAAAATCTTGGCTCTTACTCTGTTAACATGATACAAGAGTTACAAATGTTAAGCAAAGCATTCAGTCTCACTCTTTGTTGTTCTCTTATAAGCCCCTCCTAATTTAATTGTCTACATTTCTTTTGAGTATATAAATACATTTGAAATAGTTAAGCTGTTCTGAAAACCATAGTATAGTGTAAAAACATGAAATAAATGATACTACTAATAGAGAGGCTGAGATAGGAGAAGCAAGATCTCAAGATTCTTATGTTGTACACAGCAAGACATTGTCATGAACAGACAAGCTGAAAGTATATATGGATTGTATAATATTGGACTTATTTCTCCAATTACCAAATTAGAGAGAACTTTGGATGGCAATCAACAAATTTCAAATTCCTCATATTTTTGGATTTCAATCAATTAGGATATGTTGGTAATATTAATTTTCATATAAAGATATTAAGAAAAAGTAATTGTTACTTCCTGTTGTTTATGAGGTAAGAGATGGAATTAAGTTTGTGTGGATTTGTTGAAAGATTACTTTCTTGCTTCTTCTAGGGTGTAGTTTTGCTCCTTATGTTGATGCTTTCCATCTATTATCCTTTGTAGGGCTGGATTTGTGGAAAGATATTGTGTAAATTTGGTTTTGTCATGTAATATCTTGTTTTCTCCATCTATGGTAATTGAGAGTTTTGCTGGGTATAGTAGCCTGGGCTGGCATTCGTGTACTCTTAGGATCTATATGACATCAACCCAGGATCTTCTAGCTTTCATAGTCTCTGGTGAGAAGTCTGGTCTAAATTTGATAGGCCTGCCTTTATATGTTACTTGACATTTTTCCCTACTGCTTTTAAAATTCCTTCTTTGTTTAGTGCATTTGGTGTTTTTATTATTATGTGATAGGAGGAATTTTTTTTCTGGTCTAGTCTATTTGGAGTTCTTAGGCTTCTTGTATGTTCATGGGCATCTCTTTCTTTAGGTTAGGGAAATTTGCTTCTATAATTTTGTTGAAGATATTTACTGGCCCATTACCTTGGGAGTCTTCACTCTCTTCTATACCTATTATCCTTGTGTTTGGTCTTCTCATTGCATCCTGGATTTCCTTGATATTCTGGGATAGAAGCTTTTTGCTTTTTGCATTTTCTTTGACTGTTGTGTCAACGTTTTCTATGGTGTCTTCAGCCCCTGAGATTCTCTCTTATATTTCTTGTATTCTGTTGGTGATGCTTGCATCTACAACTCCTGATTTCTTTCCTAGGTTTTCTATCTCCAGGATTGTGTCTCTTTTTGATTTCTTTATTGTTTCTATTTCCATTTTTAGATTCATGGTGGTTTTGCTCATTTCCTTCACCTGTTTGATTGTGTTTTCCTGTAGTTCTTTAAAGGCTTTTTGTGTTTCCTCTTGAAGGGCTTCTAGCTGTTTACCAGTGTTCTCCTGTATTTCTTTGAGGGTGCTATTTATATCTTTCTTAAAGTCCTGTATCATCATCATGAGAAGTGATTTTATACCTAAATCTTGCTTCTCCAATGTGATGGTGTGTCCAGGACTTGCTATGGTGGGAGTATTGGGTACTGATGGTGCCAAGGAACCTTGATTTGTATTGCTTATATTCTTACCCTTGCTCCATATCATCTGGTTATCTCTAGTGAAGCCTGTCCTTTCTGTGATCCTGGTTGTATCAGAACTCCTCAGAGTCAAGCACTCTCTGTGATCCTGTGATTCTTGATCCAGTGATCCTGTGATCTTGTGATCCTGGGTTTATTAGAGAACCTGGGAGTGGAGCTTCCTCTGGGTGTTTTGGGACTGGCTGCAGAGTTTGTACCCAAGGTCTGCTCAGGGCACCAGCCAGCCCAGAGAGACCAGAAGCAATCTGAGCTATTGAGCTGGTGGAGTTCCTGTGTGCCTGACCCCGCTGGTCCCAGTTACTCCAGGTGTTGTGACAGATGTTGTGTCCTCCTTACCTCTGCTCCTTGGCTTGTTAGAGCGCCTGTGAATGGAGCTTCCTCTGCGTGTTGTTGAACTGGCTGTGGAGCTTGTGCCCAAGCTCTGCCTAGACAGACTGGAAGCAACTCGAGACACTCAACATATGTTAACTTCATTAATTTTCTATTTAGTTTCTGTTTCAATGACCTGTCCATTGGTGTGAGTGGGATCGCCAAGTCTTCCAGTATTATAGTATGGGGTTCCATGCATGATTTAAACTTTAGTAATATTTCTTTGACAAATGTTAATGCCCTTGCATTAGGGGCATAGATGTTCAGAAGTAATATGCCATCTTGGTGGTTTTTTGCTTTGATGAGTATGAAGTGTTCTTCCCCATTACTTTTGATTACTTTTTGTCAAAATCTGTTTTATTAGATATTAGAATGGATATTCCACCTTGTTTTGGGGTCCATTTGCTTGGAAACTCTTTTCTAGTCCTTTACTCTGAGATAGTAACTATCTTTGTTGCTGAGGTGTGATTCTTGTATGCAGCAGAATGATGGATCCTGTTCACACATCTACTCTGTCAGCCTATGTCTTTTTATTAGTGACTTGGGTCCATTGATGCTGAGTGGTATTAATGACCACTGATTATTCTTCCTCGTATTTTGATGTTGGTTGTGGTACTGTGTGTGTGTGTGTGTTCTTTGGGTTTGGCTGCTAAAGAATTATTTATTTTTTGTGTTCTTTGGGCTATATTTATCCTCCTTGTTTTGGAATTTTCTGTTTAGTATCCTGTGTGTGGCTGCATTAGTAGAAATATATTGTTTAACCTTGGTTTTCTCATGGAATATCTTGGCTTCTCTACCTACAGTGAATGAAAATTTTGTTGAATATAGTAGTCTTGGGTCACATTTTTGGTTTCTTAGACACCTGTCCTAATTCTTAGACATCTCTCCTCGAATTTCTGGCTTGTGAAATCTCTATTGAGAAGTCAGGTGTAATTCTGATAGGCTTGCCCTCATATGTTACTTGGCCTTTCTTGCTTACAGGTTTAATATCTTTATTTGTTCTGTATGTATTTTGATTATTATGTGGCAGGAGTATTTTCTTTTCTGCACAAATCTTTTGGGTGTTCTATGTACACTTGCTATTATATATAACCTTCTTGTACATTTATTACCATCTCTTTATTTAAGTTAGGGAAGTTTTTCTTCTATGATTTTTTTTTGAAGATTTTTTTTCTGAGAATCTTCTCCCTCTTCTATTCCTAAAATTTTTACGTTTGATCTTTTCACATTATCTCAAATTTCCTAAATGTTTTGTGTTAGAGACTTTTTATTTTATTTTATTAGATATTTCCTTATTTACATGTCATGTTTCCCAGTTTCCCCTCCAAAAAAACCCAAAAATCCAATAACAAGAACAAACCCTTTTTCCCTCCCCCCTCCCTCTGCTCATTACCCCACCATCTCCCTCTTACTGGCCCTGGCATTCCCCTACACTGGGGCATAGAACCTTCACAGGGCCAAAGGCCTCTCCTCCCATTGATGACTGACTTGGCCATCCTCCACTATACACATGCTGCCGGAGCAATCAGTCCCAACATGTGTACTCCTTGGTTGATGGCTTAGTCCCTGGGAGCTCTGAGGGTACTAGTTAGTTCATATTGTTTTTCATCCTAAGGGGCTGCAAACCCTTCAGCCTGAAGGGTCCTTTCTCTAGCTCGTTCATTTGGGGACCCTGTACTCAGTTCAATGGATGGCTATGAGCCACTACTACTGTATTATTCTGTACTGTCAGAGCCTCTTAAGAGACAGGTATTTCAGGCTGGATTGTCCTTCCTTCAGTCTCTGCTCCATAGTTAGTCTCTGTAACTCCTTCCATGGGTATTTTGTTCCCTCTTTTAAGGAGGAATGAAGTGTCCACATTTTGGTCTTCCTTCTTCTTGAGTTTCTTGTGGTTTGTGGATTGTACTTCATGTATTCCAAACTTCTGGGCTAATAATCACATATCAGAGAGTGCATACCATGTGTGTTCTTTTGTGATTGGGTTACCTCACTCAGGATGATATTCTCCAGATCCATCCATTTATCTAAGAATTTCATAAATTCATTGTTTTAATAGCTGAGTAATACTCCATTGTGTAGATGTACCACAATTTCTGTATCCATTCCTCTGTTGGGGGACATTTGGGTTGTTTCCAGTTTCTGGCAATTAAAATAAGACTGCTATGAACATGGTGGAGCATGTGTCCTTATTACATGCTGGAGTATCTTCTGGGTATATGCCCAGGAGTGATATAGCTGGGTCCCTGGTAGAACTATGTCCAATTTCTGGAGGAACTGCCAAAATTATTTCCAGAGTGGTTGTACCAGCTTGCAGTCACACCAGCAATGAAGTAATGTTCCTCTTTCTCCACAACCTCTCCAGCATCTGCTGTCACCTGAGTTTTTTTATCGTAGCCATTCTGACTGGTGTGAGGTGGAATCTCAGGGTTGTTTTGATTTGCATTTCCCTGATGACTAAAGATGTTGAACATTTCTTTAGGTGCTTTTCAGCCATTCGGTGTTCATCAATTGAGAATTCTTTGTTTAGCTCTGTACCCCATTTTTTAATATGGTTATTTGGATCTCTGGAGTCTAACTTCTTGAGTTCTTTGTATACATTGGATATTAGCCCTCTATCAGATATAGGATTGATAAAGATCTTTTCCCAATTTGTTGGTTGCTGTTTTGTCCTATTGACAGTGTCTTTTGCCTTACAGAAGCTTTGCAATTTTATATGTCCTATTTGTCAATTCTTAATCTTAGAGCATGAGCTATTGGTGTTCTCTTCAGGAAAATTACCCCTCTGCCTATGTGCCCCAGGATCTTCCATACTTTCTTTTCTATTAGTTTCAGTTTAACTTGAGCTTTGTTCAAGGAGATAGGAATGGATAGATTTGTATTCTTCTACACGCTAACCGTCAGTTGAGCCAGCGCCATTTGAAATGTTATCTTTTTTTCCACTGCATGGTTTTAGCTCCTTTGTCAAAGATCAAGTGACCATAGGTGTGTGAGTTCATTTCTGGATCTTCAGTTCTGTTTCTTTGATCTACCTGCCTGTCACTGTACCAATATCATGCAGTTTTTATCATTACTGCTTTGTAATACAGCTTAAGGTCAGGGATGGTGATTCCACCAAAGGTTCCTTTATTATTGAGAATAGTTTTCCCTATCTTAGGTTTTTTGATATTCCAGATGAAAATGCAAATTGCTCTTTCTAAGACTGAGAAGAATTGAGTTGGAATTTTGATGGGGATTGCATTGAATCTGTAGATTGCTTTCGGCAAGATAGCCATTTTTATTATATTAATCCTGCCAATCCATGAACATGGGAGATCTTTCCATCTTCTGAGATCTTCTTCAATTTCCTTCATCAGAGACTTGAAATTGTCAAACAGATCTTTTACTTGCTTAGTAGGATTTACACCAAGGTATTTTATATTATTTGTGAGATTTGTGGAGGGTGTTGTTTTCCTAATTTCTTTCTCCTCCTGTTTATTCTTTGTGTAGAGGAAGGCCACTGATTTGCTTGAGCTAATTTTATATCCAGCTACTTTGCTGAAGTTGTTTATCCGGATTAGGAGCTCTCTGGTGAAATTTTTGGGATCACTTAATTATACTATCATATCATCAGCAAATAATGATAATTTGACTTCTTCCTTTCCAATTGGTATTACTTTGATCTCCTTTTGTTGTCTAATTGCTCTGGCTAGGACTTCAAGTACTATATTGAATAGATAGGGAGAGAGTGGGCAGCCTTGTCTAGTCCCTTATTTTAATGGGATTGCTTCAAGTTTCTCTCCATTTAGTTTGATGTTGGCTACTGGTTTGCTGTATATTGCTTTTATTATGTTTAAGTATGGGCCTTGAATTCCTGATCATTTAAAGACTTTTATCAGGTAGGGATGTTGGATTTTGTCAAATGTTTTCTCAGCATCTAATGAGATGATCATATGGTTTTTTCCTTTGAGTTTGTTTATATAGTGAATTACCTTCATGGATTTCCATATATTGTACCATCCCTGTATCCCTGGGATCAAGCCTACTTGATCATGGTAGATGATCATTTTGATGTGTTCTTTGATTTGGTTTGCAAGAATTTTATTGAGAATTTTTTCATCAATATTCATAAGGGAAATTGGTCTGAAGTGTTTGTTCTTTGTTAGGACTGTGTGTGGTTTAGGTATAAGAGTAATTATGGCTTCATAGAACTAATTGGGTAGAGTACCTTCTGTTTCTATTTTGTTGAATAGTTTGAGGAGTATTGGTATTCGGTCTTCTTTGAAGGTTTGATAAAACTCTGAACTAAACCCATCTGGTCCTGGGCTTTTTCTTGTTGGGAGACTATTAATGACTGTTTCTATTTCCTTAGCAGATATGGGAATGTTGAGATCGTTGATCTGATCTTGATTTAACTTTGGTCCCTGGTATCTCTAAAGAAAATTGTCCATTTCATCCAGGTTTTCCAGTTTTGTTGAGTATAGGCTTTTGTAGTAGAATCTCATGATTTTTTGGCTTTCCTCAGTGTCTGTTGTTATGTCTCCCTTTTCATATTTGATCTTGTTAATTAGGATACTGTCTCTGAGCCCTCTAGTTAGTCTGGCTAAGGGTTTATTTATTTTGTTGATTTTTCTCAAAGAACTAGCTCCTGGCTTGGTTGATTCTTTGTATAGTTCTTTTTGTATTTATTTGGTTGATTTCAGCCCTGAGTTTGATTATTTCCTGCCTTTGACTGCTCTTGGGTGAATTTGCTTCTTTTTGTTCTAGCACTTTCGGGTGTGCTGTCAAATTGCTGGTATATGTTTTCTCCAGTTTCTTTTTGTAGGCACTTAAAGCTATGAGTTTTCCTGTTAAGACTGCTTTCATCATGTCCCGTAAGTTTGGGTATGTTGTGGCTTCATTTTCATTAAACTCTAGAAAGTCTTTAATTTCTTTC